>NC_092875.1:447541876-447854219 GCF_028372415.1 Notamacropus eugenii
TCCTCAGTTTCATATCTGTAAGATAAGGATGAGTTTAATTGATTAATCAAAAAGCTTTTAACGTAGGTGAGTCGCTATGTTAGGCATTAGGGATAGAAAGAGGAAAAACAGTTCTATTGTCAAGTTTACATGCTCTCAATTCAAATAATATATACAATGGAAGTATACACACATACACACATTTGTAAATGCAAGATAATTTTAGTAAGGAAGAAAAGGCAACTGGGGAGTGGAAGTTCAAGAAAGAGAGTATTTTAGCTGAGTTTTGAACAACATTGGGGAATTTAAGAGGTGAAGATGAAGAAAGTTTTGCATTCCAGATATGAAGGGACTGTGCTAAGGGACAGGGACAAGAGGTAGAATATGGTGTAAGAGAAGGGAAGGGAATATACATTTATATAGCACCTATTATGGGCCAGGAACCAAATGCTTTTATGAATATCCTCATTTTAACCTCACAGCATCCTTGCAAAATAGGTGCTAATATCATCCTTATTTTGCATTTGAGAAAACTGAGGCAAACAGATTAAGTGACTTGCTTGGGGTCAGACAGCTAGTAAGTCTTTGGTGCAGGATTTAAACTCAAGTCTTCTTCCTCTAGACCCAGACATATTATTCTCTGTACCACCATGTTGCAGAAGTAAGAAAGCCCATTGGCCTGGTAATTTGAGTTCGTGAACATGAATAATGTATAATAAACCTGAAAAAGTAAGTTGGAGCTAGGTTGAAAACAATTTGAGTGCCAAAAAAATGTGCTTTCATTTTATCTTAGAGGTAATAGGGAGCCATTGACAAGCATTGAGCAGGGAAATAGAATGGTTGGTCTTGGGCTGTAAGTCTCTCACTTTGGCATTTGAATGGAAGATGGATTAGAGAAGGGAAAGACTTGAGGACAGAAGGAAATGAGGATATGTTGTAATAACATACACTTGGAAGTGAAAAAGTCTTAAGCAAAAACGATAATAGCAGCTATCTCATACAAGATCTGTAAAATTTTTTTTGGCTATTTTATGAATTATACATTTTAGGTATTCTTACTTCAAATAGAACTCAAGAATGAGGTAGTCCCAAATTTGACTGCTTCATTTCTGCCTAGTAAGCACAACAAAGTGTTCCCTTGGTCCTATGGCCTCCTTTATGTGAATGACTTGAGATCAGGGTGGGAGAAGCACTGAGGGCAAACAAAAGGAGCCTACTAACTAAAAGGAGACTCCTAACCCAATCGTGCTATAGGCTGACTTTCAGCACAATTGAAAGTTGTTGTTTTTCTTAAATCATTGTAAAGCTAAGACTATGGTTATGGCCAAGCAAGTTTCACAAGGGACATTTCCCATTTACACAAAGGTAAACCTTCTCCTATGAATAAGAAAAGTATCCCAACATACTCTATGAAGCTACAGGGGAAAAAGCCTAAGACAACATGCCTCTTAAAATTTCTTCCAAAGCAAAATCAGGGATCAAAAGGAAATATCTCAAATATTCCATTAATGTAAAATAGAGCAATTGAACAGTTGCTTATTATACATTTGTATGCAATGTGTGGACATAGTATGTACTATATATGAATATATACATATATAAGAATTTGCATAAGGAAATTGTTAAGGAAATATCTGGCTAAAAAATGAAGGAGGATGGTCACATAACTAGAATTTGAGAAAAAAAGTGGGCAGCCCATTTGGGACATTAAGAGTTTCAAGACAGTAAAGGAAAAAGAAAACTTCTAGCATGTTGGTTAGATCCTCTATTAATGATTTATTTTTTAAAAATGAGAATTATTACATGCAATAGGAAAATGATTGCCTACACCTGCCTATTCATGAACCTAACAAAGTACTAAATCCTGCTCGTACACGTTGAGTGAGAACATATGCCTTTAAAATTAAGAGATTTTTTAGCTGTCATTCAGCCTATCATTCACATATTCTACAAATGAAGAAAATAAGGCCCAAAGAAAGGAAGTTAAGAGATAGATGATAGATAGATTGACAGATAGATAGATAGAGAGAGAGAGATAGAAAGGTAGATAGATGATAGATAAGTAAATAGATAGATATTAGATGATAGACAGACATATAGACAGACAGACAGACAGAGAGATAGATAGATAGATAGATAGATAGATAGATAGATAGATAGATAGATAGATAGATAGATAGATAGAGGATTATAGGGGCAGCTGGGAGGTTCAGTGGATAGTGTATTGGTGAGTAAAGTCAAGAAGACCAGAACTCAAATTTAGCCTCAACGATTTGTGTGAGAAGTCACTTAAGATACTTGTCTGCCTCAGTTTTCTTACCTGGAAAATAGAGATAATAATAACACCTACCTCCCAAGGTTATTGTGAAAATAAAATGAGATAATAATTGAAAAGCACTTAACTGTACAATTAGCTAGTATTTAGAATATAATAAGTGCTACATAAATGTTAATATATATGCATACACATACATATATATATAACTATATTAAACATATGTATGTATATAACTATACATATATACATACCTGTGATTGTGAGTATTTTTTCATAACGTTTTTCTTCTGCCAATTTTGTGGTCTCTTCCTGAGAAAGTCTTTCATTAAGCCATACCTTAGAACTCTGTGGACAAATGAGCAACAGTATGGTTGTTGCTCGGCTAAATGTTCCTTTTCATTATGTAGAAATAGAATATAAAAAGAAGTTATTTGGGAAAATAGGTCACAGTTATAATGAAAAAAATATGTGACTATGCATGAAACGTGAAAGGAAGAACAGAGTATATTAGAACTCTTTCTAATATTAAAGCTTTTGAATTGAGTGATTCATGAAATTCATGAATTTGCATCTGATTATTATTGGAAACTACCTAATCTGTATCATTAGAATTTATCAACCAGTTAAGCTATTATCATCATGAGTATTGACTCACCAACATCTCACTTATTTTTTTTTCAAAAATGCTGCCATTTTGTATCTATATTGACTAGGTTGTATCAGACTTGACCAGATCACAGTTTTATATTGTGGCTTCAGGCTTAAATAGCTAAGAATTATAAAAATTATTTTACAAAATTCTTCACTATTCAGTGAAAAGTGTTGATTTGGAAAAAGAAAGAAATGAGTAAATGCAAGGAGGCATAAGGAAGCGATCAAAATGCAGGCAAGAAAGATGAAATGTAGACATAGGAAAACAGCAGGTAGAGTAAATATGCTTGTAATTTATTCCTAATAAGAAGAGGAGGGTAAGGTGTACTATCCAGGAGGATATAGAGGCAATAGGATATAGAAAGATAAATTATACTGGAGCACTTTAAAATAAGATAGTGCTGCTTTTTAAAAAAATATATTATTATGTTTACTGAAAAATAAATTTTTAGTGGTATACTAGTATTTTTATACAAAATAATACAAAAGCCTAGTTAAGACATAAAATTTCCATGTACCACCAGAGATGGAGGATGCATATTTAATTCATGTACTTCCAAATATGGGTGCCATGGGAAAACTTCCATCCAAAAGTATTTTCATTCTATGATGCATAAGTTTGTACAAACCACAGTGGATGGATCAGTCAATATTTTGTTGATTATGAAATCTAAAAATTTGAAACTTTTCAAAATTACAATATTTAATTTAAAAGGTTTGGGCAAAAGTATGTAACTTATCTTTGTCTGAGTTCAAAAGTTTGTGGGTAAGTAGCAGGTAGTAATATTCCTTCTCTAAAATGCTCTTTTGTTCCATCATTTATCTGGGACATGAGGGATAACATAAGGAAAAAGAATGAAAAGACAGAAACTATATGACATCAGGTAGAAATTGCAAAATCATATAATATTTATATAGCTTGTTGACAACTTCTAACAAAAACCGTAACTCAATAAATTCTTGCCGTTGATGAAGACAATGTTTTTCATTTACCTTACAAAATCTGGTTGTGCTTTGAAGCATCCAGGAGATATGCCTAGATATAGGTGTCTTAGAAGAATATATTTGATACAGTTAGTTAAAACAGAACAGGCTAAAACTCTATCAGAATTTTTCCTTATCCCTAAGGCCATGTACACACATCAAAGACAATATACGGCCCTAAATGTTTTTAGACAAAGATATAATACAAATCTTGGAGAAAGCAATGAAAAGGGAAAATGTATAGATGTAAAGATGAAATGTCATGGTGCTGACAGAATGATGTTAGTCATTGTGTAACTGAAAGACTCTTGCCAAGGTCAGATGCACAGTTAGCAACTCTGGCTCAACTACAATTGAAAAAACTAGATTAGCTAAAATATTAAAACTTTTGACATACCACTCTTAATATGATTTTTAAAAAGAAAAAAAAAGACTGGAACTGAAATGTGGAGAAGATGCTGATTCTCTCTCTCTCTCTCTCTCTCTCTTCTCTCTCTCTCTCTCTCTCTCTCTCTCTCTCTCTCTCTCTCTCTCTCTCTCTCTCTCTCTCTCTCTCTCTGAATCTCTCTCTCTCCCCCTCCTTCCCATCTCTCCCTCTCACCCTGCTTAACTGAAATCCAGTTTAATTGCTCAACAACCCAGTGGTGTTTCCTCCTAAAACACAATACACTTCATTAGGTCAGATTTCTTAGACATCTCTGTGTGTGTGTGTGTGTGTGTGTGTGTGTGTGTGTGTGTGTGTGTGTGTGTGTGTGTGTGTATGTATCCTGGCTCTTCAGCAGTTGATGAAACCTATAGATCCCTTTTCAGAAGAATGACTTTAAATTCATGAAATACATGGTATTAAAAGGAAAAAAAAATTAATAGTTATCAAAAACATTTTAAAGTCATGGATTGTAATTTAAAGTCCTCTATTTTAGACTGTTCCTAGGTGATGGTGAACTTCTTAAGGCTGAACTAAGACATTTCCTGGATTTGATTTCCTGTGACTCCAGAGAACTATCTACATACAAAATGGTAAGGGAGACAGAACCTTCTGTTTCCTTTACAATTGGAAAAAGTTTACTGTACTGAGTATAAGACCTTCCAAATCTTTTAGTCACATTACATACAAGACTAAGCACAGGGAAGTGATCATCCAGGCAAATATCCAATGAATCTAATAAATATAGAAAGCCATTCTAAATAATTCAAGTTCAAACTTCCTTTTTCCTCAAGGGCAACTTTCCCCACTGATGTAGTTGGATAATTATCTTAGTGACCCCATTCCACATTTCTCTGTAGACAGACTTGGAGTTTCTGTTGAACAAATAACAAAATCTGTCTTAGTTTCATTTCTTGAAGATTCAGTGATCTCTCTCAAATAGACTGGGATTTTCCAGTCATGATGTTAAGTTGGATATTACTCTTGCTCAGAAAGCCTTAGGTATAAATTGAGATTCTACGCTCAAGTTCCCTCATTCTGTCTACTAGTGTGCTTATTTTAAAAGGTTTAATCAGAAATTCTAGCTCATCTTTGCATCATAATGAAGATGGGACAAAGCACTTACGTAGTGTAGAAAAAGTTTGTAAAACTGTAACTTTTCTACACCAAAGTTCACTACTCTTTAGAGTCTTTAGGACTGATATAACTCAGAGTATTTTATTTGGTTAAAAATATACAGACACATGTACATATATTGTGACTATGTATATATATACATAGACACAATATATATAAATATAAATACATGTATATATACATACACATGCATGCATATATATTATAGAATCCATTACATATGAAATACATAATACATATATAATAATACACACATATATGTATATATATGTGTGTGTATATATATATATATATATATAGCTATATCTATATCTATCTATCTATCTATCTATCTATCTATCTATCCTACATACACACTTACCTAATAGTCATGAATAATGAATTTTTGTTAAAGAAAATTTTATTTGCAATTGTAGCATTCAATAGCATCCCTCTTCTCATTGCCATCTGCACACATCCTCCTTCCCACTTGGCTACCGATTTCCTTTCTGAAGAGCAAGCTTTGGAGCTTCATTGGATGAATACTTTGAATTTATTTCATTCGCTCTGGCTGCTGCTGCTATTTCCCCTTGTTCTCAAAGGGGACCAATGACATCAAGAGGATGATGCCTTGACTTACAGATGACTTTATTACTTTTCTGCAGAATATTACAATTAATCTACCCTATCAACAATGGTTCAGGCTGCATACATATTTCCATTGTCTTGTGAAAGATTTTGTCCCTTCCACCTCCCCCAAACTCCTTTTTGTCTCATGGAGTTTTTCTGACACTTCAGGAATAATAAATATATCCTAATTAAACAAAGTGAATTCTCTCTCAAGTGATTGTCTGAGGGCAAATGATAAAGGGCAGCTGAAAGACTCCTCCAAAGGGGTATCGAAAACCCCTTCCTAAGGAAACTGAAGAAACTGACAAGAAATACTTTTCCCTGCTGCTTTGGAGAAAAGGGACGATTGTGATAGTGTCAGGAAGGTTTGGAAGGTGAGGTGAATGGATTGCTCAGAGAGAAGATTTAATCCTCTTCAGCTGAAGAAAAAACAGCAAAAACAGTCACAAAAGCAATGGGAAAATAAACTGGAAGGGAAGCTTATATTTGCTTATTGAAAACAAAGAAAACAAGCATTTATTAGACACCTATTTTGTGCCAGGCACCGGGTTCAGCAGTTTGCGAACATTATCACACACAACCCTAGGACCTAGCTGATATTATTATTCTGAGAAAACTGAGACAGATAGTGGTTAATTGACTAGCCCAGGATGACATCCTTAGAAATTGTCCAACAGGAAAATTGAACTCAGGTCTTCCTGATCCTAGCTCCAGAACTCTATCCACCACACAGGGCTTTGTAAATCGTTTCCACTCTAGACCCCTTTTAGTGTTTCAGCAATGTTGTTGGCATTGTGTAGCCAGGGGAAATGCACACTGAAAGTGGGCATGCTTTCTATTCAGAACCAAGGTTGCAATGAAGTTGCTTGATACAACATGGGTGAGCATAGCCAGACACTGCTCAGATTCATTACAGGTTTAGTTTTTAATTGGATTTTAATGGGGTCATGCCCCACAGTTTTAAAAGCACTGCAGTATATAGCACAGAGTTGTCTAGACCTCATGCTCTAAATTAAGGTCCTTAAATACAAGCTCCTACCTCTTTTAAGTGAGGAGAAGTGAAAGCTATCCAATGAAGAATAAATTGTACAGGTCTATTTTGTTATTTCATACTTTGGGACATCTTGCATCTTTTTTAAAAAAATCTTAATACATAATTTATTTATTTTTCAATTTTTAACATTCACCTCCACAATAATTTGCATTCAAAATTCTCTCATCTCTCCCCAACCTCCAACCCTGGACAGCATGCACTTCAACCACCCCACCCCCAGTCTGTCTTCTCTTCTATCACCCCCTCTTCTTTGATCCCCCTCTCCTCTTTTTCCTGTTGAGAAAAACTAGATTTCTATAGACCATGACCCGCACATCTCATTTCCCAGTTGCAAGCAAAAACAATTTTTAACTTTCATTTTAAAGCTTTGAGTTCCATATTCTCTCCCTTCCTCCCTCGTCACCCACCCTCAATGAGAAAACAAGCAATTCAATATAGGTCATACATGTGTAGCCATGCAAAACACTTCCATAACTGTTATGTTGTTAAAGACTAAAGACATTCCCCTCTGTTCTGTCTTGCCCTCCATTTATTCCATTCTCTTTCTTGACTTGTTCCCCCACAATAGGGTTTGCTTCAATTATCCTTTTCCTAAATTTGCTATCCCTTGTGTTACTTTCATTCTCCTATCCCCTTGCCCCTACCTTCCTCCGGAGTAAAATAGATTTCCATACCCTGCTGAGTGTGTGCAATTCCTTCCTTAAGTCAAATCCCTTACAATAAGGCTCAATTGTTCCCTTTCATCTCCAAAATCTTCTCCTCCATAGAAAAACTCTTTCTTGCCTCTTTTATGGGAGATGATTTGCTACATTCTACCTCTCTTTTTCTCTTATTCCTAGTACATTACACTCAACAGTAAATTTTATTTTTTAGGTATTCTCCCTTCACATTCAGCTCATCCACTCATCCCACAGGTCTCTGTCTCTGTCTGTCTCCATACACATGCATACACACATATAATATAAAATATATATGTAATATATAATATTCCCTAAATATATTCTCTCTAACTGCCTGAAAACTGAAAACAGTCTCATGAGCTAGAAATATCATCTTTCCAGGTAGGAATGTGAACAGTTCAACTTTAATGAGTTCCTTATGGCTTCTTTTTCCCATTTACATTTTTGTGTTTCTCTTGATTTTTGTATTTGAAAGTCAACTTTTCTATTCAGGTATAGTCTTTTCAATAAGAATGATTGGAAGTCCTCTGTTTCATTGAAATTCCATTTTTCATCTGAAGTATTATACTCAGTTTTGATGAGTAGGTGATTCTTGGTTTTAATGCTACTTCCTTTGACCTCTGGAATGTCATAATCCAAGTCCTCCAATCCCTTCATGTAGAAGCTACTAAATCCTGTATTATCCTTATTGTGTTTCTACAATACTTGAATTGTTTCTTTCTGGATGCTTGCAATATTTTCTCCTTGTCCAGGGAATTCTGGAATTTGGCTATAATATTCCTAGGAGTTTTCCCTTTTGCATCCCAGGAAGTGATCAGTGAATTCTTTCAATTTATATTTTACCTTCTGGTTCTAGAATATCAGGGCAATATTCCTTGATAATTTCTTGGAAGGTAATGACTAGACTCTTTTGTAAAATTATTTATCTATTTATTTTTAGTTTTCAACATTAATTTCCACAAAATATTGAGTTCCAAATTTTCTTCCCATCACTCCCCTCCCTCACCCCAAGACACTATGCTTTCTGATTACCCCTTACCCCAATCTGTCCTCCCTTCTATCGCACACCTCCCTTCCCTTATCCCCACTTTTCTTGTAGAGCAAGATAGATTTCTATACCCCATTACCTGTATTTCTTATTTTCCAGTTGCATGCAAAAACAATTCTCAACATTTGTTCCTCAAACTTTGTGTTCCAACTTCTCCCCCTTCCTTGCTCCCCACCCATCCCCACTGAGTAGGCAAGCAATTCAATGCAGTCTATTCGTGTGTAGTTATACAAAAGATTTCAATAATAGTAATGCTGTGAAAGACTAACTACATTCCCCTCCATCATATGCTGCCCTCCATTTGTTCTATTCTCTGCTTTGACCTTGTCCCTCCCCAAAAGTGTTTACTTCTAATTACTCCCTCCTTGCATTTTCCCTCCCTTCTCTCATTCCCCTCATACTTCACTTGTTCCTTTCTCCGCAACTTTCCTGTAGTGTAAGAAAGATTTTCATACCAAGTAGAGTGTGCATGTTCTTCCTGCCTTAAGCCAAAGATAATGAGAATTAGCTTCACTTTTTCCCTCTCACCTCAACACTTATCCCCTCCATTGAAAAAGTTTTTCTTGCCTATTTTATGAAAGATAATTTGTTCCACTAAAGGAAAGAATATAATGCACACTCATTTTGATAGGAAAACCTATCTCATAATACAGGAGAGTGGGGGACAGGGGCACAAGCAGGGTGGGGGGGAGGATGGAGGGGAGGGCATGGGGAGGAGAATGCAATACGAGGTCGACACTCATGGGGAGGGAAAGGACCATAAGAAAATAGAAGTAAAGGGGGACAGGATAGGATGGAGAGAAATATAATTAGTCCTATACAACACAACTAGTATGGAAATAATTTGCAAAACTAAACAGATATGGCCTATATTGAATTGCCTGTCTTTCAAGGGGAAGGGGTGGAGAGGGAGGGAGCTAAGGAGGTTAGAACTCAAAGTGTTAGGACCAAATGTAATGTTCTTACCACTGGGTAACAAGAAATACAGGTTAAGGGGTCAAGAAAGCTATCTGGTCCTACAGGACAAAAGAGAAGAGGGAGACAAGGGCAGGGAGGGAGGATAGAGGAGAGAGCAGATAGGTCACAGGGGCAATTAGAAAGCTCAGGTTTGGTGGGGGGGAGGGGATAAAAGGAGAGAAAATTTGTAACCCAAAATTGTGTGAAAATAAATGTTAAAAATTAATAAAAAAAAAGAAAGATAATTTGACCCATTCCATTTCTCCCTTTCTCCTCCCAATATATTCCTCTCTCGCCTTTTAATTTTATTTTTTAGATAGCATCCCTTACTATTCAACTCACCCTGTGCCCTCTGTCTATATGTAAATCATCCCTCCAACTACCCAAATACTGAGATAAGTCTCAGGAGTTACAAATATTTTTCTTTCCAAGTAGGAACCTAAGCAGTTCAACTTTAATGTGTCCCTTGTGATTTCTTTTTCTTGTTTACCTTTTCATGCTTCTCTTGATTCTTCTGTTTGAAAGTCAAATTTTCTTTGAAGCTCTGGTCTTTTCATGAAGAACGCATGAAACTCTTTTATTTCAATGAATGATCTTTTTTTTCCCCTGAAGTATTATACTCAGTTTTTTTGTCCTTTTTTAAAAATTAAATCATTTTACTTCATTTCAGTGCTTGAAAATCACTTCTATATATTATAGATTTCTTCCTTCCCTCCCCCTCATTCTGCCCACCCTACTCTACCCCTCCCTGAAACAGTGTAGAATCTTATATATGCTCTACATATATATTCTTCTTAAATATATGTTTCATAGAAGAATTAAAATGAATGGGAGAAACCATAAAACAAAACAAAACATAATAAAAAATGCTCTGCTTCTATCTGTGGTACAATTCCATAGCTCTTTCTATGGATGAGGAAGGCATTTTGCCTCAAGAATCCACTGGAAATTTTTTTTTTGCATTGCAATTAAGTACTAGGTTTACCAGAAAAATTCCTCACACACTGTGGTTGATGCTGTGTACAAAGTTCTCCTGATTCTGTTCCTTTCACTCAGCTTCAGTTCATATAAGTCTTTCCAGGCTTCTCTGAAGTCTTCCTGTTCATAGTTTCTCACAGCATAATAGTATTCCATTACATTCATATACCACACCTTGTTTAACCATTCCTCAATTGATGGGCATCACCTTGATTTCCAGTTTTTGGCCACAACAAAGAAAGCTGCTATAAATATTTTTGTACATGAGGGATCCTTTCCCATTTCTATGATCTCTTTAGGATCAAGTCCCAGAAGTGATATTGGTAGGTCAAAGGGTATACACACTTTTGTACCCCTTCGACATAGTTCCAAATTGCTCTCCAGAATGGTTGGATTAGCTCACAGCTCCACCGACAATGAATTAGTGTTCCATCTCTTCCATATCTTCTCTAACATTTATCATCTTCCTGTTTTGTCATGTTAGCCAAACTTATGGTTTTGATGTGGTACCTCAGAGTTATTTTGATTTGCATCTCTCTAATCAATAGTGATTTAGAGCATTTTTCATATGATTATAGATATCTTTGATTTTTTCCTCTGAAAACTCCCTGATCATATCCTTTGACCATTTATCAATTGGGGAATGATTTGGATTCTTGTACATTTGACTCAGGTCTCTATATATTTTAGAAATGAGGACTTTATCACAGACACTAGTTGCAACAATTCTTTCCCAGTTTTCTGCTTACCTTCTAATCTTGATAGTATTGGGTTTGTGCAAAAATTTTCCAGTTTAATGTAATCAAAATTATCCATTTTGCCATTCATAATGTTCTCTATCTCTTCTTTGGTCATTAATTTCTCCATTCTCCATAAATCTGACAAATATACTATTCCTTCCTCCCCTAATTTGTTTATAGTACCAACCTTTATCCCTAGATCATGTATCCATTTGGAATTTATTTTTGTATACAGTGTCAGGCATTGGTCTATGCCCAGTTTCTGCCACACTCAGTTTTCCCAGCAATTTTTTTCAAAGAGTGAGTTCTTATCCCAGAAGCTGGGGTCCTTGGGTTTATCAAACAGTAGATTGCTATATTCATTGACTACTATGACTTGAGTACCTAACCTATTCCATTGGTCTACTGCTGCATTTCTTAGCTAGTACCAAGTGATTTTGATGATTGCTGCTTTATAATAAAATTCAAGATCCCCTAGCATTTCTTTTCATTAGTTCCATTGATATTCTGGACCCTTTGTTCTTCCAGATGAATGCTGATATTATTTTTTCTAGCTCTAGAAAATAAATATCTGGTAATTTGATTGGTATGCCACTTAATGAGTACATTAGTTTAGGTAGAATTGTCATTTTTATTATATTAACTCGACCTATCCAAGATCAACTGATGTTTTTTCACTTACTTAGATCTCACTTTATTTGTTTTAAAAGTGTTTTGCAACTGTGTTCATACACTCCCTGTTTTGTTTTGTTTTGTCTTGTTTTTTGGCAGGTAGATTCCCAGATATTTTGTAGTGTCTACTGTAGCTTTAAATGGGATTTCTCTTTCTATCTCTTGTTGTTGGGCTATGTTAGTAATATATAGAAATGCAGATGATTTATGTGGGTTTATTTTGCAATCTGCAAGTTTGTTAAAGTTGTTTATTATTTCAAGTAGTTTTTTACTTGTTTCTTTGGGATTCTCTAAGTAGGTCATCACATCATCTGCAAAGAGTGATAACTTAGTTTCCTCTTTGTCTAATTCCTTCAATTTATTTTTCTTATTACTACAGCTAAAATTTCTTGTACCATTTTGGATAATAGTGGTGATAATGGACATCTTTGTTTCACCCCTGATCTTATTGGAAATGGATCTAGCTTGTTCGCATTGCGTGTAACACTTGCTGATGATTTTAGGTAAATACCACCTATTATTTTATGAAAAGTTCCATTTATTCCTATGCTTTCCAGTGTTTTCAATAGGAATGAGCATTGTATTTTGTCAAAAGCCTTTTCTGTCTAATGAGATAATCATATTGTTTCTGTTAGTTTTATTGTTGATATGATCAATAATGCTAATAGTAGTTCTAATATTGAACCAGCCCTGCATTCCTGCTATAAATCCATTTTATGGGAGAGGTCATCCAGTCCAGTTATGATTACTATTTGTGTCTTTCCCTCCATCTCCTTTCCTCTTGCTTATGCTTTTAGTTCTCCCTTTCTCTCCAGGATAGAGTTTTAATTTTTGACAACTGCTTCCCTCAGTGTTCCCTCCCTTCTTTTAGCCCCCCTCTCTTTTAATCCTCTTTACCCTTACCACTTCTTCCCTCCCTTTTAGCCTCCCCTCCTTTTTCTTTCCACCTTCCCCTCCCACTGCCTATAGATCTAGCTGTATTTCTATACTTAACTGAGTTTGTTGTTCCCTCTTTGAACTCAATCAGATGAGAGTAACCTTCAAACAATTCTTGTCTTCCTCCCCTCTTTTCCTCTACTTCAATATATTTTTGTGCCTCTTCCTGTAAAGTAATTTGCCTTTTACTGACTCTCCCTTTTCACATCCCCTATTACAATCATTTTTCAGTCTTAAATCACATTTTTATCATGACATCATTTACTTTATACTTCTCCCTCTGTTGATGTGTATCCTTTTTATATATATCATAATAGATATACAATTCTCAGGATTAGCAAGCATCATCATTCCTTATAGCAATTTAAACAGTTTGCCCATATTGAATAACAAGTTTATTTTTCCCTGTTTACCTTCTTATGCCTCTCTTGAGACTTACATTTGAAGATCAAATTTTCTATTGATCTCTGACCTTTTCATCAGGAAGTTCTGGAAATCTCTTATTTCATTGAATGTTCATCTCCTTGCCTGAAATATCATGCTCAATTTTACTCTGCAATTGATCCTTAGTTGAAGTCCCAGCTCCTTTGCCTTATGGAATAGCACATTCCAATCCCTCTGATCTTTTAACATAGAAGCTGCAAAGTCCTGTGTGATCTTGAATGTTGTTTCTGGATATTTGAATTGTTTCTTTCTGGCTGCTTGCAGTATTTTCTCCTTCACTTGATAGTTCTGGAATTTTGCAATGATATTTGTTGGTATTTTTAGTTTGGGATCCCTTTCAGGATGTGGACAGTTGATTCTTTTAATGACCATTTTGCCCCGTGGATCTAGGACTTCTCCCAATTTTCCTTGATGATTTCTTGGAAGATATTGTCTAGGCTCTTCTTTTCATCATGGCTTTCTGGTAAACCAATAACTGTTAGATTTTCTCTCCTGGGTCCGTTTTCCAAATCAGCTATTTTTCCAATTAGATATTTTACATTTTCTTCCAGATTTTCATTCTTTAGATACTGTTTGACTGATTTTTGATGCCTCATCAAATCATTAGCTTCTACTTGCCTAACTCTAATTTTTAGCAAATTGTTTTCTTTAGTTAACCTTTGCATCTCCTTTTCCACCTGTCCAATTGTTATTTTAAGGAGTTATTTTCTCCAGTTAGGTTTTATACTTCTTTTTTCATTTTTCCAATTTTACTTTTAAATTTTTCTGGGATTTCTTTTTTCGTATTTTTAAAATCCTTGGTCAGTTTTTCTTCTATTTCTCTAATTTGGCTTTTAAAATCTTTCCTGAGCTCTTCCAAGAATGCTCTTTGTGCTTCAGATCAGTTCATATTCCTTTCCACAGTTTCAGATGGGGAATGCAGGCTCAATGTTGATTTCTTTGGTATTCGTGTTTTGGTCCTTGTCCCCATGGAAAAAAATTTATGGTCATTTCTTTTCTGTTTTTCTTCTTACTCATGATGATCACCTTTTTCCTGGCTTTTAAAGTAGACCTCTGCGTCTGGGGCACAGGAGTCTCTGTTCCACAGTTCTTGTGCCTAAAACTTGAGATTTTGTGTGTTGTGGCCTCTGATTCTTTCAGCTAGAAGATAAAATATTGCAGCTTACCTGGTGCTAAGCTGTCAGGTGTTGGAAAGCAGAGGCCAGATGAAGTCGTTTTTGGTTGCCCCAGAGATACCCTGTAACTAGCTGTGTTAAATGTGGGGGAGGGGAATTTTAAATCCTTTGTCAAGTGGAGGGTATACTCCAGGGACCTATAAGTTCTCAGTTCCTTCAAGGTGGCACAAAGAGCAGTTTACTCCTTCCCTGGCCTGCACTCTTGTCTGTAAGCAGGATTCCCTCTCCAAAGCCTCCACTAGATCCACCTATGCTCCTCCTCACTCCAGAACCGTCACTCAGAACTGAGATCCAGATCAGCTGCTCAATTTCCTCAGAGTCTTGAGGCAGAGGGCTTCAAAAAGGGATGCTGTTGCTGCAGTGGCTGCTGCCACCCAGGGGCCAGGGCTAGATCCAAACCCTTCTCCCTTCTCACGCATGTGAAAAAACTTTCTCACTGACCTTTGAAGTGGCGTTTGTCGTTTGTGGATTGATGAATCTGGGATCTGCAGCTTCCCACCCTGAAGCCTGCTCCATCCCTATCTCTGCCACACTGTGTGGCCAAGGCCGCGCTCAGCTCTGAGACTGGTGCAGTAGACCTTTCTTGTTGGCCTTTCAGGCTGTGTAGGACTAGAAATCTCTTCCACTCTGTTTTGTGGTTTCTGCTGCTCTACAATTTCTAGGCTCTTTCTTTGATAATAGCTTTCAGGTAGACCAATAATTTTTAAATTATCTCTCCTGGATCTATTTTCCAGGTCAGTTGTTTTTTTCCAATGAGATATTTCACATTGTTTTCTATTGTTTCATTCTTTTTGTTTTGTTTTATAATTTCTTGATTTCTCATAAAGTCATTAGTTTTTATTTGCTCAATTCAAATTTTTAAAGAACTATTTTCTTCAGTGAGCTTTTGCACCTCCTTTTCCATTTGGCCAATTCTCCTTATTAAGGCATTCTTCTCCTCAGTGGTTTTTTGGACTTCTTTTGCCACTTGGGTTAGTCTATTTTTAAAGGTGTTATTTTCTTCAGCATTTTTTGTGCCTCTTTTAGCAAGTTGTTGATTCATTTTTCATGATTTTCATGCATCGCTTTCATTTCTCTTTCCAATTTTTCTTCCACTTCTCATACTTGACTTTCAAATTCCTTTTTGATCTCTTCCATAGCCTGAGATCATTTCATATATATCTTTGGAAACTTTGGATGTAGGAGCTTTGGCCTTCCTCTCTTCCTTCTGTTGTATGATTTGGTTTTTCTCTGGTTGTATGCTTTGATCTTCCTCACCTGAAAGGATGGAAGAAAACACCTTTTCATCAAGAAAGTAACCTTTTATAGCCATATTTTTCTCTTTTTTGTGCTTTTTTCCAGTCAATTACTTGACTTTTGAGACTTTTGTCATGTGGAGGGTATACTACGCCAGGCTTCTGAGGTTTTGTGCAGCTGTTCTCTGAGATATACCTCTAGGGCCCTATAAGTTCTCATTTTCTCCAAAGTGCTATAATCAAGGGAGAGGTGTTTACTCCTCTCCTGACCTGTGCTCTGGTCTGTGAGCAACCATAAGCACTCTTTTCTGCTCTGGAACTTCAAGTAGGATTCTCTCTATATATTCAACACCACCTCTGTCATGACAGAAATCCACCTCACCCCAGGAATGCCACTCAGGACTGAGACCCAGATCAGTTGCTGGATTCCCCCATCATTTGTAGGCTGAGAGCTCCAGAAGTGACCTTTGTTGTGACAGTGGTTGCTGCAGCCCAGGGACTGGGACTGGGGCTGGGGTAAATCCAAATTCCCCTCTCACTCAGGTGAAATTGAGCTTTGAAGCTTTCTTTGGCATTTTTGATTTAAGAAATCTGGAAACCATAGTAGCTGTCCATCATTCAGCTCCCTGAAGCCTGCTCCGGTCTTGTCTGTGCTGGCGTGGCCCACACTGGGCTGAGCTCCACTCTGAGCCCAGTGCAATAGACCTTTCCTGTCAGACTTCCAGTTTGCTTTGAGCTGGAAATCTGTTTCATTCTGTCACTTTGGGGTTCCTGCTGCTCTAGAATTGATTTAAAATCAACTTTACATATATTTTAAGGGCTTTAGGGGGAGAGCTCCCACAGGTCCATGCTTCTACTCATCCATCTTGGCTCTGCCCCCCGGACCTCTTGCATCTTTGGAAGATGAATCATTAGGCAAATTTAGGACACTTGCCATCAATAAACAAGCTGCAATTCTATTGTTCCGTATTTCAGTAAATAACATCCTTTGATGCAAAGTTTAAAAGGGTCTCATCTCATAGTGAAGAGTACATATATTTATTGATCAAGACAGTTATGATGAGTTCTTGTGTTCTTTAGTTTGTCCACAATCTTAAAAAAAAATAAACATTTACAAGGCAACTAGATGGTGCAGTGGATAGAGCACTGACCCTGGAATAAGAAGACCTGAATTCAAATCCAGCCTCATATACTTACTGACTGTGTCACCCTGGGCAAATCATTTAAGCCAATTACCTCAAATAAATGAGCACTCACTAATTAAATAGGACTTTTATGTATTCTAGGAAAAAATATTGTTCTGCAAAATTTCTTTCTAGTCTCTAAACTGGTCACTTGCTGCATTGATAACTTAGGCTTGGTCTGAATTAACCCAATCCTTTGGTAGTGTACTTTCAAAATCAGAACAAAAAGAGACATTCATGTTACTCAGCAGTTGTTAAAAAGAGAGATTTGCTTAACCATAACAAGAGAGGGATATTCACCAAGGACAGTCATTGAAAACATCTCAGTTTGATCCAGGTAAGTGGAGTTCCCTTCATTTTCCACCAGCCAAGCTTATGAGAGTACCTAAAACTCAGTTGTGGCTGCTTTATACTCAAGTGATCAAGAACTGATATGAACAACTAATGCCTCATTTCCCTGGGGCAACCAACTCTTTTTAAGGAGGCACTCAAATGGGGGCAAAGGTTAAGATATTGTTCCTGTAGCAATTAGCAAGGTTATAGTGTAAGCACATCTGATTATAACAAGTATAGTGTCAGGGTTGGAGTTTTGTTAATAACTAAAACTCTCCTTTATGTGAGATATGAGTCAATATACTTAGATATTAGAAGACTATGCTTGTAGTGAAGAAAAACTTCTGATCAAATTTTACCTCACTCGTTTATTATCTATGTGACCCTGGGGAAGTCACTTACCCTTTATGTGTCTCTGACATTTCCTAGGATTTATCTCCTATGTCATAAACAGGTAGCAATCTGGACTGCTGAAGAGGATTCCTGTCCTGACTGATGTAATAACAGATACTCCATAGATTTGCTTAAGCCACTCCCAGCCCAAGGCTGTATATTTTATTATTTCCATAATAAACTGACACAGAAAAAGAGAAATATCTCCTGCTTCTTGAAAAAGAAAATAAAATAAACCTCTTAACCATCAAAGCAGGAAAAAAACAGGGTCCATTTTTTTCCTTTGGGGGAAAACCCATTAAAAAGACATATCAGGGCTAATAAAATATATATAATTATAAACTCATAACATTTTAAATAATTAAATGTGTGTTTATGGAAGCTGATGTATGCTGAAAATGTGTTTTTATATAAAATAAAAATCTTTTAAATCAGTATCTAATTAGCATTAGAATAAATCTAATATAAAATTCTATATAAAAATTAAAATTCAACTGTCTTCTAATTAATGATATTAATGAAGATATCATAATAGATGCCAAGGGTAATATACATATTGTTTCATGCACATGTGCATACTATATACTTATATTTACATATATATGTATATATAGTTGGATTTAAGTGAGCTATATTTGCACAAAATCATCATCTGCCTTACTCTCTCTTCAAGAGCCGCTGAAGTCAAGTGGCAAGACAAAATAAACGATAACTGGTGACAACCCAGGATCCAAGGGATGACTTGGCCATCTTTGATGTCTTGCCAAGCTTTAAATGTTCCACAGTACTTGCTTCAGCCACCTTTACCACTGTTGGAACAAATTGTTTCATTCCACCAGGAAAAAGTGTTCACATGGTTGGAGGAGACCATCCCCTACTCCCCACCCTCCCCACCTCCCCACCCCCGTGGGTAACTCCAAAGAGATTTTGAAGCCTATTGGCTGCTCTCAGCTTGGTTTAGCCTTTCTGCCAAGATGATTTGCTGGTGTGTGGCCTCTGTGCCTGCTACAACTTCTTGCAACTCCAGGTGAGAATTATGTACATACATACATATATACATACATACATGCATGCATGCACATGTATATTTATACACACATAAATATACATGGCTACAAACAGCATCATTTTTACTTCTTTACTGCTAGAGTAATAAGTGTTTGATGTGCTTTAGTGAAATCTAGACAAATGTGTCAAGAGCCATTTAAAAATATCTTAGCTATGCCTAACAGAATTTAGAACACTGGTATTTGGAATATTTCAACTGAAAGGGTAAAGAAAATTTATTTTTGGATAAATGAATAAAGTTGCAGGAAAAATTTTCACATCTGGGGTCTTTTTAAATGGTCTCATATAAAAAATATTTATCAAGCTTCAATGAATTTCTCTCTTTAAGTTTATTTTGGCTAAATTCAGGGTTAGATTTAAACAAGGGCTTTAACTATAAGTTTTTAAAATATATTTCTCTGTGTATGTGTGTGTCCATATATATGTAAGGTGATACACACAAAGATGCACGAGTGTAGTATAATTAAAGAGGATAGGGACATGTGATATCAGGAAATCATGAGTGAGGGAACACTATCTACCAATAGAGATTGATATGTTTTCTGCAACTTAGAGTCTTAGACAGTTACCTAGAGCACAGAGAAGAAAACTGGAAGTTGAGTACAGATGTTCTTGGTTTCAAGAAAGACTTTTGGTCCACTCTATGATATTGCCTATAAATACATTGTATCATATCTTGGATATGGGTCTTTTATTTTTTTTTATTTCAACTGCCAATGTTTTCATTGATACACTAATTTCAGCTACCCAAGCAATTATGTCTTTTCTTTAAATCAGATACATATTGACAAGGGATAATACTTCATTTTAAAAAGTTAGACATTAAAATATAATGATATTTATGTTAAATTTTCATTTTTGAAATTTTCACTTACCTAGAGCTACTATTAAAATATTTCCATCTGTATGATGGCAGTTAGTTTTTTTTTTAACTAAT
This sequence comes from Notamacropus eugenii, assembly GCF_028372415.1. Lineage (NCBI taxonomy): Eukaryota > Metazoa > Chordata > Mammalia > Diprotodontia > Macropodidae > Notamacropus > Notamacropus eugenii. The sequence goes on from NC_092875.1 coordinate 447,561,773, forward strand.
TTTTATATTATATTTGTCAAAATGGACGTAATTAAGAATTTTAATAGATATTACGGTACTTTAAAATTCCACACTAATATAATAAGAAAAATGTAAATCAAAGTAACCCAGAAATAGCACCTCCTACTCATAAAACTTGCAAAAATGAAACATGATAGGATTAATCAATGTTGGCATTATTATAGAAAGATGGGCCCTCAAAAGTGTCATTGGCACAGTCAGACAAAATGTGAATATGCCCAATCATTCTAAAAAGCAATTTCAAAGTATAAAAAGAATCTGAAATAACTTCTCTTATGCAATTCGAGTTGTGTTTCTTTGGGAATTACAAAGGGGAAATGGTTTTTGGCTAAAATAATATCACATTAATAACTACAATCAACATTTTAAAATTATGTATTTAAAGAAAATTGACTGCAGGCTAATATATTACTGTAGTACCAATGCAATATCCACAGCATCTAGCGTAGCCATGAATATCACAGAGCAATCTGAATCGAGAAATACAACAGACTCTCCACACAGAAGACAGAACCAAAACATTTATTCAGACACGAGAAAGCCAAATTCATCGTAATCTAGACACAATAACAATGCAGAGAACTACACCATTCTCAAGCCTTCCCTCTGCTAGGTTTCCCACAAACCAGCTCCCTTAAACAAATCACAAACAAGCTCTTTCATTCACACTAGTCAGCGGCCTGGTTGCTTGCATCCTTCCTAGCGCTGACTAGACTGACCAATTTCCTCTAAGCTCTGCTCTAGATCTGCCTCTTCCTGTTTCATGCATTCAGGAAACTGCTCCCACCACAGGCTCCATGTGACTTAGACTTCCATGTGACCTAGGCAGGTCACATGAGCCTATTAATGAATGAGAAAGAGCTTCTCATTTGAATTATCATTACAATCACTTCAACTTTTTATTATTATTGATCTATCCAAACTTGGGATCCTAGCACAGTTTCTGTTTCTTACAAAAATCTGGGGATTATTTATCTTAATGTAGTTACCATATTCATTTTTCAAAGAAAGATACAAGATAATTCATGGAAAATAAATAAGCCATATTGTTAAAAATTCTTATGATAAACTAAATGTCATTCTATACTAAATAGTGTATCTATTAGATACTCTCCTAACTGTATAGAATTTCTGAATGTTCAATGTCTTCAGTAGAAATTCTATCAGTGCTGTGTTACAGTGCATATTTGACACAGAAATCTCATAGACTATTTTTCTTCATTTTTGAAATGACCTTTACTGGCACCATGAATATTCATATGACTACATTTCATAGTTGGAATTATTATGATATTTGCCTGTTGTATTGTTGAGGGATACTATGAAGATCACCTTATACAATTTTTTAAAAGTTTTATTAATGATATTTTTAAACATCACAGACACTTTCCAATATGTCATCCATAAAATTTTCCCCTATATCAAATCAAATTATGTCTTCTGGCAGCAACTTTCTATGCCTATCATGTCTAACCATCTACCAAAAGGAGATAAATTAATTTCATTAACTATACTTTGGAACCAAAATTAGCCATAATATAACATCTGAGTTGACTTAATTTTTGGTACTCTTTTCATTTATATTATTGTGGTCATTAGGTTTATTTTTCTCTATGTTCTACTTTTTTTTTTTTTCTGTGCAACAGTTCATACAAATATTCCCCTGCAGCTTTTAATCCCTAGTGTTCATCCTTCCTTATGTTACAATTATATTTATACACTACAGTTTATTTTGACATTCCTTCTTCAGTGAGCACATGCTTTATTTCTAGGTTTTTGCTACTCACAAAGTGATTCTGTGAATATCATATATATATATATATATATATATATATATATATATATAAAATTTTTATTTCTGTCTTTGATATCCTTGGATTTATGCCAAGTACAATTGCTAGGTCAAAACTTTTTTCAACATAATTTCAAACTATATTTCAGAATGGTTTGATGAATTCTCAACTCTTCCAACAGTATGCTCCTGTTTTGTCACTTTCCTACAACATTCAATATTTTCATTAAAAAACATCTTTGCCAAGTTATATGTGGAGAAGACTCAAAGTTGTTTTAATTTTAATTCTTTTATTAGAGATATAGAGGATTATGTTTTTTGTTAATGTTTTACACTTTTTCTTTTGAAATCTGTTCAAAGACTTGGGCTACTCATTTGCTGGACAACAGCTCTTTTTCTACTTTGAGTCTATTTGACCAGTTGTTTTAATAGCTTTCATTGATTTCATTCACAAAAGTTCTATAATTCATCCAATTGAAATTTTATTTTTGTTTTCTCATATCTGTATTTTGTTTATCATTCTACTTAACCACAGCTATGAAATTTTTATTACTGTCTCTGACTTATTTTTTTTATTATGATATAAAGTATAAGATAATGGCTTTAATCTAGTTCACATGTTTTCTTCTCATTCTTCCCAAATAGGTTGTCCTTCCAAAAGTAATTTGACTTTTGGGGTTTAATCAATTGCTTTTAGGTATTGCCTATCTATTCAACTCCACTGATTATCTTTTTAAAACCATTCTTATCTATTATCAGCCAGAATTTATAGAACACCCTGAGAAAAAAAATGCAAATGTTTTAATGTTTTCAAAGCACTTTACAGTAATTTTGTTGATTGATGCTGTGTAATATAATTTGAAACATGGTAATGCTAACCTCCTTTCATTATTTTTCATAATTCAATGTGAAATGCTAGACTTTTTATTCATCCAAATGAATTATTTTATTCAAGGTCTAAATAAAAACTTTTTAAATTGTATATTGTGGCATGGCACAAAAGTTTTAAATTAATTGAAGTACTTTCTGCAAGTTTTATTACTTTATAATAGCTCAACCATCCTTATTTAATTTTCCTTTCTTATTGGGTGTGTTTTACAAATTTGTTTCTATAAATCTTAAATGTATCATTATGTTATCTCCAAGATATTTTATATTTCTTGTATTTATTTTGAATAGAATTTTTTGATCATTTCATCTTTTTTTTGTTAGTACTTTATTAAAAGGTTGACTTTAAGGATTCTGTATCCTTTCTATTATTTTCCTGTTGCTATTAATTGCTTTATTTCCTCCCACTGATTCTTTGGGATTTTATTAGGAATCAAAATGTCTTCTTTAATTTTTTTTAATGAATTCCACTTGATTGATGGTAATAACTATGATTTCTGGTACTGTATCAAATAATTATGAATTGAATCGACCTCCCTGCTTTATACCTATATTCAACTTAGAACTTTTAAAGTACTTCAGCATCACCAAAATGTGAGTTCTTGGTTTTAAACACATGTTTTTGATCATATTAAGGAAGAATCCTCCAGTTCCTACATTTCTATGGATTTTAAACAGTTCTCAAAACACTCCTCTACACATTTTCTCATTTAATACTCACAAAGACACTATGGGTTAGGTAAAGTAGATCTTACATAAATAAGAACATTGAGACACTAAGAATTTTGTCATCTTTTCCACATTCACCAAAGTCAGCAGTGGAGGAGGGACTAAAATTCTGGATGCTTAAATTTCTTTTCAAATTCCAGCATGTACTGCCATCTAACTGGTTTTACTACATATGAAGTCCTGACCACAAATTTCTTTTCTACTCTATGGGAGATATAGTTTTGATCAAAGTCTACAATTTTATTCCTTATGACAAAAGGCTGTTGCAGAATTTCTATTAAAAAGAGCATTATATTAACAGAACAATGTGATACTTAACATAAACCATAAGGATCAAAACAAAACAATGGTTTTGGATTTCTGAGTAAGAAGAGTTTAGAGCTGATTTCATAAAAAGAATCATCAGACCTATATATCACACTGCCATTTTAACTGTACTATATAAGGTAGCTTTATCTCAGATTCTAAAAATAGGTAGTATAATATTGTTTAGTGGTTTTTCTGTCATGTCCAACTCTTTATGATCCTTTTGGGGGTTTTCTTGACAAAAATTTTGAAGTGGTTTGCCATTTACTTCTCCAGCTCATTTTACAGATGAGTAAACTGAGGTCAACAGGGTTGAGTGAATTGCCCAGGGTCACACAACTACTAAGTGTCTAAGGCTTGGACATAGGTCATTCTTACTCCAGTCCCAGCATGCTATCCACTACACCACCTGATAAAATCATGAAATTCTAATGGACGTGTATACTTCCATTTGAGATAGCAAGCAATTTACTTTTCCAAAATTGTTCTAAAATTGATATTAGTTAATATGTCCAAAAAGTCTTCAGGAATTGTTATATGTATATGCAAAAGAAGAGATTGACATGGAATACCATCTACCCTAGAGATGTAGGCATAGTTATCGAAGGGTTCTCTAAGCTTGAGATGTGTGGTGTTACCTCCATTCATGACTTTCCCTAGGAGGCATTGCCTCCTAGGTTTGTCTAAGTTTATAAAGAATTAAGGTAAAATGACCTTGACAGGGTAGAATTATCTATGATATTTGGCTTTATCTTACACCAAAATATTCTAAATAACCAATGAGCTATTTATAGAATTTTGACTGAATTCATAACCATGTTCATTACAGCCTACTTAAGAAAAATCATTTTTAAGATGTCGGAGTAGAAAAACACACATATGCTAGCTCTGAACCCACAGCCCATAAAATGTCTGTAAAGAAGAACTCCCAACAAATTCTGGAGCAGCAGAAGCCACAGAACAACAGAGTGGACTAGATTACTGTTCCAGAGAGCCCTGAAAACCTGACTCGAAAGGTCTGTTGCACACCAGACCCAGAGCAGAGCCCAGCCTTGCCTTGGCCACGCGGCACGGAGAGGAACAGATCTGGAGTACTGTTCTTGCCACTAGGAGATAAGAAATACAGGTAAAGGGGTATAGAAAGTTATCTGGCCCTACAGGACAAAAGAGAAGATGGGGACAAGGGAAGGGAGGGATGATAGAAGACAGGGCAGATCTATCCTCCAACGGCAACCAAGGAGAAGTGGAAGATAAAGTTGCAAAAAGGCAAATACAGGTTGAATGTCAGGGAAAAAGCACACAGACAAAAACAAAACAAATGTAGAATAGATTATCTGTGGAGGGCTATGCTTTGCTGAAGGCCATTTTAAAAATAAAGACTACTACTTGTTGAGTGTGTTGTACGCTGGTTCTTGTTCATCAATGGATTGGAGTCAATAAATGATCTCTGAAGTTCTTTCTAATACTTAGAGCCTATAATTACCTCCAAAATATTTAGGGGAAGTGGTTTCTTCAATTTATTACTTTGTTTTTTGTTAAGTCAAGATCTCCTTTGCAACAATCATAGAGTTTAAATAGAGGCTTTTTGAAGCTCATGTGAGCATATGGAATCATTTGGTCAAGATATAGAAAGACAGAGGTTGTTCTTTTTTTATTGCATTTGTAAACAGTTGAAGCAAGGGGAAAACAGTGAATGACCAGAATGACCAGATACCCTTTAAAATATATTAACTTCAAATTTAAAGAGATATATATGCTTCAATCCTTGATCAATAACAATCACTTCTGACCAAACAAAATCAAAAAACAAAAAAACTGTATTATTAAGGATATCTTACAATATTACTATTGCCAACTCCTAACATTATTACTATGTCCTTTTGTACTCTCCAGGATCATTCTTTCCCTATGTGGAGAAAACAATGATGGAATAAATTGACGGATCAGGAATTTGACTATGTTGTATCCTCATGGCTCCTCAATGTTGATATCACGTTTGGAGAACACTATGATTCAGAATATATACATATATATATATATGTATATATTCTGCTATATATACTTATGCTCATATCCATTCTTACCAAAAGCCACTGCTGCTACAGCTATCTCCCTCTCATTTCACATTTCAGGTTTCAGTTTAATACTTCCTCTTTGTCTTCCCACTTACTGCTTCACTCTACCTAGAGTTCCAAAGAACACTGAATTTTCACCCATCCAATTTCTGCCACTAAGTCTCTTGGAACTAATATCCAACATTTCTACTATTTATTTATTTTAAGAATTCTTTTAAAAATATTTTTGAGTTCCAAATTCTTTCCCTCTCTTCTACTCCTCCCTCACCCACTGAGAAGGCAAGCAATATAATATCAATTATCCATATGAAATCATGTATTACATTTACCATATTTGCCTTATCACAAAAAGGAAGAATACAAGGTTAAAAAACAACTATACTTCAATTTGCACTGTTTATCAGTTCTCATTTGGTAAGTAGATAGCATTCTTTTATCACAAGTCTTTTGGACTTGTCTTGGATCATTATACGGATCAAAGTAACTAAGTCTTTCGCTGTTTATTATCTTGGCAATTTTACTTTTACCATGTACAGTCATCTCTTGATTCTGATCACTAAACTGTACATCAGTACACCTAGATTTTCTCATTTTTTTTCCTTTTTTCTTTCTTAAACCAACTCCCTCATCATTTCTTGTAGTACAATAGGTGTTTGTTCTTGTTCAGTCATTTTAATCATGTCTAATTCTTAGTGATCACATTTGAGGCTTTCTTGGCAAAGGCACTGGAGAGGTTTACCACTTCCTTCTCTAGTTCATTTTACAGATGAGAGACTGAGGCAAACAGGGTTAAGTGACTTGTCCAGGGTCACTCAGCTAGTAAGCATGTGAGGTCAGATTTGAATTTAGGAAGATAAGTCTTCCAGACTTCAGGCCTGGCACTCTATCCACTGCACCAACTAGCTGTCCACACTAGTTCATCACAATCATAGGCCACATTTTATTCAGTCATTCTCCAATTGCAGAACATCTCCTCAGTTTCCTGTTCTTTGCCCCCATAAAAAGAACTTTTAAAATATTTTTGTATATATATATATATATATATAATCTTTTTATTTGATCTCTTTGGGATACTGACCTAGTTGTGTCATTGCTGTAGCAAAGAGTATGCACACTTTTATAATCCTTTTATTTCAAATTGTTCTCCAGAAGTTTAACCAGTGCACAACTCCATCCAACAATTTATTAGTGCTCTTACTTTCACTCATACTTTCCAGCATTTTTCATTTCTGATAGGGGTGAGATGGTGCCTCAGGGTGTGGCACAGTGGATAGAGCACTAATCTTGGAATCAGAAAGACTCATCTTGATGAGTTCAAATCTAGCCTCAGACACTTGCTGCATGACTCTAGGCAAACTACTTAACCCTGTTTGCCTCAATTCTTATTTGGAAAAATAAAATGAGCTGGAGAAGGAAATGGTTAACCACTCCAATATTAGACTCAATTCTATATATGTGAGTGAAGATGCCTTTATCAAAGAAACTTGCTGCACTTTTTTTTTTCAAATTCTGTGGCAACTTTTAGAAAAATATAATTTCCATGATTATCTTTTAAATAGGCCTATTTTTGCTTTGTATGAGATCATGATTTTTACCCCTGCCTTTTTACTTCAATTGAAGCATAACAGATTCTGTTTTAGTCCTTTATTTTGAATCTGTGTGTATTTCTGTTTTAAATATGTCTCTTTTAAACAACATATTGTTGGAGATTAGTTTCTGATACATTCTGCTATCGGCTTACATTTTATGGATGAGCTCATCCCATTCACATTCACAATTATAATTACTGTGAATTTTTCTCCATCTCATTCCACTCCCTCTCATTCTTCTTTAAAAGTTTGTTTTCCTTCTAATACCTCCATTAATTTTCCCTTCCTTTTATCATCCTCCCCCTTTCTATAATCCTCTTTCCCTCCTATTTCCATGTTGGATAAGATAGATTTCTATACCCAACTGAGTGTGAAAGCATATTCTGTCAAAATTTAACCAGTTCTGATGGAAGTGACTTTCAAATATTGTCTCACTCCCCATTTTCTTTTCCACTACAAACATCTCTTTCTTTAATTAAGTAATTTTTAGTTTTCAACATTCACTTCCACAAGATTTTGAGTTCCAAATTTTCTCCTCATTTCTCCCCTCCACCCACCTCAAGACAGCATACATTCTGATTACCCTTTCCCCCAATCTGTCCTCCCTTCTCTCATTCCTCACCTTTCTCTTATCCCCACCTCTTCTATTTTCTTGTAGGGCCAGATAGATCTCTATACCCCATTGCCTGTACAACTTATTTCCCAGTTGCGTATAAAAAAACAATTATTAGAATTTCTTTTTAAAATTCCCTCCATCCTATCCTGCCCCCATTCATTCTATTCTCTCTTTAGACCCTGTCCCTCTAAAACTATTTACTTCTAATTACCCCCTCCTCCCATTTGACTTCCCTTTTATCATGCCCCTAAACCCCTAACCCTAACCCTAACCCCTTCTCCCCTACTTTCCTGTAGTATGAGATAGATTTTCATAAGCCATTGAGTGTGCACATCTCATTTATGTGAGAAATATTTTTGCATACTACCTCTCACTTCTCTTTCTCCCATTCTATCTTTTTGTCTCATTCCATTTGTTTTTTAGATTATCCCAATATTATCAATTCACATCCATGACTTCTGTCAATGTAGCTTCCTTCTAACTGTTTTAACGATACTAAAGATCATAGTAGTTACATCTATCTTCTTCCCATATAGGAATGCAAACAGTTTTACCTTATTGAAACCCTTATGATTTCTCTTTCAATCTATATTTTTATGCTTCTTTGGAGCCTTGTGTTTAAATTACAGTTTTCCATTCAGCATGCAAAGAAGAGAATTTCTAATCATTTCAGGTCTTTTCATCAGGAGTACTTAAAAGTCCTCCATTTCATTAAATATTTATTCTCCCCTACCCTTACCCCCAAGAAAAGAGATATACATTGAGGGTTTTGTTTGAGTAGGAAATTCTTGATTGTAATATTAACATCTTTGTCATCTGAAATGTCCCATTTGAAGTCCTTCATTCTTTCAAAATGAAACCTGATAAATCTTGTGTGATCCTGACTGTGGAGATCAATGACACCTGAATTGTTTCTTTCTGGAAGCTAACAACATTTTCTACTTGTCCTGGCAGCTCTGGAATTTGACTGTAATATTCCTGGGAGTCTTCATTATGGGTTCTCTTTTGGGAGATGTTTTAATTTCTATTTTACCTTCTGAATTTGTTATTAACTTTATTTTTTATAATTCATTATCTAACTTTATTATTTTTTATTGTATTTATTTACTATCTATGTATTTATATTATTTATTAATGCAACATATTAATTATTTATTAATTTAATTAAATATATTTATTAATTAGATTAATTTAATCAATATTTTACGATTTTATGATATATCATATAAATTATTATTCATCAATTTATAATTCCTTGAAATATGATGCTTGCACTCTTTCTTTGATCATTCTTAATTGTCTCTCCTTGATCTGTTTTCACGTCAGTTCTTTTTCTCATAAGACAGTTCTAATATTCTTCTGTTTTTCATTGTTTTGACTCATTGTTTCTCGATATCTCACAGAGTCAATAACTTACAGTTTTCCACTTCTAATTTTTAAGAAGTTGTTATCTTCAGCCACTTTTATTTTTCACATGGTCAACTCGGTTTTTAAGAAGTTCTTTTCTCCAGTGAATTTTTGTACCTCTTTTACCATTAGACCATCTCTATCAAGGTGCCATTTTCTTCAGTATTTTTGCCTGTTCTACTGAGCTATTAATTCTATTTCCATTATTTTCTTGCATCATTCTCATTTCTTTCTCCAGTTTTCCCACTACCATTCTTATCTCTTTCTTTAACTCTTCCAGAAATTCTTGTGTTCAATTGACATTTTCACCATTTTGAGGCTTTACTTATAACTGTATTCATGTGGGGTTTTTTAGATGTCTTCCAAGTTTGTGTCTTTATCTTCCCTGCCACAATAATAACTTTTTATAGTCGAGGCCTTTTTTGTTGCTTTCTTTTTTTCCCAGACTATTTCTTGACTTTGAAATTTATTGTGTGGAGGGGGGGGAAGAGGGGAAGTTGTGGTGTATGTGCATGCGCTGCTATTTTTAGAGCTAGTTTGGGGTTCTGGAAGTTTTTTATGCTTCCAAAGTAGTTTGATCTGGGGAGAGGTATGGTCAATGCTCTACTGGTTTGTACTGTGGTCCTTACCCCAAAATGGCCCCTGCTCTTCCCTGGAGCTGAAAGAGCTAATCCTTCTCTTGGTCCTAGAGCTGATAAGGTCCCATGTTTTCCTGTGGCCACAAACACTAGTGATCCTCTTGGCCTTAGAACTGTTACCAGATCCTTTCTTCCCCTGCAGCTGCAAGCACTACCAGTCTTCTCTGTTTTAGTATTGTGACTAGGGTCCCTGCTCTTTTGTGACCAGTGGTAAGTACTTCTCTTCACTCTGGAACTGTGACCCAGAACTACATATGGGCAATAGAGTGGCCAATCAGCACCAGCTGCACCAAGTGCCAGCTAAGTATTGCCTTAATGTCTTTCTGACCAGCTGTACAACCCCCTTACCATGTCTGGGCTGAGAGTTCCCAAAGTTGCTGCTGTCAAAGAAGCTACTGCTACTGTTGCCATATACACTCTGGGCCAGTTGTCATAGACCTTTCTTGATGATTTCCTAAATTGCTTTAGCTTGGAAAAAAAAAAAGTCTCTTTTTATTTTTTGCTGGCTCTGTCACTCAAAATTTTATTTGCATTGTTATTTTAAAGTTGTTTGGAGGGTACTGCTGGGAAAGTTCAGTTGGGTTGCTAACTTGTATCTGCCATATAGACCCAACTCCAATATTTCTTGTATGAATCCAGGGTATCACTGTAAGGAGCTTTTTGACTTCATCACTGCCATATGTAACTATTTCCTCTGTTGTGACTTTTCATACTCTAATACTTTATTAGTATGCTAGTATCATTATGAAGCTATTGAAGGAGTAAAAAAGATTCTTATCAGTCTCATGTCTTTTATGAAAGATATGTTTTAAGTTGATGAATCAAAGGAAAAGCACTTACTATATTAAAGCAATCTAATGGGTCACTTAATATATTCCTTTTATTGCACATGTAAGTAAACTGAAATCTGCAGAAGCTGCAGAATCTATAAATCAGCATAAAGATGTTTAGTGGAAGCCATTCAACTTTGCTGTTCACAATGACAGTTATATGGTGGTGAAAGGTTGATTGTCCCATTCTAAAATCAGTTTGTTCAGGGTGTATGATGCTATTGATTTTCTCACAGTTATCTGGCTTATTTTAAAAATACTTGACATAATACATGATTGCTGTATCCAAAGATATATTGATAACCTGATAAATAAAATAATTGATGGTATTTTATATGCAAATATTAGGAGGGTAAGACAGATTTCATCCACCAAGAAATATCATACTCTGGTTAAAAAGTTTAGCTAGAAAGAAAATTAAGGGAGGAATACTTAAACCTCATTTTAATCTGAATTGAATCAGAGGGAATAATACACACACTAAATTATGTATACAAATCTATGCTATCCTTCTGAAAAATAAAAGAGGAAGGGCATAAGAGAAAAGAGTGAAGGGGGAATTCTCATAGAAGAGAGGGTGGGTTAGGGCAGGTAGTAGTCAAAAGCAAGACACTTTTGAGTTTGGGCATGGTGAAGGAACAGAGAGAAGAGAATAAATGAGGGATGATAGAATGAAGGAAAATTCAGTTAGCTTCATAATTGTCAAAGCAATTTTGAAGTAAGTTTCTCTGATAAAGGCCTCATCTCTCAGATATATAGAGAAATGAGTCAAATTTATAAAAATAAAAGTCACTCCCCAATTGACAATTGATCAAAAAACACGAACCTTAACTTTTCAAATGAAGTAATCAAAGCTATTTATAGCAGTATGAAAAATGCTCTAAATCATTTTTGATTAGATAAATGCAAATTAAAACCCATTCTAAGGTACTCTGTCACACCTATTAGATTGGCTAATAGGACAGGAAAGGAAAATGACAAATATTGGAGGGGATGTGGGAAAGTTGAGATACTAATACACAGTTGGTGGAGTTGTAAACTGATTCAAACATTGTGTAGAGCAATTTGGAGTTATGCTCAAATATTTATAGCAAATATATTCTAGTGCCAAAAAATTGGAAATTGAAGGGATGCCTATCAGCTGAAGAATGACTGAATAATTTGTGGTATATGATTGTGATGGGATACAAATATGTAATACGAAATAATGAGCTAGATGCTCTCAAAGAAAATGAGGAAAGATTTAAACGAAATGATTCAAAGTGAAATGAGTGTAAACAAGAAGAGCATGGTACACCATACCAGCAATATTATAAGATTACCAACTGTGAATGACTTAGCTATTCTGAGCAATACAATGATGCAAGGCAACTCTGAAGAAAAAGGCTATCCATCCCCAGAGAAAGAACTGATTAAGTCTGAATACAGAGTGAAGCATACTTTTTTAACTTTGTGATTTTTTCTTGAGGTTTGTTTTTTATTAATTTTGTGTTGTGCTTTCTTTTCCAACACGACTAATATGGGCATTTGTTTTTCATAACTAGACCTTTATAATCTATGGAGGGAGGGAAGAATTTGAAAATAAATTTTAAAAATAAATGTTAAAAATTGCTTTTGGGGTGGAATAAAAGCATGGGCTTTCTAAAGCTCTTCCCCCAAACCCCACCAAATACCTACAAAAATGACTTTAAATAAATTCTGGAGCTGCAATTCCCACGGAATGACAGTGAAGCAAATCTCTAACCCAAAACATCCCAGAAGGTCAATGGGAAATTTCTATCATGTAGGGCTAGGAATAGAGCACAGTTCAGTGTGGGGCCCCCTAGCACAAACTTGACCTGAGCACACCTCAGAGGGACTGAATCACAAGCAGTTCATGACCCCAAAAAGCTGAGGACAAATTGGGAGGTCTGTAGAAAAAATCTGTTGAATAGTGTGAGAGTATGGTGATCTGGCCCCAGTGCCAGGATGGCTGAGGGGACACAGTAGCCTGAAGCAGCCAAAATAGCAACAGGGATAGCAACAGTGGCTGTATCTGGAACTCTAGACTGACAGAGTGTGGGAGGATCAAGGAGCTAACAGTACAGTCCCAACCCCACTGTAAGCAGAGAATTACCTTGACAAAGAGCTCAAAAGTGAAATACAGATCTAAGGATATGAGCAAAAACCAGAAAAAGAGTCAGACAGTAGAATCTCACTTGGGTGACAAGGGATATCAAAACATATAACCATAAGACGACAACAAAGTCAAAACTCCTACATCCAAAGCTTCTAAGAAAAATATGAATTTATCTCAGGCCATGGAAGAGCTCAAAAAAGATTTTGAATATCCAGCAAGAGAAGTAGGGGGAAAATTAGGAAGATAAATGAAAGCTATGCAAGAAAGTCATGAAAAATGAGTCAACTGCTTGCTAAAGGGGAATAAAAAAATACTGACAAAAATAAAACCTTAAAAATACACTAACCTGAATGGGAAAAGAGATCTAAAAAAGTCAATGAGGAGAAGAATGCCTTAAAAAACAGAACTGACCAAATGGAAAAGGAGGTCCAAAATTTCACTGAGAAAAATAATTCCTTAAAAATTGGAATGCAGCAGATGGAAGCTGACTTTATGAAAAATCAAGAAATTATAAAACAAAACGAAAAGAGTGAAAAAAGAGGAAAAAAATGTGAAATATCTCATTGGACAAACAACTTACCTGGAAAATAAATCCAGGAGAAAAAAATGATTTGTCTATCTGAAAACCATGATAAAAAAAAGAGCCTAGATATGATCTCACAAGAAATTATCAAGAAAAACTATCCTGATATTCTAGACCAATGGGGTAAAATAGATATTGAAAGGATCCACTGATTGCCTCCTGAAAGAGATCCCAAAAGTAAAATTGCTATGAATATTGTAGTCAAATTCCAGAGCTCCCAGGTCAAAGAGAAAATATTGCAAGCAACCAGAAAGAAACAACTCAAGTATTGTGGAATCATAACCAGGATAATACTACATCTAGTAACTTCTACATTGAGGGTTTGGAGGGCTTGGAATATTATATTCCAGAGGTCAAAGGAGCAGGGATTTAAACCATGAATCACGTATCCAGAAAAACTGAATATAATACTTCAGGAGGAAAAATGGTCATTCAATGAAATAGAGAACTTTCAAGCATTCTTGAAGAAAAGATCAGAGCATCATAGAAAATCTGTCTTTCAAATATAAGAATCAAGAGAAGCATGAGACAGTAAACTGGAAAGAGAAATCATAAGGGACTAAGTAAAGTTGAACTGTTTGCATTCTTACATGGAAAGATAATATTTGTAACTCTTGATAGTTTTCTCAGTATTAGAGTAACTGGGGGGATTATATGCATAGACAGAGGACACAAGGTCAGTTGAATATAAAGGGATGATATCTAAAAAAAATTAAATTAAGGAGTGACAGAGGAATATATTGGAAGGAGAAAGGAATAAATAGAATGGGGTAAATTCTCTCTCACATAAAAGAGGCAAGAAAAAGCTTTTTCAATGGAAGAGAAGGGGGGAAGGTGGGAGGGAAAAGCAAATCTTACTGTTATTGGATAAGGAGGGAATAATGTACACACTCAATTTGGTATGAAAATATATCTTACACCACAGGAAATGAGGAGGGAAGGGATAATCAGGGGTTGGAGGGATGATAAAAGGGAACGCAAATGGGAAGAGTGGGCAATTCAAAGTAAATAGTTTTGAGGAGGGGCAGGATCTAAAGAGAGAATAGAATAAATGGGGGAGGGATAGGATGAAGGGAAATATAGTTAGCCTTTCACAACAAGACTTATGGAAAGATTTTGCATGACTATGTATGTATAACCTATATCAAATTGCTTGCCTTCTCAATGGGGTTGGGTGGGGAAAGAGGAAGGGAGAGAAGTAGAAACTCAAAGTTTTAAAAACAAAAGTTAAAAACTGTTTTTACATGCAACTGGGAAATAAGACATATAGTCAATATGGTATAGAAATCCATCTTTCCCTAGAAGAAAATAGAGGGGAAGGGGATAAGAGAAAGGAGGGGTGTGAATGAAGGGAGGACAGATTGGGGGAAGGGGTAATCATGATGCATACTGTATTGGGGTGGGCAGAAGGGAGAGACGGGGAGAAAATTTGGAGCTCATAATCTTGTAGAAGTGAAAGTTGAATACTAAAAATTAATCAATTTTTTAGAAAGCACTATTTAGGGGGCGGAGCCAAGATGGTGGAGTGAAAGCAACGAGTCACCTAAGCTCCTGGAAAAACTCCTCTGGATATCTCTGGGGGGAGAGTCTGACCAAACTTTGGAGGTGTAGAATCCAGTGGGTGACGGACTTTGACGGATTCGGAGCCCAGGCTGGACCGGAGGGTCCACGGAAGGGATCTGTTCCGCGGGGGTAAGACCCCGGCGCACAGCGCAGCGCGGTCAGCGCGGCAGGGGGGAGGGGACCAGAGGAGCCCGAGAGTGGCGGGCGAGACCAGCGGAGCAGGAGATAAGCCAGGCCGAGCCGGTGAGAGCCGCTGAGTGTCAGACATCAACGCAGCAGCCCTTGAAATCTTCAGCCTGAAGACGGACTTCGGTGGGTCACTACTTGAACTTCCAGGAACTGGGATGGCAGAGTGATCAGTAAGTGCTCTCTCCTTCCCCCTGATGACCGTGAGGGAACCATAAAATTCTTCCCCAGATTAATCCTGGATCAGCGGGAACAGCAGAAGGGGGCGGGTGGTCTTATAACACCAGAGGCTGGAAAAGTGGCAAAGGGGGATTCTTCCTACGGTGGCGGAGACGGCTGGAGGGACAGACGACCCAGGGCAGAGAAAATTCGCACTGAGACCCAGGCAAGCCTCAGAGCCAGGAGACGAGCCCCAGGAGGGGCGGGAACACGCATTAGCTTCTAGGCATGCCCCAGCCCTCCAGGGGAAAAGGGAAGACAATAGGGAAGCTGGGATCACCATCCCCTGACCTTGCCTTTGCCTCAAGTCAGCTGAGGAGATATCCTGAGACCAGACCACCCCTCCCACACACTTAACAAGCTAACTCCAGGGTTGATCGGGGAAACAAAAAACAAAATCTGGCTTTTAGCCCAGACACACATCAGCTCAACTTAAAGATCTGTACCTTCTGACTGAAAGAACCAAAAGCTACAACACTCAGCCAACATCATGAATCGGAAAAAGCAGACGAAAAGTGAAAAAACCATAGAATCTTTCTATGGGGATAAGGACCAAAACACAAACACCAAAGAGGTTAGAGCTGAGACTGTACTTCCATCTGAAACCTCAGATGGGACTATGAATTTCTCGCAAGCACAACTAGATTACCTGGAACGTCTGAAGAAGGATATAAAAGAAAAACTGGCCAATGATTTTAAAACTATAAAAAAAGAATTCACTGATGAGAACATCACCCTGAAAAAGAAAATTGAAGAAATGGAAAAGGAAGTTCAAAAATTAACTGGAGAGAATAATTCCCTAAAAGGAAGAGCTAATCAAATGGAAAAGGAAACCCAAAACCTAATTGGGAAAATTGATCAGATGGAAAAGGAAACCCAAAACTTAACTGGGAAAATTGGTCGAATGGAAAAAGAAGTACAAAAATTAAATGGAGAAAATAGCTCCTTAAAGGGAAAAATTGGTCAGATGGAAAAGGAGATGGAAAAGCTAACTGAAGAAAACACTACGATGAAGATTAGAATTGGGCAAGTAGAAACTAATGACTCAATGAGGCAACAAGAATCAGTCAAACAAAATCTAAAGAATGAAAAGATAGAAGAAAATGTAAAATATTTAATTGGAAAAACAACTGACCTGGAAAATAGATCCAGGAGAGAAAATCTAAGAATTATTGGCCTGCCAGAAACCCATGATGAAGAAAAGAGTCTGGACAATATCTTCCAGGAAATCATCAAGGAAAACTGTCCAGAAGTACTAGACTCAGAGGGCAAAATAGTCATCGAAAGAATCCACCGTTCCCCTCCCGAAAGGGATCCCAAACTCAAAACCCCAAGAAATATAGTTGCCAAATTCCAGAGCTATCAAGTGAAGGAGAAAATACTACAAGCAGCCAGAAAGAAACAATTCAAATATCAAGGACACACAGTCAGGATCACACAGGACCTTGCAGCTTCTACATTAAAAGATCGAAAGAATTGGAACCCAATATTCGGTAAGGCAAAGGAGTTGGGACTTCAACCAAGGATCAACTACCCAGCAAAGTTCAGCATAACATTTCAGGCAAGGAGAAAGTCATTCAACGAAATAAGGGATTTCCAGAGCTTCCTGCCCAAAACACCAGAACTCAATAGACAATTTGATCTTCAAATGCAGGTCTCCAGAGAATCATAAAAAGGTAAACAGAGGGGAAAAAACAAAAACAAAAACTTGCTACTCAATTAGGGCAAACTGTTTACCTCCCTATAAGGGAAGATGATACCTGTTAATCTTGAGAACTGTGCAGCTATTATGATAAAAGGGATATATGTAGAGGGAACGGGCATAAAGTAAATGATGTCATGTCAAAAATATGATTTAAGTATGAGAAGGGAATGTAATAGGAGGTGTGGAAAGGGGGAAGCAGAAAATGGCAAATTACGTCACAGGAAGAAGTACAAAACTATAGTAGAGGGAAGGAGGGGAGGGAGATGAGCATTGTTTGAGAGGTACTCTCATCTGATTTGTTCAAAGGAGGGAACAATAATCTTAAGTAGATAAGCCTAACTAGCTCTATAGGTAGTAGGAGGGGAAGGGGGAAGAAAGGGGAGGGTGGCTAAAAGGGAGGAAAGAAGCAATAAGAGTAAAGGGAACTAAAAGGGAGGGGGGTCAAAAGAAGGAGGGGAAGGCTGCAGGAGGAGGGGGAGAAAAGTGAATACTATTGAGGAGGGGAAGGGAGACGGGAGAGCTAAAAGCACAAATGGTGGGAAAGAGGTTGGAGGGAAATACACAGATTGTAATCATAACTGTGAATGTGAATGGAATGAACTCTCCCATAAAACGGAGACGGATAGCAGAATGGATTAAAAGCCATAATCCAACAATATGCTGCTTACAAGAAACACATTTGAAACGGGGGGATACACATAGGTTAAAGGTCAAAGGATGGAGCAGAATATATTGTGCTTCAGCTCATGTAAGAAAGGCAGGAGTAGCAATCCTAATCTCAGACAAAGCAAAAGCAGAAATAGATCTAATCAAAAGGGATAAGGATGGAAACTATATCCTGCTAAAAGGCACCATAGACAATGAAGCAATATCATTACTAAACATGCATGCTCCAAGTGGTATAGCATCCAGATTCTTAGAGGAGAGGTTGGGGGAGTTGAAGGAAGAAATTGATAGCAAAACTATACTAGTGGGGGACCTCAACCTCCCCCTCTCTGAACTCGACAAATCCAACCTCAAAATAAACAAGAAAGAGGTTAAGGAGGTAAATAAAACCCTGGATAAGGTAGATATGATAGATCTTTGGAGAAAATTAAATGAGAATAGAAAGGAATATACTTTTTTCTCAGCGGTACATGGAACATTTACAAAAATTGACCATGTACTAGGACATAAAAATCTCACAATCCAGTGCAGAAAGGTAGAGATAATCAATGCATCCTTTTCAGATCATAATGCATTAAAAATTACATGTAATAAAAGGCCATGAAAAGAGAAACCAAAAATCAATTGGAAACTAAATAATCTAATTCTAAAGAAGGGTTGGGTTAAAGAAGAAATCATAGAAACAATCAACAATTTCATTCGAGAGAATGACAATAGTGAGGCAACATACCAAAACTTATGGGATACTGCAAAAGCAGTTATTAGGGGAAGTTTTATATCTCTGAATGCTTACATAAATAAAATAGAGAAAGAGGAGATCAATGACTTAGGCTTGCAGTTGAAAAAGCTAGAAAAAGAACAAATTGAAAATCCCCAAGTAAATACCAAATTAGAAATACTGAAAACCAAAAGAGAGATTAATAAAATTGAAATTAAGAAAACTATTGAATTAATAAATAAAACCAATAGTTGGTTTTATGAAAAAACTAATAAAATTGATAAACCTTTGGTCAATCTGATTAAAAAAAAGAAAGAAGAAAACCAAATTACTAATATTAAAAATGAAAGGGGTGAACTCACCTCCAATGAGGAGGAAATTAAAACAATAATTAGAAACTACTTTGCCCAACTTTATGCCCACAAATTCGATAATCTAAACGAGATGGATGAATATTTTAAAAAATACAAATTGCCCAGATTAACAGAAGAGGAAGTTGATTACTTAAACAACCCCATCTCAGAAAAAGAAATTGAACAAGCCATCAATGAACTCCCTAGGAAAAAATCTCCAGGGCCAGATGGATTCACAAGTGAATTCTATCAAACATTTAAAGAACAGTTAATTCCAGTACTACATACACTATTCTTGAAAATTGGGGAAGAAGGAGTCCTCCCAAATTCTTTCTATGATACAAATATGGTTTTGATACCCAAACCAGGAAGAGACAAAACAGAGAAAGAAAATTATAGACCAATTTCCCTAATGAATATAGATGCAAAAATTTTAAATAAGATTCTAGCAAAACGAATACAGCATCTTATCACGAGATTAATACATTATGATCAGGTAGGATTCATACCAGGACTACAGGGCTGGTTCAATATTAGGAAAACTATTAGCATTATCTATCACATCAACAACAAAGCTAACAAAAACCACATGATTATCTCAATAGATGCAGAAAAAGCTTTTGACAAAATACAACATCCATTCCTACTAAAAACATTGGAGAATGTAGGAATAAAGGGAACTTTCCATAAAATAATAAGCAGTATCTATCTAAAACCTTCAGCAAGCATTATATGCAATGGGGATAAGCTAGATGCATTCCCAATAAGATCAGGGGTGAAACAAGGTTGTCCATTATCACCACTATTATTTAATATGGTACTAGAAATGTTAGCTGTAGCAATTAGACAAGATAAAGATATCCAAGGAATTAAAATAGCCAAAGAAGAAACTAAGTTATCACTCTTTGCAGATGATATGATGATTTACCTAGAGAATCCCAGAGATTCAAGTAAAAAATTACTAGAATTAATAAACAACTTTGGCAAAGTTGCAGGGTACAAAATAAACCCACACAAATCTTCTGCATTCCTATATATTAGCAACAAAGTCCAACAGCAAGAGATAGAAAGAGAAATCCCATTTAAAGTTAGGGTAGACAGTATAAAATACTTAGGAGTCTACCTGCCAAAACAAACCCAGGGATTATATGAACACAATTACAAGACACTTTTTGCACAAATAAAGTCAGATTTAAGTAAGTGGAAAAACATTAGTTGCTCATGGGTAGGCCGTGCTAATATAATAAAAATGACAATTCTACCCAAATTAATATACTTATTTAGTGCCATACCAATTAAACTATCAGACAATTGCTTTCTAGAGTTGGACAAAATAATATCAAAATTCATTTGGAAAAACAAAAGGTCCAGAATATCAAAGGGACTAATGAAAAGAAATGCCTGGGAAGGTGGCCTAGCGCTACCAGACCTCAAACTGTACTATAAAGCAGCAATTATCAAAACCACTTGGTATTGGCTAAGAAACAGAGAGGTAGACAAGTGGAATAGACTTGGCCCTCAAGATGCAGTAGGCAAGGAATATAGCAACCTTCTGTTTGATAAACCCAAGGACCCCAGCTTCTGGGATAAGAACTCATTGTTTGACAAAAATTGCTGGGAAAACTGGATAACAGTGTGGCGGAAATTAGGCATAGACCCATACCTGACACCGTACACAAGAATAAAGTCCAAATGGGTACATGATTTAGGTATAAAGATTGATACCATGAATAAACTGGAGAAGCAAGGAATAGTGTATTTATCAGATCTATGGAGAAGGGAAGAATTCTTTACTAAAGGAGAGATAGAATGCATTATGAAATGCAAAATGGATAACTTTGATTACATTAAACTGAGAAGTTTTTGCACAACCAAACCCAATGCAACCAAAATCCGGAGGGATGTAGTAAATTGGGAAAGAATTTTTACAGCTAAGCTCGGGGATAAAGGCCTCATTTCTGAAATATATAGAGAACTTTTCCAAATGTATAATCATACAAGTCATTCCCCAATTGATAAATGGTCAAAGGATATGAACAGGCAGTTTTCAGAGGAAGAGGTTAAGGCCATCTATAATCATATGAAAAAATGCTCTAAATCACTATTGGTTAGAGAGATGCAAATCAAAACAACTCTGAGGTACCACATCACACCTATAAGATTGGCAAACATGACAGAACAAGAAAATGATAAATGCTGGAGAGGATGTGGTAAAGTTGGAACACTAATTCATTGTTGATGGAGCTGTGAGCGCATCCAACCATTCTGGAGAGCAATTTGGAACTATGTCCAAAGGGCTACAAAAATGTGCATATCCTTTGACCCAGCAATATCGCTACTAGGACTATATCCCCAAGAGATCATAAAAATGGGAAAGGGTCCCACATGTACAAAAATATTTATGGCAGTACTCTATGTAGTTGCCAAAAACTGGAAGTCAAGGGGATATCCATCAATTGGGGAATGGCTGAATAAATTATGGTATATGAATGTAATGGAGTACTATTGTGCCATAAGAAATGATGAACAAGAAGACTTCAGAGAGGCCTGGAAGGACTTATATGACCTGATGCTGAGTGAAAGGAGCAGAACCAGGAGAACTTTATGCACAGCAACAACCACAGTGTGTGAGAGTTTTTTCTGGTAGACTTAGATTTTTGTAATAACACAAGAACTTCTTACCAAAAAAAAAAAAAAATCCCAATGGAGGATCTCAAGGCAAAATGCCTGCCACACTCAGAGAGAGAAATATGGAAGTCACTCACATATTGTAGCAGATCATGTTTGTGTATGTGTATGTGTTTGTGTATCATGTTCTGATTTGTTATATGATTTCTTTCATTTATCTTAGTATGACTACATAGCATGACTATAGTGAAAATATACTCAATAGGAAAGTATATGTAGAATCTATACACAATTGTATGCAGTTGTGGGGAGGGAGGGGGGTAGTGGGGAGTAGGTGGGGAGGGATAAAATCGCAATTGTATGGCAGTGATTGTTAAACATTACAAAATAAAAAAAAAATAAACTTTGTCATTTGACTGGAAAAAAAAAAGCACTATTTAGCAGGTGGAATATGATGCATAGACAAATATATTACAGTAATCTTTAACATGTAATAAGCAATATATCAAATCAAACACAAAATAAATTAAAACAAATTATAAAGAAGAAATATACTTTTACATGTAATTAAGGAAAAATAAAATGCTAAATTAAAAATGAAATAAGGGCCAGAGTCAAGATGGTAGAGTAGAAGCTAAGACATGCTTGAATTCTCCACCTAAGCCCCTTACAATACCTGTAAAAAATGGCTCTAAGCAAATTCTAAAGCATTAGAAGCCAAAAATGGAAGGCCAACAGGAAGAGTCTATCACACTGAGATCAGAGCAGAGTGGAGTCCAGCAAGGACCACACTGGCACAGACAGGACTGGAGTAGGCTTCCAGGTACTGAATCATTAGCAGCAGCTGCAGTTTCCATAGTTCTCAACCCACAAACATCAAAGACAGCTTCAAAGGTCAGTGAGAAAGCTCTTTCACCTGGATGAGAGGGGAGCACTAGGTGACCCCAAACACAGTCCCAGCCCCATGTTGGTGGTAGTAGTGGTCACTTCTGGAGCTCTCAGCCTAACGACCTTGGGAGAATTGAGCAGGCTGATCTGGGTCTCAGTCCTGAGTGATGGTCCTGGGGTGAGGAAGAGTGCTAGCATGACAGAGATAGTGGTGGCTGTGAAGAGGAAATCCTACTCACAGTTCCATGGCAGAAAAGAGGACTTTTTATTGCTCACAGACCAGAGTGCAGACCAGGAGAGGAGTAAACACCTCTTCCTTGACTATGTCATGTGAAAGAATTGAAAACTTACAGGTGCCTAGAGATTAAAAGGCCTTAAAAAGCAGAATTGACCAAACGGAAAAGGAGGTCCCAAAGTTGACTGAAGAAAATAGCTCTTTAAAAATTAGAATGGAGCAGATAGAAGCTAATGAATTCATAAGAAATCAAGAAATTATAAAACAAAACAAAAAGAATGAATAAAAAAGAAGACAACGTGAAATATCTCATTGGAAAAGCACCTGGCCTGGAAAATAAATCCAGGAGTGATGATTTAAAAATTATTGGTCAGCCTGAAAACCATGATCAAAAAAAAAAAAAAAAAACCCTAAACAGCATCTTCCAATAAAGTACCAAGGAAAACTGCCCTGATATTCTAGAACCAGAGGGTAAAATAGAAATATAGAAATGGAAAGAATTCACTGATAAGCTCCTGAAAGAGAGCCCCCAAAAGGAAAACTCCAAGAATATTGTAGCCAAATTTCAGAGTTCCCAGATCAAGGATAAAATATTACAAGTAGCCAGAAAGAAACAATTCAAGTATTGTGGAACTGTAATCAGGATAACACAGGATTTAGCAGTTTCTACATGAAGGGATTGGAGGGCTTGGAATATGATATTCCAGAGGTCAAAGGAGATAGAATTAAAACCAAGAATCACCTACCCAGAAAAACTGAGTATAATACTTTGGGGGAAAATGGAATTTCAATGAAATAGAGGGCTTCCAAGTATTCTTGTTGAAAAGACCAGAGTTGAAAAGAAAATTTGATTTTAATATATAAGAATCAAGAGAAACATGAAAAGGTAAATAGGAAAGAGAAGCCTTAAGGAACTCATTAAACGTGAACTGTTTACATTTCTACATGGAAAGATGATATTTCTAACTCATGAGGCCTTTTTTAGTGTTAGGGTAGTTAGGGGGAATGCATAAATACATACATACACACATACATACATATATACATACACATATATGTTTATCTACCTGTGTGTGTGTATTATTTACGTGTAGGTATGTACATGTACATGGGTGTATGTGTGTGTGTGATTAAATCTGTATCTATCTATCTATCTACTTATGTATCTATCTATATACACACATATAGACAGAGGGCACAGGGTGAGCTGAATATGGAAAGAGAATACCTAAAAAATAAAATTTACTATTGAGTGGAATGTACTAGGAGTAAGAGAAAGGGAGAGGCAGAATGTAGCAAATCATCTCATAATTATGAGCAACTACAGTCTCTTCCTTGGCTCAACATCTGGAATAAGATGGAGCGGGTGATACCTGAAAGTGTCATGTTTTAAATGCCTCCTATTATGAGCAGACTTTATTCTAAAATCAGTTCTTTTCATGTATATTCTAAATGTATCTGATCAGATTAATGTACAATAACAGATGCTAATGTTCGTTAGAAGATTCCTTCAATTCACTCAATAATTCAACATGATTTTCACATTTGTTTTACTGTGAATTTCTTGCACTCTAAGAGTGTATAGCCTCAAAGGGAAGAATATATTTATGTATGTGTGCATATGTGTATCTATCTATCATATATGTATATACATACATATAAGACATATCTATCTAATACATATCTATCATAGATAGATAGATATAGACATATGTATGCATGTTTGTATGTATGTATATGTACATATGTATGTATAGCATTTACATTTATGTATGAGTGTATATATATTATATATATATAATTTATGCCAGGCCTAGAGGCCTGTTTGGGCTACCCAAGTCTTTCTTACCTCACCTCCCAAGGTCTTCAGCTGGCCACGCCGGATGCACATATGAGAGAAAGGACGTTCCAGAGTCGAACAAGGGTTGAGCTTTATTTCAGGGTCTAGTTACAAGTGCAGGGGGGTCTTCCTTAGGAGGAAGAGGGGGAGATTTCCTAAGGAGGCTAAGATCTTAAGGGATTGGAAGTAGAAGTACAAGCGGGGAGAGAGGGGGAGGGGAGAGAGGAAAGAAGGGAAGCGGAGCCTACTGTCCTCTTGGCTCCTCACGTGCTAAGAGCGCTTTCAGGCTTCCTCAATCCTACTTAACCTTCAGCCGCATAGTTTGCATCTAAATACCATGCTGTTAGGTAACTAGGTGTGCTCCAATCCGGGACCATCTCGAGGGCGGGGAGATCTCTCTCCCATCACGTTTCTCACGGGAAGAGGCGGAATTACTCGAGATAGCTCGGTTCACCTCTATTCCCTGCCGTTTCCTGGGAGGGTCTCGTGAGAGCTCTAAGATTTAGAAGCTCCCACCTTTACCCGCCCGAGACTGTCCACACGGAATTGAGCTTCCAATCCCAACAAATTTATATTTTATATATGAGTTTATACACATATAAAACAGTGATCCACAGTATCAGGTGGCAATCTTTGTAGGAAAGATAAACTCTTTTCACCACACTTCAGAGAATGGAATAATCATTTTTAAGTGGTGTTGAGGTGGGGAAGGATGACAACAACAACAAACAGAAGTGGAAGTATTTGACCTGAAGTCTGAAGAAAGAAGTCTTCAAAGAGGAAAAGCATAACTTGAATCACAGATGGCGAAAGTACTAAGTACCTTGAGTAATTAGCAAGTAGAAAAATTTAAGAAAAAAAAAGCCCAGACAGTTAGATTTGGGAAGATCACAGAAATTCTTGTATTCCAGACTAGAGTTTAAACTGATAAATTAGGTAACATTATAGATATAACTAAATTTCAGAGAGGGAAAAAAACAAAATTTCCTATAGAATAAATAAAGAAGGTGTGGTATAGATGCGGGTGAAATTAAATGAATTCAGCCCTGGTTCAATGATTCGGCTGAAAATGCTGTCAGTATTGCGTTAGCTTGCAGAAAAGTCTTTAGTTGAGTGTTTCAAGAATATGACCTTGTAACAACAAGCACTCTAACATATACAGGGGAGCCTGCTACCACAGATTCTTAGATCTGCATTCACAAAAGGAGAGACTACTTTTGAAATGTTAATAATCATTTTAATCAAGCACAAGTATCATTCCTTTAACCAAACACATGTATCATTCACCTAAGTCAGGGAAGTCAGCACGGTGAACTTCAAAGAAAATATAGAGAAATCAAAGACCAACAGACATAGCTTCCTCTGCCTGAATTCAACAGACAGTCCAACTATCTTATCATAGTTACCAGAGAGGGAAGCACTGACATCTGGGTTTTCAAAGCTGGGAGGCTCCTTAAAACTGCTTCTCAGAGTCCTCATCTGACACTCAAACTTTCTTACAAAAACTAAGCCGCAAAGTAAAATCTCACCCTCAGTGTATTTATACACATTTTAGAGCCAGAAGGCACAACCCTCTGACACAGTGCCTGGATAGAAAAAAAACAAAAGGTACTTGGGACAACCTAATCAAGCTTCCCACAGTGGACAGGGAAGATTTTTTAATCACATTAAAATTATTAACAATACAAATGTATATACTGTTTCTAGTTAAACAAACTCTTTGTTTCTGTACTTCACTTCTTGTAAAGACTCTTGATTAAGGCACAATTCAATCAGAGGCACTTGATTATGCCAAAACAAAAACAACAAAAGATTCTATGTTGCTTGCCATCACATTACACCCTTCCAGAATCCTTGGCATTACAATCTAAATGGCCATGGATCCAAGAACAAGCAGAGTCATTTTACTTCTTGATTATACTAAAACAAAAATAACAAAGGATCCTACTTTGCTTGCCCCTACAGACATTGGCCCTGGTGATTTAATACTTTAATAATATTTTATTGTCATCTTGTTTTTTTCAACATAAAAATTTCTTCTAATTTCCCTCCTCTGTGGAAGAAATTAAAGCTATCTATAATCATATGAAAAAATGCTCTAAATCACTATTGGTTAGAGAGATGCATATCAAAACAACTTTGATGTGCCACGTTACACCTGTCAGATTGCCTAACATGACAACACAGGAGAACGATAAATATTGAAGATGCGGGAGAGCTGGAACGCTAATTCATTGTTACTGGAACTGTGAGCTGATTCAACCATTCTGAAGAGCAATTGGGAACTATGCCGAAAGGGCTACAAAAATATGCATACCCTTTGACCCAGCAATATCACTTCTAGGGCTGTATCCCAAAGAGATCATAAAAATGGGAAAGGGTCCCACATGTACAAAAATATTTATAGCAGCTCTTTTTGTGGTGGCCAAAAACTGGAAATCAAGGAAATGCTCATCAATTGGGAAATGACTGAACAAGTGGTGGTATATGAATGTAATGGAATACTACTGTACTATAAGAAATGATGAAAAGGAAGACTTCAGAGAGGGTTGGAAGAAGTTACATGAACTGATACTGAGTGAAAAGAGCAGAACCAGGAGAACTTTGTGCACAGCAAAAACCACAGTGTGCAAGGAATTTTTCTGGAGATTTAGTCATTCACAGCATTGCAAGGATCTAAAAACTTCCCAGTGGACTCGAGGCAAAACACCTTCCACATCCAGAGAAAGAACTAAGGAATTGTACTGCAGAATGGAGCAGACCATTTTCTTTTGTGTTATGGTTTGTTTTGTCTTGTTTTGTTTTATGTTATGGTTTCTCCCATTCATTTTCATTTTTCTATGCAACATGACTAAGGTGAAAAATATATTTAATATGAATGTATGTGTAGAACCTGTATAAGATTGCATGCTGTCTCAAGAAGGGAAAGGGGAAGAAGGGGGAAGAAGGGGAAAAAGTCTAAGATATATGGAAGTGATTGTACAAAACTGAAAAGAAATAAAATAATTTTAAAAATTAAAAAAAAATTCTCTCATCTTCCCCACTTTTTCCCAAAGACACAGTTCACACAACAAATACTATTTAAAAAGAAAAAAGGAGCAATATAAATGAATGTGTTAAAAAATTTTAATATAAATGTTTGATATACGCATGGGCAGACAGACACATAGACCTGTGCATCTCACACAACTGCAAAGGAGTGGGAATAGGGTGTCTTCTCATATCTCCTCTTTGGATTCATGCTTATTCTTTGTTCTTTCCATTTATTTTGTTGTAATAATTGTTTTCATGGCTTTGTTTTATTTGTTCTGCATCAAATCATGTAAGTCTTTCCATGTTTCTCTGTATTCATCATATTCACCATTTCTTCTAGTACCATAACAACCATAACAACAGTTCTTTGCATCTACAAAAGCATTACACTAAGTTTTTTGTGTAGATAAGGATTTTCTTCTTATCAATGACCTCTTTGAGGTACATAGTGGAATGTCTAGATCAGATGGTATATTCATTTTTGTATAATTTGTATAATTATTTGTATAATTTGTACAATTCTGAACTGTTTTCCAAAATGGTTGTCATGATGAGAAGTTCTGTGAACAATGCACTAATATGCTTATCCTCCCAACCTCTCTAATACTGACTTTTCCCATCTTTTGTCATCTTTGCCAATTTGCAAAAAGTAATGTGAAAACTAAGGGCTGTATTATTTTCATTTATTTTATTTTTGGATTTAAAACATTTTTTCATATGGCAATTAATAGTTTGTAGTACTTTTCTGAGAACTCTTTTTTCCTGTGCTTTGATCACTTATCTTTTGAGGAATAACTTTTGTCTAATTCATATCTATATCTAAGGTAATTGAGATAAGCATTACCTCAATTTATTTTTCTCTCTGTTTTCTTGTTCCTGTTTTTGTCTCTATCTCTCACTATCTCTGTCTCTCAAACACAAACACACATACACACACACATCTATCAATTGTCTACAGATCTTGGATACCAAACTATTATCTCAGAAATTCAAGACATTTTTTAAAAAGTTTTTATTTTTATTCCTCCCTTCCAATTTAATCACTTCCTTTTTTAACCTAGATGCGTTTATTGCTTTGTGAAGAAACATTACAATTTCATGTAATCAAAACTTACTGTTTTATCTTTGAAATTAACTCTATCTCTTATTTAGTTAAGAAAATATCAGCATATAATTGTGAAAGATATATGATCTGTTCATATTTTTATGGTTTGATCTATAATATTAAGGTCACATATCCATTATGAATTTATTATGGAATATCATGTAATAGGTTGTTTTCAGCCTAATTTCTGTCAGACTGATTCATAGTTTCCTCAGCAGTTATTATGAAATAAAGTGTTCTTTCTGAAGTTATTTATATTTTAATGTTTATTAAACAATGAGTCCTTGAATTCCATCGTTTGCAGTTCCTCCATGTCTGCTATGCTTCAGTGATCAATTTCTCATTTTATTTAGCAAATATTAAGTATTTCTGATGACTTCTGCTTTATAACATATTTTGAGGTCTAGAAATGCAATGAGTCCTTGTTCTCTACAATTCTTATAAACTTTTCTCTTTGTAAATGAACTTTGCTATTACTTTATTGATTTTTTGCAAATTATCCTTTTGATAATTTCATTGGTATATTGTTAAAATTTTGAATCAGCTTCCATACTTTTGCAAATATAAGCGCTGACATCATTCGAGCTATGCAATTTTAAAAAAAGAACTTTGCAACTGAATCTACGTAATTTCTGTGTTTGGTAGATTAATCCCCAAATATTTTATGCACTGTGTAGTTATTTTGAATGTAGTTTAATCGAATGTTTTGTTATCGTATTTATATTATTTTCATATTGCCACTTAATTTTGTGAGTTTATTTTGAAGCTTGCCACTTTCCTGAACTTGGTATTAACATCTAGTTAATTTTGTTGATTCTCTAATTTTTTTCTAAGTAAACGATCATATCTTTAGCAAAAAAGGACTAGGTTATTCTCTGTTTACTTATCTTCATATCTTTTATTTATCTCTCTTGCCTTATCTCTCTATTGCTAGAATTTGTAGAACTCTTTACAGTTAACTTAGGGGGTAGAGGCATCCTTACTTTACATCTGTATCTGCTTTTGGTTTTTGGTAAAATTTTAGAATATCAAAAAGTCCCTCTTTAGGTTTTTTTTAAATAAAGATTATACTTGGTCTAAGATTTTTTTTTCTTTTCTTTCAGATAATAATAATTTTATTGGTTCCTTTTTAATCTGATTAGCTGTGTTGATTATCTAATATAGAACCATCCTTGAATCTATAGTCTAAATTGAAGTTGGTCATAATAAATGATTTCTCAGATGATAGCTGTAGTCTATTTGATTGGAGTTTTAAATTTCTATCCATAATTTTATCAATTGATAGTCATTTTCATTTTTTTTTATTTTATTCATTTCTGATTTAAGTAATCAGACAATTTTTTAAAACTAAAATCATGCAAGAATGTTTTTTTTTTTATCTTTGAGGATAATTTTTGTAATATTGGTACCAATTATTCTTTGAAAGAAGAAGTTTAGGGACTGTTAGGTACCACAGTGGATAAAACACTGGATCCAAGTTTAAATTTGGCTTCAGACACTTGGCAATTACAAGCTGTGTGACCCTGGGCAAGTCCTTTAATCCCAATTGCCTTGCCAAAATAAATTTAAAGAATAAATAAAAGTAGAAGTTTAATATATTTATTTGATGAATATATTGATGACATGCTTATATTCACAAACAATGCAAAAATGGAAGGAATAGAAAATGCTTAGGGTGACCATCAGGACCCTTAAACATCTTAGTAGATTAAAGGAATGAACTTATTTTGGGAAAAAAGATATTTAACAGGGATGAATATCTTATGCCCAGTTCAAAGAATCAACTGCAAAAGTATAGACTGAGGGAGACATAGCTAGACAATGGTTCCTGTTAAAATAATCTTTTTGATTTAGATGTTACTAATTCAACATGATTCAATAATAAAATATTGAAAGTCAAAAAGGCCAATATTATCCTAACTTACTTTAAGAGGCATGGTGCTCAAGAAAATGCACATAGTGGTACAGTGGAGAGAGTCCTAGACAAGAAGTCAGGATGACCTGATTTCAGATTGTGCCTCAAACAGTAGCCAACTGGCCTGGGCAAGTAACTAAACCTCTGTTTGCCTCAGAGATAGATAGATGATAGATAGATAGATAGATAGATAGATAGATAGATAGATAGATAGATAGACAGATAGATAGACACTTATTTCTAGTCACAGAAGAGGAAATGAGAGGCAAGGAAAAGAAATGACTTGCCCACAGTCACAAAAGTAGCTAAGTAGCCAAGATTTCTGGCTCTTCTAATTCCAAATTTAGTTTTCTTTCCATGATGCTGCATAGTATCTATATCTAGTTCCTTTTGCCCACTGCTGCCAAAGTAATTTTTCTTAAGTGCAAACCTGGCTCTGTGACTTTCCCATTCAATCAACTCCAATGGCTCTTTAATGCCTAATACCTCTAAGATAAAACATAAACTCCTTTCCTCACTTTTTAATGCCCTTCACAACCTAGACGTAACCTATCTTTCCAGTCTCATTGGAGATCACTCCTGCCCTCTACGACCTAGCCAAATTATTATTGACATTATTTCTCACTCCATCTCCTGGCTCCCATGCCTTTGCACAGCTGTCCACCTTCCCTCTCTGCCTCCCCCCACCTCCCACCCTGACATACCCTCCCTCCTCACTTCTGCCTCATAGAGCCCTTCCTAGTGTAGTTTAAGTGCAACTGTTCATGTCCCTCCCCCCAGTTACCCTGTATTTATTGACTTTATATTTATTAACATTTATTCTGTATGTATTGATATATGTATTTGTTTCCTTCCCTATTAGAATACAGGCTTCTTACAAGGAGGGAGTCTCATTATTTATCTCCAACATCTGGGAAAAAACATGTGGTTGTTGTTTGTCTTTTGTTCTTGAAGAGGACCACAATATCAGGGAGATGATACCATGGCATGCAAGGGAATCAGATTAAAGTGAGGGAGGACTGTGCAAAGTCACCTGCCTCACTATCTCTTCTGGAGAAAGAAAGAAAGAAAGAAAGAAAGAAAGAAAGAAAGAAAGAAAGAAAGAAAGAAAGAAAGAAAGAAAGAAAGAAAGAAAGAAAGAAAGAAAGAAAGAGAGAAAGAAAGAGAGAAAGAAAGAAAGAGAGAAAGAGAGAAAGAAAGAGAGAAAGAAAGAAAGAAAGAGAGAAAGAAAGAGAGAAAGAAAGAAAGAAAGAGAGAAAGAAAGAAAGAGAGAAAGAAAGAAAGAAAGAGAGAAAGAAAGAAAGAAAGAGAGAAAGAAAGAAAGAGAGAAAGAAAGAAAGAAAGAAAGAAAGAAAGAAAGAAAGAAAGAAAGAAAGAGAGAAAGAAAGAAAGAAAGAGAGAAAGAAAGGAAGGAAGGAAGAAAGAGAGAAAGAAAGAAAGAAAGAAAGGAAGGAAGAAAACAAATAAAAAGAAAGAACTGTTGCCTAACTGGCCAGTTCCAGGTGGAGCAGCTCCTATTTCTACTCACAGAGGTTGTTTGTCCATAACATTAAGAAAGTGATACCATAACTTGCAAGTGAATTGGATTTAAGTGCCACAGGACTTACAGAGTCACCAGTCTCACTTTCTGTTCTGGAGCCATCTGGGTCCAGTGGTGAGATAAATCAGAATGACAGAAGATGGTCCTGGATGTAGTGGTATACAATGGATGAACCTATCACATGGTAGATACTTAATGAATGCTTATTAGTTGATTATTTGATCCTCTAAAGTCAGAGTCATCCCATGAAGTGCAATCAAACCTTCATCGACATTTTCTGACCCGAGAGAGAGATAATGAAGTAAAAGGTAGAGTACACCTAGCTCAGTAAAATCTATCACAGTATCTTAACTGAAGAAGACAAGGAAAGAAGAAAAGTATGGAGGGGCGGAGCCAAGATGGCGGAGTAGAAAGATGCAAATACACATAGCTCCAAACCCACAACCCGTACAACATCTGTATAAAGTAACTCACAGCAAATTCTGGAGCAGTGAGGCCACAGAACAGTGGAGCGAGGGAGATTTCTGTTCCAGAGGGACCTGCAAACCTCTTGTAAAAGGTTCGTCGCACTGCAGATGTGGAGCCCAGCCCAGACCTGCCGCGGCCGCGGCACTGAGAAGAACAGATCCGAGCAGGCTTCAGGGACGGGATCTCCAGCAGCCGCACGGGTCCCTCCACCCACAGGTGATGGGGCTCGGTGAGAGAGTTTCTTTGGCAGGTCAAGAGGGGAGTGGGGTGCCCCCATAACTCGGGCACCCTTGGGAGGCAGAAGCTGAGAGGCGGCGGCAGACCTGGACTCCCCAAGCAGGCAGGAGGATCCATTGTTGAAGGTCTGTGCATAAACCCCCTGAGGAAACTGAGCCTGAGAGGCGGCCCTGCCCCAACCTGAGCACCTGAACTTAATCTCACACTGAATAGCAGCCCTGACCCCACCAAAAGCCCTGAGGCTGGAAGCAGCATTTGAATCTCAGACCCCAAACGCTGGCTGGGAGGATCAGGAGGCGAGGTGGGTGTGAGGAGAATATTCAGAGGTCAAGTCACTGGCTGGGAAAATGCCCAGAAAAGGGAAAAGAAATAAGACTATAGAAGGTTACTTTCTTGGTGAACAGGCATTTCCTCCCTTCCTTTCTGATGAGGAAGAACAATGCTTACCATCAGGCAAAGACACAGAAGTCAAGGGCTCTGTGTCCCAGACCACCCAATGGGCTCAGGCCATGGAAGAGCTCAAAAAGAATTTTGCAAATCAAGTTAGAGAGGTGGAGGAAAAGCTGGGAAGAGAAATGAGAGACATGAAGTCAAAGCATGAACAGCAGGTCAGAACCCTGCTAAAGGAGACCCAAAAAAATGCTGAAGAAAATAACACCTTGAAAAATAGGCTAACTCAATTGGCAAAAGAGGTTCAAGAAGCCAATGAGGAGAAGAATGCTTTCAAAAGCAGAATTAGCCAGATGGAAAAGGAGATTCAAAAGCTCACTGAAGAAAATAGTTCTTTCAAAATTAGAATGGAACAGATGGAGGCTAAGGACTTTATGAGAAAGCAAGAAATCACAAAACAAAACCAAAAGAATGGAAAAATGGAAGACAATGTGAAATATCTCATTGGAAAAACAACTGACCTGGAAAATAGATCCAGGAGAGACAATTTAAAAATTATGGGACTACCTGAAAGCCATGATCAAAAAAAGAGCCTAGACATCATCTTTCATGAAATTATCAAGGAAAACTGCCCTGAGATTCTAGAACCAGAGGGCAAAATAAATATTCAAGGAATCCACAGAACACCGCCTGAAAGAGATCCAAAAAGAGAAACTGCTAGGAACATTGTGGCCAAATTCCAGAGTTCCCAGGTCAAGGAGAAAATATTACAAGCAGCTCGAAAGAAACAATTCAAGTATTGTGGAAATACAATCAGGATAACACAAGATCTAGCAGCCTCTACATTAAGGGATCGAAGGGCATGGAATAGGATGTTCCAGAAGTCAAAGGAACTAGAATTAAAACCAAGAATCACCTACCCAGCAAAACTGAGTAAAATACTTCAGGGGAAAAATTGGTCTTTCAATGAAATAGAGGATTTTCAAGCATTCTTGATGAAAAGACCAGAGCTGAAAAGAAAATTTGACTTTCAAACACAAGAATGAAGAGAAGCATGAAAAAGTAAATAGCAAAGAGAAGTCATAAGGGACTTTACTAAAGTTGAACTATTTACATTCCTACATGGAAAGACAATATTTGTAACTCTTGAAACTTTTCAGTATCTGGGTACTGGGTGGGATTACACATACACACATGCACACACGCACACACACATAGAGACAGAGTGCACAGAGTGAATTGAAGAGGATGGGATCATATCTTTAAAAAAGATGAAATCAAGCAGTGAGAGAGAAATATATTGGGAGGAGAAAGGGAGAAATGGAATGGGGCAAATTATCTCTCATAAAAGAGGCAAACAAAAGACTCATTAGTGGAGGGATAAAGAGGGGAGGTGAGAGAAAAACATGAAGTTTACTCTCATCACATTCCACTAAAGGAAGGAATAAAATGCACACTCATTTTGGTATGAAAACCTGTCTTACAATACAGGAAAGTGGGGGATAAGGGGATAAGCAGTGTCGGGGGGATGATGGAAGGGAGAGCATGGGGAGGAGGGAGCAATTTGAGGTCAACACTTATGGGGAGGGACAGAATCAAAAGAGAGAACAGAAGTAATGGGGGACAGGATAGGATGGAGGGAAATATAGTTAGTCTTACACAACATGACTATTATGGAAGTCATTTGCAAAACTACACAGATTTGGCCTATATTGAATTGCTTGCCTTCCAAAGGGAAGGGGTGGGGAGGGAGGGAGGGCAGATTGGCAGACAGGGGCAATTAGAATGCTCAGTGTTTTGGGGTGGGGGGAGGGGACAAAAGGGGAGAAAATTTGGAACCCAAAATTTTGTGAAAATGAATGTTAAAAGTTAAATAAATAAATTTAATAATAATAAAAAAAAGAAAAGTATGGAGTCCAAGATGAACATAATATGTGTGATTCTGCACAAGAAAGTGAAAGTCTAGAGTGTAATACTGCTTGGTTTGGGTTTTTGAAGCAAGAACCACACTTTTCACTCAGTAGTTTTACCTTCCATTCTCCTTTTCATCAAAGAAAATATAGTATTGATAGACTGTTAAAACGAAAAAAAATTCAAATGCATGAATTTTTCAAAGCATATATGATTTTACCCAAACAAATTCTAATTTATATATGTCAAATTTCAAGGAAAAGTCATGGAATTAAAGGGATTATGTTACCATCTCTCTATAAACTCATAATCTTCTTTGATTAATCATTTTATCAGCCATCACACATTCTTTCTGTGAAAAACACATCTTTTATTTGGATGAAAAGGCAAAGAAAGATGAGAGTACAGCACTTAAAAAAAACAGAGGAGGAGGGGATGAGTGGTGAGCTAAAGGACAGATTGAGTGTATGTATTTTGATCTGGCAGTTGTCTTGTGTAAATTTTTTTGCCAAAAGACTGTTA
Organism: Notamacropus eugenii; assembly: GCF_028372415.1. NCBI lineage: Eukaryota > Metazoa > Chordata > Mammalia > Diprotodontia > Macropodidae > Notamacropus > Notamacropus eugenii. The sequence goes on from NC_092875.1 coordinate 447,597,488, forward strand.
ATTTCATACAAAAATTTAAATATTGTAGCAGTCGCCCAACTTAAACATTTGGCAAATAGTTATCCTATTTTAAAAATGGAAAAATATTTTTCAAACGCCTGTTTTCAAAATACTGTCTAACGCAATTCTCCCCTCTTAGATCTTTAAGTTTGCTTAATCATGCTTTTGGACAAAGCTCTTTTTCAGATCTCCTGAGTGCTGTGTGTTTGGGTGGATTCCCTCCCAGCACACCCATTAGCAAAGGTGTATGAGCTATTTTTTCCCCTTTTGATGGAATAGGTCTTCAAAACAAAGACAAATCATATCGAAGTGAAAAATCACATTGTGTGTATGTGTGTGTGTGTGAGTGTGTGTATGTGGACACATATATTCTCAGGAAAGCTGGTTTTAAGAGTGAAACTTCATTGATATTTTTCTCAAATTAAAAAATATGTATAACAAACTGAAATACACTTTTCACAGGAACATGGAAGCTCTCACTTTCAGATGTGAATCATCCTCAGGGAAAAATTGTTAGATTCACAGTGCTTCAGGCACCATATTCTCATTCCCCTGAGTGCCCTTTGTATTTCTTCTGTCCTCAAACTGACATTAGATGGAACTTTTCGTGAAGAATGAGGCTGTGGTGTAGAAGTTACACAACTGCCTCTGCTCCACTTGACCACATTGTTGACAGATTTAAAATGAATTCAGGAATTCCAGAGAAAAACCCCTTCAAAATCTTCTTCTTATGTTCTATAATATGTACTTACAGGGTGTGATTTGCCATCTGGAATTGGAGTAATGAGACACATCTTTTAGAATGAAAAGAGGGCACATTTGGAAAACTATAAAAAAAGTTTAATGAACAAGTAAACTAGTGGCGATTTTAAATTTTGGGGGGAAATTATATATATATATATACACATATATACAAGACTAGATATATTATTCAAAGCAGTTGGAGATTTTCCCCCTCTGAGTTCAATTAGTTAAAATATCATTTCAAGAAATAGCTAACAAACTAATCATTTCTTATTTTATACTAGCAAGATGTGCTTATGCTTGACTGGGTAGTTTACTTAGAGTTTATAATTAAGGGTTGTCAGCTAGATGCAGTGGATAGAGTGCGGGACTTGGAATCAGGAAGACTCATCTTCCTGAGTTCAAATCTGGCCTCAGACACTTACTAGCGGGATGACCTTAGGCAAGCCACTTACCCTTTTTTTGTCTCAGTTCATCATCTGTAAAATGAACTGGAGAAGAAAATGTCAAACCACTCTAGTATCTTTCCCAAGAAAGCCCCAAATGGGTTCACAAAGAGTCAAACATGCCTGAAAACTATTTGAACAGCAGAAACATAATTAAGGAGTAGAGGCTAGTTAGGACCAAGCTTAAGGTGGTCACTTCATAGATATTCATCATTGGCAACCAGAAAAATGAATGACATATCACTACCATTGGAGATCCAATTTGAATGTTCTATTGATGAGTTACAATGTCTATGTGCGAATTTTTCAAAATAAAGTGGTCACAAAGTGATATTATGACAGCTTCCTATTACATTTTCCCACCAGCATTCTCTTTCTCCTTTAGTTTGACAATAGGTCCCTGTCCAAGCATCACTTCATGGTTATTTGGGGTATCTTTTGGCTCAGAGTGAATGTAAATAGTAACTGCTTCTATTTTGACCACCAATCCTGAGTGTCTTCCCCTCCGTGTTTGATTTTTTAATTTCTTTTTAATATCAGGGGCCATCCCTTGACTCACTTCTTAAAGAGTTGTTACCTTACTCAAAGTGAGAACCTGGAAAGATCTCAGTCTAAAAGGGCCAAAATTTCCCATTGCATCCTGGGTCATCTCCAGTCTTCCTGACGAATATCTGGCCACTGGACTCAGAGGGTTCTAGAGGAGTGAGTGAGGCTGGTGACTCTGCACAGCCCTCCTTCATTCAAATCAAAGTCTATTACAAGTCATGTCATCATCCCCTTGATGTCATGAACCTCTCTGAGGATGAAGGACAAACAGAACAACAATTCTTCCTCCTGCTGCTGGGGTTATACTCCTCATGAATAAGTTTTGCTATGTGACCCCTTTGTTCAACAGTCTTCAGCAACTCTCTATTCCTATCTTAAGTTCAAGATCATTTGCCTGGCAGTCATGCTCCTTGATTATGTGATGGGGCTCTGTCTTGCTCGCCTTATCTTGCAATCTACCCCTTATTTCACTGCAAAGAAATGGATTAATCTATAATGCCCTCTTCCAATTCATCTAGCCTTCCTTTTCTCTGTGTCTTTGTTCACACTATTCTTAATTCTCTAACTAAGCACATGATTCTATTTATTTGGATGTTCTTCCGGTGATACAAATAGGAATTAATCTATGTCTGCCCATCCATTGTGATTCTTGTTTATACCCTTCTATAATTTCTGCACAGGTGGTTCACTAAGTGTGATTTGTTGTTCAGTTGTATCAGTCATGTCTAAACTCATTTGAAGTTTTCTTGGCAAAGATACTAGAATGGTTTCTCATTTCTTTCTCCAGTTTATTTTAGATGAAAAAACTGAAGCAAATGGGGTTGTGACTTGCTCAGAGTCACACATCTATTAAGTGTCTGAGGTCAGATTTGAACTCATGAAGTTGAGTCTTCCTGACTCCAGGCCCAGCACTCTTTCCACTACACTACTTATCTGTCATTTTAATGTTGCCAATAGGCAAATCAGGCTCAACACCTTCCCTCACACCATATGCGCGCATGTGCGCACGCACACACACGTATACACACCCTGATCACCCTCTCTGTTATACTCATTTTCATTTCTTCAGAGACTATTGTGCCCTATGTCTTATATGCTTTTGATTCTGGTAGAATCATGGCATTTGTAATGGACCTTACTTTACAGAAGTCATCAAAGTAGCTTTGCAATTCTTTGAAGGCAAGCTAGTTTGTTCTATACCTCTTGCTTAGTTCTGAGTTCAAATCATTATCTATTTGTTCAGTCTATCCAGATGTAAGTTCTTTGGGCTGTCAATGTATTACATGAATTTGGATAATAAATATTCTTCATCCACTTTCTTTTTCTTTTTATGTGTGAATGGACAGACTAAACCCTTTTGAATGATTGTAGATATATTCTACGAGGCTTTGCAGTATACTAGTACATGATACATGAGGCTATCTGGTGCATTCATTTTAAAAAAACAGATTCTGTATTAAATCTTGTCATTTGCAGTGGTAAATATCCTATTTGAGGATATATAGATATAGATATAGATATACCTATATCTATCTATCTATCTATCTATCTATCTATCTATCTATCTATCTATCTATCTATCTATCTATCTATCTATCTATCTAGCTCTGCTTTATGCCCTCCTGAGATTATAATTAGAGAGCCATTGAACATGGCTATCTCCTGTTCTATCTTTTAAGGAATCTTGAATGATTGTGATGCAAGGATAGAGCTACTTTGTAAGGAAGAAAGTAACAGTGTTTTCCCAACTATACAAGTGCTTTCAAAAACATTCATAAAACAATAAGCAAAATGGGATTTTGTGTTGTCTGCATTTTTAGTCAATCACATGATGATTCATATCATTTGCTACAGCTTGCCTATCCCATACTGATACCCTCATCAAATATGCCATTCATTCCTGTAAAAATGATTCTCACAAAAACAAATATCATGTATTTGAAAATGTAGACATATATCTCAAAAGTTGCTCATGTATTCATGGTTGCGATTATTTCAATATTAACAAAGATCTAATTTTTCCCTAAGCTTTTATATATTCTATGTTAGATATTTTGTGAATGGATGCCTCAGTTCCCTCACCGCTCCATACCACATTGTGCAAAATTCATCCATTCTGTATGTTTTTCAGCCTCTTTTTTAGTGTTGCAGTTATTTAACCAATTTGGGATTAGGATGTTAGAATATATGTGTGGTGGCTCTATTCTCTTGGATAGTTAAAAATCCAGTTTTGGGTTTTTTTTTCAAAAGGTATTTACAGATTTTTTTCCATTTTTCTTTTATATGTTGTTCCCTTTCTATTTTCATCCTTACATGCATTCAATACGATTTTGCTTAGTTTGCCAAGCTCTTGTTAAACTGCTTTTACCTTTCACATTTTCTCCCTATTTTATTAGTTGATACTGTTCATAATATTCTGTCATCATAATATTTTACAGATGAGTTTACATTCTAATTTGTTGCTATAAGACACCATCTCTCTCTGCTTGGAAAGTGAATCACAAGTTTGATGACGAAGATGTTTTTAGTCTTTTTTTCTTGCCTTATTATGTAATTGGTTTTCATAGACTAAATATATGCATAATATTATATAATCAGCACTTATAACTTATTTTTTCATTATCTAGATAGAACTTTTTAAAAATGAATCAGAATTTAATTGTTTCATTTTGCCTAGAGGAAGCTGATAGCATAGTAGATAAAATGCTAGAACTGGATCCTGGAAGACATAAATCTAGTTCCAGATACTTACTGGCTTTGTGACCCAAGCAAGTCACTAAACCTGTTTGCCTCAGTTTCCTCATTTATAATACAGGGATAATAATAGCACTCAATTCACAGTTCTGTTGTGAGGCTCAAATGAGGCAATTCTTGTAAAGTTCTTTGCAAATGTTAAAACACTACGTAACTCCTAGCTATTATTATTATCCTCTTTTTCTCACTGTTTTTCTTCTAGCTTTGTACTAATTCTGATCATTGTTATAAAAAGGTGATAAGCTAACTGTACAAAACAGTTAATACAGGTGTGACATAGCAATAGTCAAAATATTCTAAATTTCATTTCTGTGATGCTTTTGCTCTTCACCATGTCTAGCACCTACAGATGTTTTCTTGAATAATGCACTAAAATAATGAGGAAACAAGAAGCCTTTATGAAGTCTACATATCTTTGGTCCCTCTTATTCCTACTTCTTGATCCATGCCTTCAAGTGTAATTTTTATCATTTTATTTCTTCAGACATTTCACTGAAGTCACTAGTTATTGATATATATGATGATTTTATTTGGAAAGCCTCACCAAATTTTGAGAGTTTGTCTACTTTTTCAATTTCTGCAGCAGATGTTGGTAACTAATGTGCAATTGTTTTCATGATGGTCTTCTGGTAAGTGATTACCAAGAGCATTTCAATACAAAATTATCAAATATCTCATAAGATGAAAATGCTTTCTTTGCCTTTCTAATCCCAGGGGCTCTGCATATTAGTGCCAGACCTAATGCAGATATCCAATTAGCTTTAGTCATCTTGCAACTCAGTCCTACTAAACACAAGCAATCATCAGCCTCATAGTAGCAGGGATCACAGCTGTGCTAACACTCCCAGCATGACACTTTTGACCAGCAGATGTCTTCTTATTTTATCCATACCTCAGTAGCAAGTTCTCACAGCTCCTGTAAAACAAATAAGCTCTGTCCACCATCACCTAGCTACTGATCCAAGGAGGGAAGGAAAGTGATATCACAGGTAGATGGGGGTGATTGGATATGTGATGCCCAGGATATTTCAAGAGTATGACCAAGGTCATTATGAACTTACTGGAGCCAAATAGATTTATACAAGGAGGTGGATTTATGACAATGTATTACTTGGTTGGATTTATGAGAACATATTACTTCACTTGATATTGAAAATCAGAGGGTCATCAACCTATCTATATGAGCTTGTCCAATTCACTTAACCTCTATCTGTCTCAGTTGTCTTATCTATAAAATGGGGATAATAAAGCATTTACCTCTCAGGGTTTTTGTGAGGATGAAATGAGTTTACATTTATGAAAGACTTTGCAAACCTTAAAGAGCTACATTAGTGCTACTTATATCTATCCTATATATACTTTCAAGTCTAGTATGCGTGTAAGGATGTGGTCTCTTGAAGAATATTATTTTTAGAGGCCTATTTATTCCTTTCTTATAATAGAATGTTCTTGATGTATAGACTTTTCTCATACAAATTTTGTGCACATGGGAAGTAAATGCATAGACTGACAGTTAATGATATTTTTATGATAATAAGGTCTGAGATTTATCCAAGTGTCTGGTATCTTCTCTTGTTTTGGATATCTTGATAATTGATCCCTTAATGCCTTTACAATTATGTCAAGTACAGCATGGATTTCCTATGCATATAATTGCTTTGGCTTAATTGTTTTTTTTCCAGTCAGACTTGAAGAAAAGAAGAAAGGAAAATAGGACCAAGTCATGCTGAACTTGGGTCATTTGTGGACAAAGACACAGAAAAAACAAAACTTTTTAACTCATTTTATTTTGTCCTTTTAAAGCTAAGAATTTGGGATTTTAATTCCCTCGGTGGCAAACTGGTAAATGTTTAATAACTGGTTCTCCAAAAATATGCATAAAAGTTTTAGTGTTAATCTGCATTTATTAAAATGTTCTCCATCACTTTCTTAAGTCTTGGCAATCCATAAAATAATAAATCATGTTTTGATTTCTGAGGCATGAACACACTGCAAATTTAACAATAGGTTCTCCTGAGTATATTTGAGTTGGCTCCAGAAGATGTGTGATAGAGACCAAGAAAGAGAAAAATTAAGATAGAACGTGAAGTCAATAAAAGACTCGGATAATCAGATATTTTGATCCTTGAGGGAAAAATGTAGTATTCCTATTATTTTTCTTTGGCAGCTAGTGGCACAGTAAATAGAGTGCCAAGCCTACAGCCAGGGAGATATCAGTTTACATGTGGCCTCAGACATTTACTCCAAGTCACTTAACCTTATTTGCCTCAGTTTCCTCACCTGTAAAATGAGCTAAAGAAGGAAATGGAAAACCACCCCACTATGTTCTCCAAGAAAACTCCAAATTGGATCACGAAGACTGAAATCCTTCTGGAAAATTATTTTTCTTAAGCTCATTGCATTTCTTCTGATGAAGTTAAAATTCAATATCCAAGCATCGTTTGTGTTGAGCAAGTTGCGTAGCTCAGATTACAGGGAGACAGTTTCACAAGTTTCAGTGAAGAGGACACAAGACACGATCTATCTGTGGTTTAAAAGTCAAATGACCACAACCCTGCTCTACCAGGGTGGTCACTAATGAGAATGGATGACTCCAGGATTCCAGGCAGATGTTCCACTTCAGTCATTCATGAGAGTGCTTGAAAAAATCCATAGGGAGGCACTGACAACTTTGATAAAAAAATGACAGAAGCCAACAAACTATGAGGAGCTTAAGCAAAAAAAAATTGAGTAATTCCGTAAACTAATTAAAAGTGCTATGCTTCTCATGAAATTCACAAAAGATAATAAGGTTAATAAGTTACTAAGGCTGGAGGCTTTGGGAGGTGCCTTGGCATGGGGAACAAGTCAACAGATTTGGAGGGGACCTCAGTTAGAATCCTAACTCTCACTCTAACCACTTGAGTAATTCTTAATCTCTCTGGGCATCATTTTTCTTGATCTATAAAAGTAAGGGATTGAATTAGATGTCTTTTATCTTTAAGTCTATGATATTATTATTTTTTTTAAATCAAGAATACTGATTTTAAAAATCCATCATAGTATTGAATATGATCTGGGCACATACTGAAAGAAGTAGTTAGTGTTCCTCCTGTTTTAAGAAACTATTTAAGAGAGAAAGAGAGAGAGAGAGAGAAAGAGAGAGAGAGAAAGAGAGAGAGAGAGAGAGAAAGAGAGAAAGATAGAGAGAGAGGAGAAGAGAAGAGAAGAGAAGAGAAGAGAAGAGAAGAGAAGAGAAGAGAAGAGAAGAGAAGAGAAGAGAAAAGAGAAAGGAGAGAATAGACAGAAGAGAAAGAAAAAAGGAGAAGAGTGAGAAGAGATAGAGAGAAGAAAGAGAGGAAGAATAAATGGTAGAAAGATAGGTAGAGGTAGCTAGAGTCTAATAAATGATAGATAGATAGATAGATAGATAGATAGATAGATAGAGATAGATAGATAGATAGATAGATAGATAGATAGATAGATGATAGATAATGCTATTTGTTCTTCAAAACCAGGAAGTTACATTCTAATGGAACAAGGCAAGACATGGAAGGGAGCAGAAAGAGGGGTTGAAGGCAGAGCAAGACATAAGCACCAAAGGATGGTAAGGAGACAGCCATGAAGTGAGATGGAGGTCTATTTTCACGTGAGATAAAGTGACAATTCACCTATCAAAGCAGATTCTAAGGTTGGAAAGCTGGGGCAGAGATGAGGATGATGACTAGATAAATAGCTAGAGTATATTGGAGCAGGGAGGAGATGGCTGGCCCAAAATATAGGCCCATTATATCTGCTCTAATTCAGAGTGGGTCAAGTAAACCTTCAGGTAGACTCAAACTCTAAAGTAGCTTCCCAGTTTAGGAAAAATTAAGTGCCAGTGAAGCAGTAGGCTTTTAATAGATTGCCAAATAAAATACTGATGTTCTATTTTATATTTGCCCTTTGATACGCTGTTCAAGGCTAGAGAGAGGGAGACACAGAGAGATGAAAACTCTTCTTTCTCTCCTCTAACTTATTTCTCAACCCTTTGCAAACTGATTTAAAACCTCACCTCTTAATTGAAATTGCTTTCTTCAAAGTTACCAGTGATCTTTTAACTGTCAAATCTGATGATGTTTTTCTAAATCTTCAGCCCTGATGACCTCCTGGAGGTCAGTGCCAGCTCTGACCCCTCTTCCTTGGGTTTTTATGACTGCTTTGTTTTAATTGTCCTCCTATCATTCTCCTTTGCTGAACACATATACTCAAAATTATATTGCTTGCCATCACATGGAGTGGTAGGGAGGGAGGGAATTTGGAACTCAAAATTAAAAAAATATATATTTTTAAAAATTTGTAAAAATCAATTGGGAATGAAATAATAATACATTTAAAAATAGCTCTGCTAATGCTTATCAACTAGTATTTCCACAATACTTCATGTATGTGTATGCATATGTAAATATGCGTGTTTATGTGTGACAGTGTGGCCACATGTCCCTGGGAAAGTCACTTAAACTATCAATGCCCCAGGCAACCTTCTAAGATTACAAATTGCAAAATAGGTGCCAGTTTGTACTGGTAGAGAGTTTCCTTTCTCTAGATTCCTTGCACCCATGAAAGTGAGGCATGTAGTTTGTACTATGTAGTATAGACTATTTCTATGCCTGGATACGTGTACATTTATCTATCTATCTAATTTGAAACATCACGCTGCTATATGTTAATAATGAAATCATTCGAAAACCTCATATAAATTATTTAATAAAAAGTAGAATCCTTCTAGGTAACCCCCTTCTTTCACCCCAAATGGATAAATCTCATGGTTAGCATGAAATTGGCATCATAAAATGTTAGATGATGAGCAAGGTCATAATTGCACTCCTGTAATAAAAATGACATATTTCTTCATGCCACAATTTAGGACTCTTGTATACCTACACTCCCTCAAAAACATAAAAACCAGTTCAGAACATTATCCCATCTCTTTATTGATATCCCAGTCACATTCCCTCCCCAACCCCCAATCTTATTCTTTGAATCTTAAAAAGAAAATCTGCTGAACACTAATTATTTAACCTTACCTCCTCCCTTCCCTCTCTCTTTATTCTGAGGTTTCTTAAGGGCTCTAATGAGCTGTCCCCACACAAACAGGCCAAATTAGTGGCTAATTACTGCTGGGCCTGTGAATGTTCTCACTCCTCCTTTCTTACAGTTTCACAACATTACCAGAATGGTCTGTCACCTCCCTGCCAATTAGGCACAATTGCTACTTGATAACATTAGTGGTGGCAGGCTTATTATGTGTGTTGTGGGGGGGGATGTAAAAGCTAGATGGGGGGAGAGGAGCAAAGTGGGGCCAGAGAGGTCATTGTAACATGAGGCCCTTCCATATTTCCTAGCCATGGTTTTAATTTTCTTTTGCAGGATTACAACGGCAAGGATTTATATTAACACTATTAGATGAAAGCGAGCCTCGTATATACCCAAGGTTGTGTTTTTCTCCTTTTGCAAACGGGTAATATCTCATTCTGATGGCTTTAGTTTTCAAAATAATGGAAATAGCTCTGGCTCATTCTGAAGGAAAAAAAAACACACAAATCCACCTTATTATTTATTTTTTGGCTTCCTAGTAAAGATATCTTTTTGTGGAAAGATAATGTTCCCAGAGTCTGGTTTGAGCTGGCTGAGCTATATCAAGTGTGTCAAGGCAAAAGAAGGTATTGAGACACAAGAATAACAAAACATTCTTTTCCAATCTGTATTTAACTAGGAAGGTTTGGGTCAAGATAAATCTAGGTCAAACACTCAGAATGAACCCTTCGAAAGGTTTTTTAGCTCTTCATTGCTTTATGTTAAAGTTTGTGCCCTTCCTGGTGGGGGGGGTGGCATGGATGTGGTGGGGGAACAGCTTAAGGTCATATGCTGGCATTACCTATTTTCTCTTACTCATTTCCTTAAAAACAAAACTTTTAAAACTCTTTGGATAGGATTTTGTATAGCCTCAAAAACTGAGGGAAATGCTCATGAAGTTATAAAGTCCCATAAACCAGGAGGCTATAGTCCATACTTGGAACTGCTTTGGGGCTATCTTTTTTCAGTTCAATTAAATTCTGCAATCACACAGGAAGAATCTTCGATGAATTAGCATTGTTTTAGGAACGAGGATACAGACACAAAAAGTAAATAGTCTCTATTTGCTAGGACTTTACATTTCTTTTACAAAAGAACTTTCCTTGATGAATATGTGTAGGGGCATTTCAAAGGGCATTGGAAGTTTCACGTAGAGTCTACATAATAAAAATAATTGTTCAGGTATGTAAAATATAAATCTTTAAGTAATATACATGCTAGCTATTATCATTACTTTTTATATTTTAATGAGTGTTCTCTCAGTTGGATAAAATTTAAAAGTCTTGATGATGCAAATCACAGAATAATGAAATATACACCCACCACAGACATCTTACCATCTGCTTCCCTATTCTGGGCCAGCATCTTCAACCCTAGATCTCCAAGTTCCATACTCTCTTCTCTGCGGCGAGTGAATCTACTCATCTCTGGAGCTCTGCCCTAGATCTGAGGAGTCTCCATCTGTGACTGCCTGAAAACTCACCTCATACACTATAGCCAGTCACTTCCAGAATATATTCATATATATCAATTCTGGGTATCTTTTCATTTGCTTTGTCCATCCCTACTGGATCTTCACCCCTGATTCAACTTTTGCATCAAATCAATACTATTAATACTACCAACTAACTGTCCTAGGACCCTATTATTCTTATCGTGCATCAAATGTACACTTCCTTCCCTGGTCACCACATCGCAAAATATACTGTCTGTTTTTGCTAAAATGTAATCTTCTGGAGAACAACTATAGTTTCCCATTTATATTTGTATTTCCAGTGACAAGCACATAATAGGCTTTCAATAAATACTTTTACATGAAAAAGTACACAGGGTCATTTAAAATAAAAATTGATTAAAAAATTGGGATTAAAATTAAATTGAAAATAATTTGTAATTTATAAGTGTATTTATAAGTATAAATTATAATTTATAATTATATCATCATCCTATCCTTAGGGGGCTTTGAGTCTAGTTTGGAAAACAAGTTACATACTCTTCAAGTAAATAAATAATAATACAAGAAAGTAGATGAACAAAAGCACAGATATGGAAATGACCATGGCTTGTTTGAGGGATAGTGGAAACAATTTAGCTGACAATAATTTAGGCATGAAATTTTGAAGCCTTTGTACTGGGGTTGAAAGAGGGGAAGGATGTGAGGAGTGAAGGATGAGATATCAGGAGGAAAGGAAAGTAAAAGATGACTAAAGAAGATATTTTGAAGAAAGAATTGTAGGCTAATTAGTAGGGGGTGAAGGATATGGGATTATTGAAGGGTATACTATTTTCGGAAAAGGGGTAGTATAATTTATAGAAATAAAGAAGCTCACTTGGGTATAAAGATGAGGCAAAGGGATAATTGATTTGGGGAAATGGAAAAACAAATTGAAGGGATAATTTGAAATACAGGAATGAGTGAGAGGAAACAGCTAGAAAGACAGATTTGAGACTTTTCTAAATTGAGGTGATAAAGTTATGAGAGAGTGCAGAGAGATAAGAGCTGAGATCTGAGCTGATCTAAAGGGTGAAATGAGGAAAAGGGGAAGGGCACCCAAAGAAAATCAAGATAGAGTATCAGGAAAATCAGGAGAGAAGAGAATTTTGAAAAAGAAAGAAGTGTCACTATCAAGTATAGAATTATTAAAAATAAAAAGTAACAAAAAATTGGATTTATCGAGGTCACCAGGCATCTCCCTAAATGAGTAGTTTCAGTAGAATAGTGAGGATGGAAGCGTGAGGATTAGAGGGGGAATGGGTGATTTGGAAATGGGGGCAGCACACATAGTTTGCCACTAAAAAAAAAAAGAGAGATGTATTTGGTAGATAAAAGCAAAGTATCTCCCAATTCCCTACCTCATTAATCAAGATATGAAAGATACCTGAGGAGGATTCTGTTGTTGCAAAGAGGTTGAAGATGGTGAAGAGGAAGGGCATACATGTAGGACAAATTTTCTGGGATGGGTTTTAGGAAATAGGTAGAGGGATTAGTCATTGAGAGGAGACATACCTTATCCCATAGAATGATGTAAGAATATGAGGATGGAGATAGAAACAGAGAACGGAGGTAAGGAGGAGGTTAGTCATGGAGAGTAACGCCACATGGCTTCAATCTTTGCAATAGAGTTAGAAATTTTTTTTTTTCCTGCAATGTAAGTTTACAGAAGTTGCTTTAATGTAAAGTTGGCACTTGATTACATTATTTGTGGGATCAGGCTGTGGTGATTTCTATTATGAGATTTTGTTTTGAGTCCTTTTGCATTAATATAAAGAAATTCAAATGAAGGCTTCCTTGTCCTATGCTTGCTTACTATTATATAACAAAATACTTTTCCTGTTAACAAAGATGGGATCTTATTAAAGCTGGACAATAGAAGGCAGTGAAAATTCTCTCTTGAGTGATACTGCTAGGCAATTGAAAAGAACTTCTACCCAGAAATCTGAGCAACTCTGTTCCAAAAATAGCTGTTTGGGGAGTACATTAAAGAGCTTGATGTCATTCATCCCATCTTGACCTTCTTATGCAGAGAAACTTTATTTCTTTTGAAATGAACAAAATGCAGGCTCCAAACAGAAGAACACTGCATTCCTGAAAGTTTGGGGAGTCTAAATATATAATGTAATTAATGCCAATTATTACCTGTGAGACTTTGAGCAAATCATTCTGTTGCAGTGGATAAAATACTGGGCCTGCAGTCAGGAAGATAGGAGTTCAAATTTCTCACATACTAACTAGCTGTGTAATCCTGGGAAAGCCACATAACCTCAGTTTGCCTCAGTTTCCTTATCTCTAACATAGCACCTACTTCCCAGGGTAGCTGTGAGGATGAAATGAGGTAAATATGAAGTCTTCAGCACAATACCTGACCCATAGTGCTATATAAATGTTAAGTAGTAGTAGTAGTAGTAGTAGTAGTAGTAGTAGTAGTAGTAATAGTAGTAGTAGTAGTAGTAGTAATAGTGTTATCAGTATTATTATTAACATTTAATCTTTCTGGCTCTCAGTTTCCTCATTTGGAGAATGAAGAGATTGACCTCTAAAGACCTTCCAAGCCACAGTCTATGATTCCTTATTTCTGCTACACCTAAGCTAGGAGACTGATAAATTTGTGAAGTGAAAAGTAAGTGTGACTTTTTTAACCACAACCAGTCATTTATTTAGATTTAATTTTCACAAATGAAAACAAAATTCTAGCAAAAATTGTTGATTATATTACAGAGCTGTACTATTTGTCTTGGTGTCATTCTTAAAACAATATTGCTGTTACTGGACAAAAGGTTCTCCTGGTTCTGCTCATTTCTCTATTATTTTGTGCAATTTTGTGCAAATTATTTGTGCAAAGACTCCTTACAAAAAGTTAAGTACAGAAACAAGAGTTTCTTTAACTAGAAACAGTGTATATATCTGTATGGCTAATTACTTTAATGTGATTAAAGATTTTTCCCACCCATTGATGAATCTGCCCATTGTGGGAAGCTTGATTAGGGGAGTTGTTTTATAGGAGGACCCTAAGTATCTTTTGTTTTTCCTATTGAGGCACTGGGTCAAAGGGTTGTGATGCCCTCTGGCTCTAAAAAAGGTATAAATACTCTGAGTTGAGGTTTTCCTTTGGGCCTTAGCTTTGGTAAGAAGGATTGGTTGCCAGAGGAGGACTCTGGAAAGTCGCTAAGGAGCCACCCAGCTTTGAGAACCCAGATGTTGTGCTTCCCTCTCTGGTAATTATGGTCAAACAGCTCTTTATCTGTTGATTTACTTTAGAAGCCATGTCTGTTCATTATTTTGGGGTTCAACTTTGGAGTTGACTTTCCTAAGTGAATGACTTATGTGCTTGGTTAAAGGGATGATACATGTGCTTGATCAAAGTGATTGTTAATCCCTCAAAAGTTGCCTTCCCTTTTATGAATGCAGATCTAAGAACCTGTGATAGCAGGTCCCCGTGTATGTTGGGATGGTTACTGATATAGGGATGAAAGGGGAGAATATGCCAAGCATGGAAAATAGCCAGTGAGAATATCCAGAGTTTGGAGATGGAGTATTTTGAGCAAGAAATAGCAAGGAATACTTTGTCATGAATTTCAGACTGCATAGTCAAGGAAGCAGGAAGGGGAAGTTAAAGTAAAGAACACTGAAAGCAGGAAGGAGCTATATTGTGAAATGCTCTGATGCCAAACAGAGGATTTTGTATTTAATACTAGGGGGTTATACAATGTCACTGGAACTTATTGAGTGTGTGTGTGTGTGTGTGTGTGTGTGTGTGTGTGTGTGTGTGTAGGGGGCAGGTGTGTGTGTGTGTGTGTGTGTGTGTGTGTGTGTGTGTGTGTGTAATATGTTCAGTCCTATATTTTAAAAAGATGGACTAGGGTAGAGACTTGAGACAGGGAAATGTCCTTGAATTCTTTCAATACTCCACAGAGTATTTACTTCCTAAGGTGTCAGATATAGGATATATTTTTATGATATCATCTTCAATGGGGGTATCAGAGAATTAAGTTATGGAAACAGAGCAGGAATCTGAAATTTTTATTCATGTGAAAGCTGGAGGGGCAGCCAAGATTTCTGCAGGGGCAATAGACAATACAAGTTGACTTCTTACAAGCACATTTGAGGCAGGAATCTTCATCTCTTTATCACCACATTAGAGGTCAGGAGACAGAATGAGATTTGTGCAAGTGTATAGCAGTTGACTTTTACCCTTTTTGACTTTCATTGTATTTCACTGGTTTAGAGGAAAGGTGAAGGAACTCACAATCTAATGGGGGAAACATTGGGCAAGCAACTATACACAAACAAGCTCTTTTGTTGTTTGGTTATTTCAATCATATCGGACTGACTCTTCATGACCCTCTCTAGGTTTTTATTGGCAAAGATACTGGAGCTGTTTGCCGTTTGTTTTTGGTCCACTGCTCATTTTGTTCAGGAGTTGAGAAGCTGAGAGAAGAAAAACATGGAAAAGTCTTGGACAGGAGTGAGTTGTCCAAGTGCAGCCAGGATCTGGTTACTGTCATTTCTAGGTTGCCTGAGGCAACATTGTCAGGACTAGAATTCTTTGCACTTACATCTCTTGAAAATCCCTTTGGGAAAAGGGACAACTTTCTCTCTTTTACCTATTTCCCCTTGGAGAAATCCCTGATATGGACTCCTGAAGTATACCCCAAGTATATAATTCTCCCATGACCAGCAGAGTGCTAGAGGCATTTTGAAACTTCTCAGAGGTTCTACGAGGGCAGTCGGGAAGATTGTGAGCAGTGAACTGAGCTGAGCACTTCACTAAGTGAATAACAAAACTACTTCACTGCCTGCTAAAGAAAACCCTGGCCAACATAAAGACCTTTCTGGAATATCAAGTAGCTATTGATTCTAAGCCTATGCCAGTACATTACAAGGCACATTAATTCCTAACAAGCTTCTTTTTTGTTATCATTGTATAATAAATTATGTGGCCTGGGTAATATGGGGCATACAAAATTGGTTGGATTGAAGGAAATTTCCCAGATGTGGACCAAAGGAGAGACTCATTTAAGATGGTCATAATTTTAATATTTTATAAAAACATATTTTATTTTTTCCCTAAATTTTAGTCTAGCATTGGTTTCCAAACCTACCCAGCCATGAAGTGGTAGGGAGAAGATATTTCAAGTGCAAGTTTTGGTGGTATATTAAATTTGCCCACCTCTTTGCCTTTCCCTCAGGCTCTCAGCTAGACTCATGTACCCAAGAAATTTTCCCTAGAAATTGCCACATTGGGCAATTTCTATGTTATATTTCTCCTTACTAGAGAAAAAAATGTGATCCTATCTTCTTGTCAGTTTAAGGAAAATAGCTAATGAGTTGGTGGAGAAAGCTTGAATGCTACTGGAGTATCCCAAGGACCACACAGAAATCTACTAAGTAGCAAAGGCATCCTTCCCCAAATCACCCCAGTATCTCAGAAAGTTCTATGTCATTTCAAAACACAAGCTATCTAAACACAATAAAACAGAGAAGAAAATATGAAAAATAGAACTTCCCAGGTGTCAACATCTGATGCTTCTGATATTCATTTTGCCCAAGATAAGGTATATATAATCCATGATTCAATTACTCTAAAAGTCTAAAAGCAAAAGAATTAATATTATATTAATTGTGAGTAAGATTATTTATTTTCCAGCCTTGATTTGGACACCACCATGCTCTATTAGATTAGGCACAGTTGTCACAGGATTGTACTGGCTAATCTCTAGAGTCCTTTCTAGATCTCAATCCTATGACTCAAAGCAAAGCAAGCGTTTCCACTCTTGCTGAGACTGTTCTTTATATACAGTGTTTTGCTTTTTACCTCTCTCTCTACACTCAGTGACTTTAATTCCTATTAAATAAAAAGTTTAGAGCATTGGCCTAACCATTATAAGTATGACTTCTGGAAGGTCAAGTAGCTACTGATTTGTAAGCCTATGCCAATACATTATCATCATCATTGCTGGCATTCATAGAGCACCTACTGTGTGTGAAGCGCTATGTTAAGTGCTTTGCCAATCTTAACTCATTTGATGCTCACAACAACCCTGGGAGTTAGGGATAATTATTATCTCCATTTTACAGTAGAGAGAACTGGGATGAACAGAAGTTAGATGACTGGGCCATTGTCATACAACTAGCAATTACCTGAGGCTAGATTTGAACTCAGGCATGTCTTTCTGACTTCAGGCCTAGCACTCTCTCTACTTTACCCACTGTGCCACCTAGCTCTCTATATATCTATGTGTAGATATATAGAGAGAGATATAAATAGATATAGATGTACACATATATACACATATACATGTATACATACACATACATGTTATATATGCATATGTATATGTACATGTGTATACATACCCATATTACATCATGCCTAAACCAATTTTTCTTTATACCTTCTAATTTTGGGAGCAAATCTAATATGGCACCATAGGATTGTAGACAAATGTTTGAAGTGACCATGTAAAATACCTAGTCCAATCTTCTTATTTTACAAATAAAGAAGCTAATGCCAAGAAATCCTGTGCCTTACTCATGTCACACAGCTAATGCAGAGCTGGGATTCCAATCTAGTCCCTCTGAATCCAAATTCAGGGTTCTTTCCATTCTACCAAACTGGAGTACACAAAGGACTTGTGATTTCCTTTGTGTAGGAAATTCCTAGAATGGGAACTCAGTCCCCCAAACACAGATCACTCAAGCCTGAATCGCATAAAGTTTAAGTGGTTTGTCCAAGGTTAGATAGCTAAGATTTGAACCAGATGAGATTTGAACCATGTTTTCCTGACTAAGACCGTCACTCTGACTGTGTAACATACAATTTCTGCTGTAGGATAGCATGCTTCCCTCTAAAATACCTTAAGCACCAATTGCTTGAGCTTCAAGAAAATGTCATCTGGTAATGAAACTGTTAAATTTGGCAAAGATTCCCATACTGTTATGGCATGATTTGTGTAGCTGAGCATCTATCTCTACAGTTGTGCCTGCCCAATCTAGAACAATTGAATATGTCTTCGAAGACTCTTTTTTTAGAAGATCATATTCCTTGACTATATTGCTGTTTGTTCATCTCTGATATTTTTGTTTTAGTTCTTATGATCAGCTTTGGCAACCAGCCTGAGAGAACAATATTTTATGTTGTTGTCCAAAGGCATCTACTTCTATAGACCTCAAATTAGGGTTTTCTAATACTCTAGAAGTGCTATGGTTAAAAACATTCAGGTTTTCTTGATCTAAAAATTTTATATTTGCTTGGCATTTATTTATATACACATATGCATCCATATGTAAATACATCTATAACTATGTATATTAATATATTGTTGCCCCCCACCCATTTTAGAGCATAAACTCCTTGTATTTAGGAATTGTTTCATTCTTGGTATTAGTATCCCTAACTTCTGGCACACAATACACTCTTAGTAAATGCTTATGGATTGATTGACTAAGTACTCATATCTCACAATTAACTATGTGGAGTTGTAGGTCAGCTCATATTTTGAAAGAGGTTTTGAAAAGCCATCCAACAGAGTTGCTGCCCCCAAAATACATTACTTTGAATTATCTGCCCATAAAATTTGTTTAGTTATTTGAGAAGGAGTTTATCGAATTTTGGACAAAACACATACCACACATCTGGGAATCAGTTGTATAAAAATATTGACCAGATATTATGTTTGGTGGCTTGGAATTAATTTTGATATTGAAAACTCTAAGAAATATATATAGCTAGAGATTCAGCATCATGATCGGTATAACCCACTAAAGTAATTACTTTTCCGTGGAAAGTGACCAAAAAGGCTTGTGACAAATATATATTGATTTTAGTGAAAACATGGCAGAGAAAGAGGTTGATTATCATAGATTACTTCACAAATTAACTTGGAAAAATTCTAGTTGCTTCTCAAACTTCTGCTACAACATTTTAGATTTTCGCTAGTACTCAGAACAAATACAATTATAAATATTTTTTTTCCATTTTTGAAAATGTGTTTCTATTTACCTCAGTGAAATTTAAGGAATCTGGATGTGAGTGGGTGAGTGAGGGGGAAAGGAAATAGCAACCACCTTTTCTCAGCATTCAGAATTTTATCTCATCTTATTCAAGCAAATGGTCAGGCTTAGCCAATGAAATGAGGCAGCCAAATATGTCATGTATCAGGTGGTTGAGAGGAGTGGACAATAAGATTTGTTAGGTTTTTTATTTTTCTTATTTTTTAATTTTTTAAATAATTTTATTTATTTAGTTTTAGACTTCGACATTCATTTCCACAAAATTTTGAGTTCCAATTTTTCTCCCCATCTCTCCCCTCTCCCCACTCCATATCACCTTGCATTCTGATTACCCTTTCCCTCAATGTGCCCTCCCTTCCATAACATCCCACCCTTTCCTTATCCCCATCTTCTCTCTTTTCTTGTAGGGCAAGATAAATTTCTATACCTCATTACCTATATTTCTTATTTCCCAGTTATACACAATAACAATTCTCAGGATTCATTTCTAATGTTTTGAATTCCAACTTCTCTCCCTCCCTCCTTCCTTACCCATCCCCACTGAAAAGGCAATCAATTCAATGCAGGCTATATATGTGTCATTTTGCAAAAGACTTCCATAATAATCATGTTGTGTAAGACTAACTATATTGCCCTCCATCCTACCCTGTCCCCCTTTCTCCTTCCTATTCTCTCATTTGACCTTGTCCCTTCCCAAAAGTGTTTATTTCTAGTTACTCTCTTCTCCCATTTGCCCTCACTTCTATCATCCTCTTCACCACACTTGCCTCCTTCTCCTCTACTTTCCTGTAATGTAAGGTAGATTTTCATACCAAATTTAGTGGGCATGTTATTCCCTCCTTAAGCCATATGTGAAGAGAGCAAGCTTCACTTTTCCCCTCTCATCTCCTCCCTTTTCTCCTCTGTTGAAAAAGATTTTTCTTATCTCATTTATGAGTGATAGTCTGCCCCATTCCATTTCTCCTTTTCTCCTCCAATATTTTCCTCTCTCACCTCTTAATTTAATTTTATTTTTTTTTATGGATATCATTTCCTTTGATTCAGCTCAACCTGTATTCTCAGGGTTCAAGAGTTACAAATATTATCTTTCCATGTAGGAATGTAAACAGTTCAGCTTTAGAAAGTCCTTTATGATTTCTCTTTCCTGTTTTCCTTTTCATGTTTCTCTTGATTCCTGTGTTTGAAAGTCAAATTTTCTCTCCAGTTCTGGTCTTTTCATCAAGAATGCTTGAAAGTCCTCTATATCATTGAATGACCATTTTTCCCTTGAAATATTATACTCAGTTTTGCTGGGTAGGTGATTCTTGGTTTTAATCCCAGTTCCTTTGACTTCTGGAATATCCTATTCCAAGTCCTTCTATCGCTTAATGTAGAAGTTGCCAGATCCTATGTTATCCAGATTGTATTTCCACAATACTCAAATTGTTTCTTTCTAGCTGCTTGCAATATTTTCTCCTTGACCTGGGAACTCTGAAATTTGGCCACATTATTACTAGGAGTTTCTCTTTTCAGGCCTTGTTCAGGAGGTGATCAGTGGATTCTTTTAATATTTATTTTGCTCTTTGGTTCTCGAATATCATGATAGTATCATTGATAATTTCATGAAGGATAATGTCTAGGCTCTTTCTTTGATCATGGCTTTCAGGTAGTCTCATAATTTTAAATTGTCTCTCCTGGATCTATTTTCCAGGTCAGTTATTTTTCCAAGGAGATGTTTCACATTATCATCTTGTTTCCCATCTTTTGGTTTTATTTTGTAACTTTTTGATTTATCATGTAGTCATTAGCTTCCCTGAACTCCACTCTATTTTTTAAAGAACTGTTTTGTTCAGTGAGATTTTCCATTTGGCTTATTCTGTTTTTTAAAGTCTTCTTCTCCTTTTTGGCTTTTTGGACCTCTTTCCAATTGAGTTAGCCTATTTTTAAAGGTGTTATTTTCCTCAACATTTTTTTGGTTCTTCTTTAGCAAGTTGCTGACTTGTTTTTCAAGCTCTTCTATAGCCTGAGCCCATTTCATATTCATTTTGGATGTACTAGAGGTAGAAGCCTTGACTTCCTCTGACAGCATGCATTGTTCTTTCTCCTCCAAAAGAATGGAAGGAGATACTTGTTCACCAAGACAGTAACCTTCTATGATCTTATTTTTTTTCCCTTTTTTAGTTATTTTCCCAGCCAGTTACTTGACTTCTAAATCCTTTATCAAGAGGAGGATCCTAGTGCTCCTCCTCCCTCCAGGACAACACTCAGGGCTCAGATTCAGATCAGCTTCTCAATTCCCCTAGGGACTTTGGGTGCGGGCAGGGCCACCACTGAGGGCTGAGTTTCACATCCCCTGCTCAATTCCCCCCAGAGGCTTTAAGCTGAGTTGCCTGGACAAGGGGCCCTGGCTGCTTCCTTGACCACTGTAGCTGCCCTGGAGACCTGTTCTGGTTCTGTTCCTCCCCATGCTGCACTGCCAGGGCTGAGTTCTGCTCTGCTCTGCGTCCTGTGGGATAGACCTTTCCTGTCAGCCTTCCAGGTTACCTCTGGCTGGAAATTTCTTTCACTCTGTCCTTCTGTGGCTTCTGCTGCTCTAGAATTTGTGGAGAGTTAGTTTTTACAGGTATTTTGTGGGCTGTGGGGAAAGTGCTAGAGTATATGCATCTTTCTACTCCACCATCTTGGCCTAGGTTTCTTATTTTTCAAAGGAAAGAATGACGTTTGTTGAATTGCAGTGTCTAAAGAATTTTGCTGAATTACTAAGGGAGTTTCATTTCAAGGTGAATCTGAACCATTTCCA
The DNA here is from genome assembly GCF_028372415.1 of Notamacropus eugenii. Taxonomy (NCBI): domain Eukaryota; kingdom Metazoa; phylum Chordata; class Mammalia; order Diprotodontia; family Macropodidae; genus Notamacropus; species Notamacropus eugenii. The sequence continues at coordinate 447,619,362 of NC_092875.1, forward strand.
CCTAGATTTAGATGAAAATTTACAAGACAAATAACAATATTTGGTATTGATTTACCATTGTAAAGTTTACAGAGCACTTTCCTCATAACTACTTTTCATAAATCATCAAACTGAAGGGAAAAAGTTTGATTAATTTGTCTAAAATCACTCAATATTTGAATCTAGCAAGATCTTTTGATTTCATGCCTAGTTCTCTTTTCATTACACCATATTATTCTTGAACATGCCCTAAATATTATTCTATTTACATAATGCTAGCAAACTTCTAGGACAAAAAATTTGTCTTTGCTAGGAATTATGAATCTTAAGGTAGATTCCATTCACTAACTAGATTATGAGATTATGAGTTGTACATTATACAGATAAGTGGGCAGAAATCATTGTGCCCTCACCATACTCAAAGAGTTTTTATCTCATCATGATTTGAGAACCACGGAACCACCTAAAGAATCCTTTCTAAAGGCAATCAGAACTAAACTTTTGCCTAGATTGCCTAAGGACTCGTAGGGGTAACAAAATGAAGGAAATAATCATGATTTTTCTGGGCACTGTAGCAATTGTTGCTGAGTCACTTGGTATTTTACACACACAGAGCCAGTCTTTTAATTCCCCATATTGATGAACAGATTTCTGTTCCTTTGGTGAGGAGAATTTCTGTGTATGTATGTATGTATTCTGGAAAGTATCTTTTTTTTTTTTTTTATTCCTGTTTGAGTTCCTAATAGCAAATTGTTCCTTTTGATTTTCTACAGGTAAATTGTATGTCATGGTAAACAAATGCTGATCTTGTCATCAAGAAGACCTGAGTTCATATCTCTCAGAAACTTATTAACTATATGATCATGGGAAAGTAATTAAACCTTTTTCATTCTCAATTCCCTCATCTATAAAATGTGAATAGTAGTAGTGCCCCACTCAGGGTGATTGTAAGCATTAGTTTGAAAGAGGACTTGGAAAGTGTTTTGCATATCTAAAAGCACTACATAAGTAGGTGTTAGCTATAATGATGACCTTTTTTGCTATGATTTCAAAAATGGAGTTTTACCCTAGTAAATGCATAACAATAATTGGATAGTCACACAAACTGTTTATTCATTTCTAACGTATAACCTCCTCACCAAAGAGAGATGAGATCTATGTGAAGTTTTCCTTCTTTAGTCAAATTTGATTGATAACCACCTTCCAAGTCTAGAGGACCAAATCTGTAGAATTGTGCATTCACAGTTACTACAGGATACCAAAAGAATGATATACTCTTTCTTTTTCTATATTCAGTTAAAAAAATTGAGAAAAAAAAAAACAAAGCAGTCCAACTCATTGCTCATTGTTATGCTGCCAAAATAGCATTTAGGATTGCATTTTTCAATTTTGGAGGAATTGTTTTTCCATCATGTAACCACAGCCATTAGTGATCCTTTAGTCTCCAGGCAGTAGGGACCTTGATCAAGTAAAATAGCTATATAGGCATGAATTCATTATGCCATACAGAGTAATTTCAACTATGCCAAAATGCCAGAAGAAGCAGTTACAGCTAGAGAAACTGAAGGAGAGTTGGCTTTTTTGTGATTTAAAAGAAATACATTTACATGTATATGCAAATCTGATATAGGCCTCAGGTATCCTGGCAAAGGGCCATTGTGCTTCTCTTGATGCCCCAGATCTTTCATTAGCACACTCCTTTGCATCTTTCATTAGCAAACTCCTGACTAACAAAACCATTGATGCAGTTAATCTTTGCTAAAACCTTTGACTGTTGAGAGGGTGATCCTTTGAACACAAATGAGGAGAGTGAAGGGAAGAAAATAAAATTTGAAAGTGGAGGACAAAGATAAAAGAACAGCTTTAAATTAATTCTATTTCCTTCAATGGTTGCATTCTCAAATGTAAAACAAAACAAAATCAAAACCACAAACATATATAAATAAAGCACCCATCCCTCACTCTCCCTAAGTGCATGAATAAAATATCCAAGGCTCCTCTCATATAAAAGTTATGGTTGCTTTCTTTGTATGAAGAATGACAAAAACACCAATGACTCCATTCTGACCATCACTTCTCATAACCATGGGCAACAACATTTCATCAACATCGTGACTTTCATGGATGGATGATGGTGACTCTTTTGGCACTGGCTGTCTTGCAGTGGGTAAGATGAATGCCAGTTGATTGTTCAGTGAATGGTACTACTGGAGTATTGCATGTGATGTTCTGCCAGTGTTTGTTTATGGCTACAGGGGTTTGCAGCACATATCTGTGTGTAAAATTGTATGTATTCACAGGGAATATCTGAACCAGAAAACTAAAAAATTTTAGTGGTAATGGACTAAAAAGAATTCTGCAATTTCTGGTTTTCAGTGATACTCTGCTTAATTTCCTTTCATTCCAAAGAGAAGCTTTACCCTGCTATTTACAATGGATATTTCATGTAAAGCAACTACAACAATGAAGAACTCAGTTTCGTAGAATTACTAGAATTCAAATATTCATCTACTCAACCTATCTCCGTGAAATTGCTGCCTGAGAGAAAAAAAATCCTAGAATGGTAGCAATTGTAGTCATATTAGCAGGTGGGACAATGGAGTAGTAATGCCAACATGTGGCATAAATAAACCAAGGTTGTGTCAGCTGCATGACATCTTCCAAAGCATACTTCTTGATCTAGGTGATCAGTGATCAATAAAAATGCCAAAAGAACCAAGCATTGTGCAATGTAGCATCTATTTGCCAAATGGCAAGATATGGCAGCCACAGGTACCATATCTAGCCCAAATCTCTACTCTAGAAAATGTCATTATTAACGTTATTACTTTAGCCCACTTCAGACTCACCAATAATAACTGTCTGGCTTTTCTATACTAAATTATCTTCGAAAAGCATGCTGTTCCTTTTCTTCCTAAACTGCAAACATCAATCAATCAAGTACCTCTTCCATCCTGGATCCAGAGCTAAGTGTTAAGGAGTCAATGGAGTAATGACAGGGGAGGGGGTTGGAGGAGAGGGCAAATTATGTGTGTGAGAACTGTATTTTGGAAATCGACTTTGACAGATACATAAGAGGAAAGAGACTAGAAACTGGGAGACTCTTTAGCAGACTATTGCAATAGCCCAAGTAAGGGAGCCTAAGCTAGGATGTAGATTGTGTAAGTGATGAAAGTATGCAAGAGCTATTGCAGACATAGGAATAAAAAGCTTATTCTTTTCTATCAAAATGTTTGCTTGAATGGTATAGTGAACAGAGCTCTGGACTTGTAGTCAGGAAGATTTGAGTTCAAAATTACTGGATATATCCATGTTTATCCATGACTGGATAAGTCATGTAACCTGTTTGCCTCAGTTTCCTCTACTGAAAATGGAGAGGATAATAGAACTTACCTCACAGGGTTATTGTGAGGATTAAATAAGATATTTATAAAGCACTTAACACAATGACTATCATACAGTAGCACTTAATAAATGCTTATTTCTTTCCTTTTATCCAGCTTTGTCTGGAATATTTTTTTGCTCTAATTGTTTACTGATTGTTGATGATTGTTTTACTCTAATTATCACCATTTCTTATAGAAATTTAGCTAATATAAAGCAATTAATACAATGAGAAGTCTGAAAGGAAGCAGACACTGGTCCATTCCTGGCATTTAATTGCACAAAAACAAGGCAAATAAATGCCAATTACTTACATGTAAGTAAGGATATCTGTGACAACAAGTATTCCAAGAATATTCTACCTATAAAGCTACATCTAAAGAGGTACTTTCGTATATAGGGGTATATATTTATAGTCTTCATATCAAAGGCAAGAAACTTCTGAAGACTATCCTAGACATAACTGAAAATCCAATCCTTTTCTCTGCCCTGTCTAGTAACTATTCTATCACTGATCCAGCATCTCTTGGAAGCTTGACTTTTGGGGACATTGAGCTATTGGATTGAAATACAATAGAAAATAGTCTCTACTATTCCTGCCCATCATGATCGGGGCCCAGGCTTGCTGCTATCATGTTCATTTCCAAAAGAACAGAATTAGCAAGTGTTCCTGTGAAAATCTCTGTCATCCAGATTACGTGTCCCTAGTAGGAAAATAGCAATGGATTTCAGAAAGGAAATGAAAAAATAAAGATCTCTGAACATCAGCTTTCTAGTTTTCAAAATGAACTCACAATTTCACTGAGCATGAGGCAATACTGAGGGCACTTCTTTAAATGGCAACAACTCCCTTCTGTCAGCTGGAAGAGCCCTTAACTTAGAGTGGCTACATTGAAAAGATACTTGTGATCCCTCAAGTGCTGGAGATGATCAGGCAGGACAGGGTATCTGTCACTGTGCACTTGAATATCACTGCACAGAAGAAACAAAAAAGGAGCGCACCTTCTCTGTGGCTCAGAAGTTTCTATTCATCTGATTAAGATGTTGGTATCTGCTATTTTGGACCCTCTGAATAGAGGAGAGTGTATCTTACTCCAGACCTGTTGCTTCCTCAGTCTGGAATAGGGAAGGAATGAGAAAAACAACACCAAACAGACCTTAAACCATCTTCACTCCAGTCATAACAAACAATTGCCAGACCAAGGCCCTATCCTCCCCTTCAGCAGTACCCAAACACTGCAGTTGTAACCCAGTCCCAAAGCCCATTATTATGACTCTTTCCTCATTGGTGGAGATGAATGGCCTGTGCTGTAAGAAGGTATTAGTTAGAGAGGGAGAGAGGAAAGCTCTTCAGTTAGCAACAAGTCACCTTTGAGTTTTCATTAATCTTTAAGGCACTTCAGGTTCAGGTGCTTCTGATTTCCAGTATCAAGGGGAAAGAAATGAAGAGCTCAGCTCCATGTCAGGCTGCTGAAGGAAACATCTTTGGGCAGAGGTGATGGAAGGACAAGAACTGGAAAACTTCTCTCTCTTGTTCTGACCAGTTCTGAATGCCCCATCCAGAGTGGCACGTCATTCATTATTGTCAATGAGGAGAGAGTCTCTTATCAATGCACTTTTTTGTTAGGGTTAGGTACAGTGATCAGGACAGTGGTATTAGGATAGGTCCTCCCTAGGAAGATGTTTACAATAAAATCATATTGTCTCTAGTGAGATAAAGTTTTCTTTTATATTATTATTCAATTTAAGTATAGAGGGCAAGAATAAGATATTATGATAAACACACTGAAAAATTCAGTACTTTCCTTAATTAGTATTACACACACACACACACACACATCCCTTTGGTGGTTACATAAAAAGAAAAGTGAAAAAAAAAAGATTTGAATTTGTATGAACTAAGGCTGGGGTGGGGTAGAAAGAACAGAATAATCCCAAGAGTGCCACTGTTTTAACCATAAGCAACAAACTCATTGTTCCTCAAAATAAAATCAACTCTGAAAGTCATACTCCCTCAGCAGCCCCTTCTGCAGGGTACCCTCCTGCCCTCTTGTTGGAAAGGTGGACGATCAACATTTGGGAGTGCCTACTCTCAGAGTCTCCTTTTGTGTGGGGAGTGGGGAGCCCAGGGCATTCACCTCTTCATTTCCACCTTGGTGCTCTCATCCTGCACTTCCATGGCAGTTCCTCATCATCATCACTCCAACCTAGTACCCTCCCAGGCATCAGGTAACAGCACCTCCAGGATTACTTTGTGGCTTCGTTGTATGTGTTGTCTTCTCCAATTAGATTGTAAATTCCTTGAGGGCAAAGAATGCCTCATGACTTTCTTTGTATCCACAATGCTTGGCACATAATTGAGACTTAATATTTATTAACTCTTTATTAATTATATTATTTTCCTAAGTTCTTGACAAGTTTTTCTCAGTCCTGATTTCTAAAAATAACTTAAAAAATAATGAGTACAAATGTTAACCTAAGTAAATCAGTTTGTAACTGGATTATTTTATTAGAGGGGTACCTTTTAACATTTGTACTGGATGTATATGTACTTATAGAAAATCCCTTTACATGTGCTTGCCTATACAGTATATGTACATGCTTACACAAGTACACGATGCAATATAAATTGTCATAGCTAGATAGAAGTATTTTTGCAGTAATTATTGGGAGTGAGAAGCATGTATTACCATTAGAAACCTATTAGGAGAACTTACGCCAACTGGTGGAAAAAGAATACGGAAAAGAGCAGTGCATTTTTCGGACTATGGATTAGACCTTTCTGGAAAGGTTACTGAGACACTTTTGAGGAAGGCATGCATAGGGTGATGACCATAATGATTGAATATTTTCAAGTAAAACTTCCACATAAATTCATTCTTTTTCTTTTCAATGTTCAAATCATAACAAAGTAATATGGAGAATTTTCTCCAATTTCCACTGTATGTAGTGCAGAGACTATTTGCTATCATATGCAGAAATGGGATCTAATATGAGTAAACTAATGTTCATACTTGGTTTGGCATGATTTGCTGCCATTACCCTGAACATAAGCTTATGATAGAGATGTATTGTGTCATTGAGCTACTTGTTGCATCTGAATGCCTTGTGTAAGCTCTAAATTCATCAGTCTTTGTGTGGAAGATAAAAGTATAATGATAATTGTTATAATCTCTCATTTTGTATATTTGTAAATATATGAGTAGTTTCACAGAAAATCCAGTGGAATAGCTGAAAGTAATATAAACAGAGACAATCAAGACAGGTTAAGTAATTGAAATATAGGAATACAAGATAAAAAAAAGCATGTCTCAAAACAGGAAATACTACATTTATGAGTGGAATTTGTAAATATTGTTATTGAGAGGAGAGACTTCTAAGAAACTTCTAAAAAACTTTAGCTTCAAATAGCAGGACACCTAATATACCGAAATGATGGTTTGGAAGCTTTCATGCAGAATGTGATGATAATGTAAGAAAATTATATCAGAGAAAATTAGATAGTTTTAATATGTGAAGATAAACTTTTTCAAAAACTACGTCTATGACATCAAAAGACTCTTTTGTATCATGTAAAGTTGCTTTAAAAATTACCAAGTGGCACTTAAACTTCAGAGAGCCAAGATGGCAGAGTGAACAGTAAGTGTTCTCACACTCCCTTGTTGACCTTGAAAACTCCAGAGATATTACCCCAGGAAAAATTCTGGTGTAGTGGAACCAGCATAAGGGTTACGGCAGTCTTCTAGCTCAGGAAGCCAGGGAGATTGATGGGAAGGATCTCTCTTGCTGTGGCTGAAGGGGAAAAGGGTAGGACTGGAAGCATCCCAGCAAACTCTACCTCAGTGGACCAGCAGGAGAGCCTAAACCCCAGGGGAATTAGGGAGAGAGTAAGTGCCAATGCCAGGACCCCAGGAATGCCTTACCACAGTCAGGGGAACTGGACAGATACCAGTGCAGATGGGATTCACAAGCTGCTGAACCAGCCCAAGCTCTAGTACAAACCTAAGGGAAGAGAAAACCTCTAGGAGTCAGACCATTCCTCCCTGACAAGTCACTTCACAAGCTTCAGTGTAATCCCAGAGAAATTCAGATAGACTTTGCTTGGCCTCGTCCTTGAAACACACTAACCAACTTAGCACCAGGTAAACTGCAGCACTTTATAGCTTCTAGTTGTTGTAAGCTTTTTGATAATTTCTTATTTAAGGTTTCTGCATCTGTATTCGTTGGGGAAATTGGTTATAATTTTCTTTCTCTCTTTTGGCTCTTCCTGGTAAAGGTATCACCACCATATTTGTATCACAGAAACAATTTGATAGGACTCCTTAACTAATATTCCCAAATAGTTTCTATAGCATTGAAATTAACTGTTCTTTAAATGTTTGATAGAATTTGCTTGTAAATCCATATGGTCCCGGAGATTTTTTTCCTTTGGGAGTTTATTGAAGATTTCTTCAACTTCTTTTCCTGAAATGGGTTATTTAAGTATTTCACTTTCTCTTCACTTAATCAGGGGAATTTGAATATTTGTAAATATTCATTTCACTAAGATTGTCAAGAGAATTATACATTTATTATGAGATTTAAAAGGGATATACATACTAAGGGTGTACAGGTATACATTAACAGATGTGATGATTAAAAAAACCTAATTAAGTGCTATGAAGTAAGAAAAGGAAAGGAGAGGGCAGAAAAGGGTAAATTATATCACATGAAGAGGCAGAAAAATACATTATTGTAGGGGGAAAGAAGGGACGGAAATGAGCATTGTTTGAGCTTTACTTTCATTGGATTTGGTTCAAGGAGGGGATAACATATTCAGTTAAGTATAGATACCATGCCTTACAGGCAGTAGGACAGGAAGGGGAAAAGAAAAGGGAGGAAGTGGTTAGAAAAGAGGGAAGAGGTAGTAAGGAAAAAGGGAAAGAAAAAAGAGAGATGCTGATAGGAGGGTGGGAAGATTGAGGGAATCAGTGGTCAAAAGTGAAACTCTTTTGAGGAGGAATAGGAAGAAGTGAGAAATAAAAGCATAAGTGGGGGAGGAAGATTGGATGGAAAGACACAGATAGTAATCATAACTGTGAATATGAATAAAATATACACTCCCATAAAATGGAGGCAGATAGCAGAATGGATTAAAAACCATAATCTTACAATATATTATTTACAAGGGGGATACACAGAGGGTAAATGTTAAAGACTGGAGGAGAATATACTTTAGCTGAAGTAAAAAAAAAAAAAAAAAAAAAAGCAGAGGCAGCAATCCTAATCTCAGAAAAAGCAAAAGCAGAAATAGATCTAATCAAAAGAGATAGGGAAGGAAACTATACCCTGCACCATAGAAAATGAAGTAAGATTACTAAACATATATTCACCAAAAATAGCAAGTATAGCATCCAAATTCTTAGATGAGAAGTTAAGGGAGTTACAGGAAAAAATAGACAGCAAACTGTACTAGAGGGAAACCTCAACCTCCTCCTTTCTGAACTTGATAATTCCAACCTCAAAATAAACAAAAAAAAAGTTAAGGAGGTGAATAGAATTCTGGAAAATAGAATTCTGGAAACTCTGGAGAAAATTGAATAGGGATAAAAAGGAATATACTTTTTTTCTCAGTGTGTATGTACATGGCACATACACAAAAAATGACCGTGTACTAGGGCATGAAAACCTCACAAGCCAGTGCAGAAAGGCAGAAATAATCAATGGATCCTGTTCAAATCATGATGCAATAATAATTATATATCATAAACAACCATGGTAAGATAGACCAAAAATTAATTGGAAACCAAATAATCTAATCCTAAGAATTAGTGGATCAAACAGCAAATCATGGAAACAATAACTTCATTCAAGAAAATAGCAACAATGAGACAATATACCCAAACATATGAGATGCAGTGAAAGCAGTTCTTAGGGGAAGTTTTATATCTCTGAATGCTTACATGAATAAAGTAGAGAAAGAGGAGGTCAATGAATTGGGCATGCAATGGAAAAAGCTAGAAAAAGAACAAATTGAAAATCCTCAATTAAATACCAAATTAGAAATACTAAAAACCAGCACTCTATGTAGTTGCCAAAAACTGGAAGTCAAGGGGATGTCCATCAATTGGGGAATGGCTGAATAAATTATGGTATATGAATGTAATGGAGTACTATTGTGCCATAAGAAATGATGAACAAGAAGACTTCAGAGAGGCCTGGAAGGACTTATATGACCTGATGCTGAGTGAAAGGAGCAGAACCAGGAGAACTTTATGCACAGCAACAACCACAGTGTGTGAGAGTTTTTTCTGGTAGACTTAGATTTTTGTAATAACACAAGAACTTCTGAAAAAAAAAAAAAATCCCAATGGTGGACCTCAAGGCAAAATGCCTTCCACACTCAGAGAGAGAAATATGGAAGTCACTCACATAATGTAGCAGATCATGTTTGTGTATGTGTATCTGTTTGTGTATCATGTTCTGATTTGTTATACGATTTCTTTCATTTATCTTAGTCTGACTACATAGCATGACTATAGTGAAAATATACTCAATAGGAAAGTATATGTAGAATCTATACAGAATTGTATGCAGTCGTGGGGAGGGAGGGAGGTAGTGGGGGGTGGGTGGGGAGGGATAAAATCGCAATTGTATGGCAGTGATTGTTAAACATTAAAAAAATAAAAAAATTTAAAAAAAAAAAGATTATCTAAAAAATAAAAAAAAAAAGAAATACTAAAAACCAAAGAAAAGATTAATAAAATTTAAATTAAGAAAACTATTGAACTAATAAATGAAACTAAGGATTGGTTTTATGAAAAAACAATAAAATTTATAAACCTTTGGTCAATTTGATTTTTTTTTTTGCATTTTTTTAATTAAATTTATTGATTTAACTTTTAACATTCATTTTCACAAAATTTTGGGTTACAAATTTTCTCCCCTTTTGTCCCCCCCCCCAAACACTAAGCATTCTAATTGCCCCTATGACCAATCTGCTCTCTCTTCTATCATCCCTCTCTGCCCTTGTCTCCGTCTTCTCTTTTGTCCTGTAGGGCCAGACAGCTTTCTATACCCCTTTACATGTATTTCTTATTTCCTAGTGGTAAGAACATTACAGTTGATCCTAACACTTTGAGTTCCACCTTTTTTACCTCCCTCCCTCTCCACCCCTTCCCTTTGGAAAGCAAGCAATTCAATATAGGCCAATTCTGTGTAGTTTTGCAAATGACTTCCATAATAGTTGTGTTGTATAGGACTAACTATATTTCCCTCCATCCTATCCTGTCCCTCATTACTTCTATTCTCTTTTAATCCTATCCCTCCCCATGAGTGTCGACCTCAAATTGCACTCTCCTCCCCATGCCCTCCCTTCTATCACCCCCCCCACCCTGCTTGTCCCCTTATCCTCCACTTTCCTGTATTGTGAGATAGGTTTTCCTACCAAAATGAGTGTTCATTTTGTTCTTTCCTTTAGTGGAATGTGAAGAGAGTAGACTTCATGTTTTTCTCTCACCTCCCCTCTTTATCCCTCCACTAATGAGTCTTTTGCTTGCCTCTTTTATGAGAGATAATTTGCCCCATTCCATTTCTCCGTTTCTCCTCCCAATATATTTCTCTCTCACTGCTTGATTTCATTTTTTTTAAAGATATGATCCCATCCTCTTCAATTCACTCTGTGCACTCTGTCTCTATGTGTGTGTGCGTGTGTGCATGTGTGTGTGTGTAATCCCACCCAGTACCCAGATACTGAAATGTTTCAAGAGTTACAAATATTGTCTTTCCATGTAGGAATGTAAACAGTTCAGCTTTAGTAAGTCCCTTATGACTTCTCTTTGCTGTTCACCTTTTCATGGTTCTCTTCATTCTTGTGTTTGAAAGTCAAATTTTCTTTTCAGCTCTGGTCTTATCATCAAGAAAATTTGAAAATCCTCTATTTCATTGAAAAACCAATTTTTCCCCTGAAGTATTATACTCAGTTTTGCTGGGTAGGTGATTCTTCGTTTTAGTCCTAGTTTCTTTGACTTCTGGAATATCCTATTCCATGCCCTTCGATCCCTTAATGTAGAGGCTGCTAGATCTTGTGTTATCCTGATAGTATTTCCACAATACTTGAATTGTTTCTTTCTAGCTGCTTGCAATATTTTCTCCTTGACCTGGGAACTCTGGAATTTGGCCACAATGTTCCTAGGAGTTTCTCTTTTTGGATCTCTTTCAGGTGGTGTTCTGTGGATTCCTTGAATATTTATTTTGCCCTCTGGTTCTAGAATCTCAGGGCAGTTTTCCTTGATAATTTCATGAAAGATGATGTCTAGGCTCTTTTTTTGATCATGGCTTTCAGGTAGTCCCATAATTTTTAAATTGTCTCTCCTGGATCTATTTTCCAGGTCAGTTGTTTTTCCAATGAGATATTTCACATTATCTTCCATTTTTCCATTCTTCTGTCTTTGTTCTGTGATATTTTGCTTTTTCATAAAGTCATTAGCCTCCATCTGTGCCATTTTAATTTTGAAAGAACTATTTTCTTCAGTGAACTTTTGAATTTCCTTTTCCAATTGGCTAATTCTGCTTTTTAAAGCCTCCTTCTCCTCATTGGCTTTTTGAACCTCTTTTGCCAATTGAGTTAGGCTAGTTTTCAAGGTGTTAATTTCTTCAACATTTTTTGGGGTCTCCTTTAGCAGGGAGCTGATCTGCTTTTCATGCTTTTCTTTCATCTCTCTCATTTCTCTTCCCAGTTTTTCCTCCACCTCTCTAACTTGATTTTCAATATTCTTTTTGAGCTCTTCCATGGCCTGAGCCCATTGGGTGGGCTGGGACACAGAAGCCTTGATTTCTATGTCTTTGCCTGATGGTAAGCATTGTTCTTCCTCATCAGAAAGGAAGGGAGGAAATGTTCTCCAAGAAAGTAACCTTCTATTGTCTTATTTCTTTTCCCTTTTCTGGGCATTTTCCCAGCCAGTGAGTTGACCTCTGAATATTCTCCTCACACCCACCTCGCCTCCTGGTCCTCCCAGCCAGCGTTTGGGGTCTGAGATTCAAATGCTGCTTCCAGCCTTAGGGCTTTTGGCAGGGGCAGGGCTGCTATTCAGTGTGAGATTAAGTTCAGGTGGTCAGGTGGGGGCAGGGCCACCTCTCACGCTCAGTTCCCTCAGGGGGTTTATGCACAGACATTCCACAATGGATTCAGGCTCCCGCCCGCTTGGGGAGCCCTGGTCTGCAGCCACCTCTCAGCTTCTACCTCCCAGGGGGGCCTGAATTATGGGGGCACCCCACTCCCCTCTTGACCTGTCAAAGAGACTCTCTCACCGACCCCCATCACCTGTGGGTGGAGGTACTTGTGCGGCCGCTGGTGATCCCGTCCCTGAAGCCTGGTCGGATCTGTTTCTCTAGGTGCCACGGCCGTGGCCACAGCAGATCTGGGCTGGGCTCTGCATCTGCAGCGCGACGGACCTTTTGCGAGAGGTTTGCAGGTCCCTCTGTGGGTGGAGGGACCCGTATGGCCACTGGAGATCCCGTTCCTGAAGCCCGCTCGGATCTTTTCGTCTCGGTGCTGTGGCCGTGGCAGGGCTGCACTCAGCTCCCAGTCCCGGCGCCCAGTCCGCAGTGCGAAGGACCCCCCGTGAGAGGTTTGCAGGTCTCTCCGGAACAGAAATCTCCCTCGCTCCAATGTTCCATGGCCTCTGGGTGCAGAATTCGCCGTGAGTTACTTCCTTGTAACCGTTCTATGTGTTGTGGGTTCAGAGGTATGTGTATGTGCGTCTTTCTACTCCGCCATCTTGGCTCCGCCCCTGGTCAATTTGATTTTTAAAAAAAGTTGAAAATCAAATTACTAGTATCAAAAATGAAAAGGGTAAAATCACCTCCAATGAAGAGGAAATTAAAACAATAATTAGAAATTATTTTGTTCAACTGTATAAATTTGAGAACCTTCAAAAAATGGATGATAGTTTACAAAAAATATAAATTTCCCAGATTGACAGAAGGGGAAGTAAAATACCTAAAAAAAGAAATTGAACAAACCATCAATGAAATGGGGAAAAATCTCCAGGGCCAAATGAATTCACAAGCGAAATCTGTCAAACATTTAAAGAACAGTTAATTTCAATACTATATAGATATTTGGTGAAAAAAGGTGAAGAAGAATTCCTACCTAATTTTTTTTGTGATACAAATATTGTGCTGATGCCTAAGCAGAGAAAAAAAATTATAGACCAATTTCACTAATAAATATAGATGCAAAAACGTTAAATAAAATATTAGCAAAAAGCGTTATAGCAATTTATCATTAGAATAATACGCTTCTGGTGTAGGATTTATACCAGGCTGGTTCAATATCAGGAAAACAATCAGCATAATTGATCATATCAAAAACAAAACTAACAGAAACCATATGATTATCTCAATAAATGCAGAAAAAGCTTTTGACAAAACACACCACCTATTCCTTTGAAAATACTGGAGAGCATAGGAATAAATGTAACCTTCCTTAAAATAATAAGTCGTATCTGTCTAAAACCATCAGCAAGCTTTGTGTGTAATAATGATAAGTTACATTCATTTCCAATAAGATCAAGGGTGAAATAATGATATCCATTGTCACCACTGTTATTCAATATCACATTAGAAATGTTAGTTTTAGGAGTAAGAGAAGTGAAGGAAAGGAAAGGAATTAGAATAGGCAAAGAAAAAACTGTTATCACTTTTTGAAGACAATATGATAGTAGACTTAGAGAATCCTACAGAATCAAGAAAATAACTATTTGAAATAATAAACAACTCTAGCAAAATTGCTGGATAGAAAATAATCCCACATAAATCATCTGCATTTCTATATATTACTAACAAAGCCCAACAGCAAGAGATAGAAAGAAAAATCCCATTTAAAGTTACTGTAGGAACTATAAGATCATTGGCAGTCTACCTGGTCAAACAAACCCAGGGACTATATGAACACAATTATAAAATAATTTTGACACAAATAAAGTCAGATATAAATAATTGGGAAAACATCAGTTGCTCATGCATAGGCTGAACTAATATAATAAAAATGACAATTCTACCTAAATTAATTTACTTATTCAGGGCTATACCAATCAAACTACTGAAAAATTATTTTACAGAGCTAGAAAGAATAATATCAAAATTCATCTGAAAGAACAAAAGGTCCAGAATATCAAGGGAATTAATGAAAAAAAGTAGTAGGGAAAGTGGCCTAGCCATACCAGATCTCAAACTGAATTATGAAGTAGCAATCATCAAAACCACTTGGCATGAACTAAGAATTAGAGGGGTTAATGAGAGGTATAGATTAGGTATACAAGATATGGTAGTCAATGACTATACCAGTCTGCTGCTTGATAAACCTAAGGACCCCACTTTCTGGGAAAACTAGAAAACAATGTGGCAGAAACTGGGCACAGACCAATGTCTGACACCATATACCAGAATAAAGTCCAAATAAGTACATGATCAAGTTATGAAGGCTGACCCTATGAACAAACTAGGGAAGCAAGGAATAGCTTATTTGTTTAATTTGTGGAGAATGCAGTTATTTATGATCAAACAAGGGACAGACAACATTATGAAATACAAAATGAGTAATTTTGATATTAAATTGAAAAATTTCTTTTCCACAAATAAAGTCCATGCAAGCAAGACTAAAAGAGAAACAGAAAACTTGGAAATATTTTTTACAAATATTATCTATGATAAAGGTCTAATTTCTAAAATATATAGAGAACTGAGTCAAATTTACAAAAATACTAGTCATTCCTCAGTTGGTTAATTATCAAAAAATTTAAACAGTTTTCAGTGGAAGAAATTAAAGCTCTCTATAGTCATATGGAAAGAGTGCTCTAAATCACTCTTGATTGGAAATATGTAAATCAAAACCACTCTGAGATACCACATCACTCCTATCAGATTGGCTAACTTGACAAAAGAGAAAATTGATAAATATTGGAGAAGATATGGGAGAGTTGGAACACTAATTCATTGTTGGTAGGGCTGTGAGCTGATCCAACCATTTGGAAGTGGAATTTTGAATTATGTCCAAAGTGCTATAAAAATATGCATACCCTTTTACCCAGCAATACCACTTCTAGGGCTGTAACTGAAAGAGATTTTAAAAATGGGAAAAGGACCCACATATACAAAAATATTTCCAGCAGCTGTTTTTGGGGTGGCCAGGAACTGGAAATCAAGGTAATGTCCTTTAATTTGGGAATGGCTGAACAAATTGCTATAAACAGGCAAACTTCAGAAAACCCTGGAAAGACTTATAGGAACTGATGCTGAATGATGTGAACAGAACAAGGAGAACATTATACACAGTAACAGTCACAGAGTGTGAGGACTATTTTTGATAGACTCAGACCTTGTCAGCAATACAGGGACCTAAAACTTTCTCAAAGGACTCATGATGCAAAATGCCATTGACATCCAGAGAAAGAACCATGGAGTCAGAACACAGAATGAAGCAGATTATTTTCTCTTTAAAAAATTACCAAATGGAAAAAACCTTATCTAATAAGATAAAGTTGGTGCTTGCTGCAATGTTTGATATAGACAGAAGATTGGGTGCTAAATCATGTGTAAAGCCATGTCAAATGATTTCATCTGAAGATATTAAAGTCAAAAGAAACTGTGAATTTATCTTAAAAACCTTTGTGAAAAGTAATTGAAAAATTAAGTGTCCTACCTAGAATTGTAAGAGAATGAAGCAATGGATATATTGGCAGGTTCTCCTTGGATTGCATGTGTACTATGTATTGTTGCAAATAACATTAGGAGAGGTTTAATATATTTTAAACCAACAAGTTATGTTATAAACCAATGAATTAGAACCAGCTGAATTAGAATTCCACATTAGAAGAAGTTGTCAATAGGATTAATATATTTTAAATGACAGATATTCTTAGAGAGAAATGTATTAGATTCTGAACTGATAGATATCCTTTGATAACAGGATGAAAGAATTCTACTAGATTGGAATATGATCCTTTATGGAGACAACTAGGTGGTACAGTGGACAGTGCACTTAGCTTGGAGTCAGGAAAATCTGTAAAATGGAGACATAACAGCATCTACCTTCTTGTTGAGAAGATTGAATGAGATATTTGTAAAAAGTGCTTTGCACCATCTCTAACACACCGTAGGTGCTATATGAATGCTTATTCCCTTTGCTCTCCTTCCACTTACACAATTTGAATATAATTGTATGTTTCACAGTTGTATGAGGAAATATAAATTGAAGGGCTACATATAGCTTTTCAACTTGTTTTATAAGAAATCAACATTTACCCATTAAAACCGAGGCATTTTACAAAATTATGTAAGAATGTAGGAGTAGATTATTGGGTATTTCCATATTATTTTGGAAAAAAACTGATTTACTCTTACCATGGTATTTTCTGGGGCTCTTGAACTGTAAGAAAATAGTTGTTATTTGCTGTGATAAAATTTAGATTCATTTTTATAATAAATTTTAATTTTTTAAAATATGTGCATTTTTAGACATTTTAGATAAAAGTATGTCTCCAAATTTATAATCAATCCATGAAAATAAAGTGATTTCATTTATGAAAATGTTGGAGCCACAGAGAATAGTTACAAAATAATATTTAATATATTTCTTCATATGAAAAATGACTTCCTTAACAAATGAAGACAGTAAATACGAGTCTCTAGAATTTTCCCTCAAGGATCTAAATATTTTTCTTTAAAGACTCTATTAATTAAAAAATTTATTGTTTTTTTAAATGAGGAGATAAAAAACCCATTTTTGTATAAACATATGATACATTTTGTTTTGTCTCATATTAACAAGAACAGTTATGAGACTTGCCTTGTGATAGTATGTTGAAACACGAAGTTAAACCTGATCATCAGATTATACATTTGCCATGAAGAAATAAAGATTTCTCTGCTTTGCCAAAAAAAGGTAAAAGAAAATTTACTACACTAAACCGAATTTTTTTCTGCAGCTGTTATAAAGACAAAATATCAATCTTCATTACTAGCTAAAAAAGAATTATGATGAACAATATTATTAATGTCACCACATTGTGAGACATTTTATATCAAAAAGCAAAGTCATCCATCACATTCATAATATAATTAATTTGACTTTATTGAGCATATTGATGGATTTTATCAACAAAAATTTTTGTTATGTGGTGTTATTGTCTTAGAATTCATACTGTTATAAAACTAACAAATATTTAATTTTATCTGAACAAAATATAAGTGAATGAAATTATGTGTAGTTAATATGAAAAGTGCCAGGCCTAGAGGACTGAGGGCTACCCGAGTCTTACCTTACCTGTCCCAGGTCTTCGGTTGGCCAAACCAGATAAACGTATGAGAGAAGAGACTTTCCGGAGTCGAACAAGGGTTAGGCTTTATTCAGGGTCCTGGTTACATGTGCAGGGGGAACTCTTCCTTAGGAGGGAGAGAGAAGTCTCCCAAGGAGGCAAAGATCTTACAGTGAGAGATTGGAAGCAGAAGTGGAAGTGGGGAGAGAGGGGGAGAGGAGAGCGAAGAGAGGAAAAGGGAAGAGGCGCCTTCTGTCCTGTAAGGGCCCCTCCCGTGCTAAGAGCGCCTTCAGGCTTTCCTGACCCTAATTAAGCTCTCCTGCCGCGTAGTTTGCACCTGAATACCGTGCCTGTTAGATAACAATAGGTGTGCCCAGATCCAGGTCAGTCTCGAGGGCGGGGATGCTCCTCCCATCACGTTTCTCACGGGAAGAGGAGGAAATACACGAAATAGCTCGGTCTCACTCCTCGATTCCCTGCTGTTTTCTGAGGGGCCTCATGAGAACTCTAAGATTTAGAAGTTCCCTCCTTTACCCGGCCGAGACTGTCCACATGGAATTGAGCTTCCAACCCCAACAGAAAAGTATGAGAAAGAATTTTTAAAAGGGGTCATTAAAGTATCAAAATTGTTGCCATAAAATAAATGTTACACACATATCTATCTTTGACTCTCTTTTCTTCTTTCATTATTTTTCCTCCTATGAAAGTTTCATTTATTTTTTACCTCTAAACAGAAGGCTCACCAGCTTCTCTCCTATTCTGACTTCTCTTTTAAGTGACCACCATTGTCTCCTACTTCCTGCAAACACATCAAATCCAGTATATAGAAAACTGAACTCAATATTTTTCATTTTTATTCTGTCTTCACCTTTTTGTCTGAGACATCACCATTCACAGTCTTCCATGTTTGCAATCATGGAATTCATTGGATTGAGGAAACATTCATTAAGCATATACAATTTTCCAAGTTCTTTGCTAAATTCTAGGAATACAAAATGAAATATCTAACTTGCTGATGGGTAGATAAAGTATTTTCACTAATAAAAAAGAAATAAGGGGAAGAATAACATCAGAGATAATCAGGGAGAGCTTCATGAAGGAGATTGAATCTCAGCTGAACCTTAAAAGAATAGTGGATTCTGAAAGGCAGAGAGAAATGAGAAAGAAATTCATTATAGACAATGTTGATTGCATGTGCAAATATACAGAGGTGAGAAAAAGAATGTTAAGTTCAGAGGCACCTTGTAGTCTTGTTGGGCTGAAAGGTAGAGTTTGTGAAGGTGTTTGGAAGGAAATAAAATTAAATATGTATACATAGATTGTAGAAATCTAATCACCTGATTCCTTTAAATTTATTTATGCCTAAAGGGCCCAAGGTATCCCACTGCATCCTGGGTCATCTCAATCATCCTGAGGAACATCAGATCTCTGGATTCAGATGGCTCTGGAGGAGAAGTGAGGCTGGTGACCTGCACAGCTCAAAACAAAGTCAAGTGCAAGTCATATCATCATTTCTCTGATGGCATGGTCTTCTTCAATAACAAAGGACAAACGCAATTTATGCAACATTTCCTCCACCTTCTGTTCTCTGTTCCCACAGTCATTTCTTAGTAAAGGCTTAGATTACTACCTGTCTATATTTTTGCATTAGATATTTTATATCTTGCTTACATTTTTTTAAATTTTTCCTCCCACAAATGCAACCTCATTACTACTAAAAGAGTTGTTTGTTCATCCTTCATTGTTGAAGAAGACCATGCCATCACAGAAAGAATGACATGACTTGCACTTGACTTTGCTTTGAGTGAGGGAGGGCTGTTCAGGTCACCAGCCTCACTTCTTCAGAGACATCTGGATCCAGTGACCAGATATTCATCAGGATGACTGAAGATGACCCAGGATGAGGCAATTGGGGTTAAGTGACTTGCCCAAGGCCACACAGCTAGTGAGTGTCAAGTGTTTGAGGTGAGATTTGAATGCAGATCCTCCTGACTCCTGCACTGGTGCTCTATCCACTGAAATACCTAGCTGCCTCTTACCAAAAGAGTTAGAGACATAGTGGAAAGAGAGGTAGCTTCAGAGACTGAAAGCCCTTAGTTAAATTCTGCTGTTAACATATAAATGACTTATGACCCTACCAAGTCACTGAACCTTTCAGTGCCCCAGAAAACTGCCTAAAAGTATAAGTTTCAGGGTAGGCTCTCATCCATATTGAGAGAGGAAACTTCCTCCTTGGAAGTTCCAAATATCAGTGAAATTCTAGGTCTCATTCTCATCAAATCATATGACTATTCAGTGTTGGTCTTTTTCTTTTCTTTTTTTTTAAATTATTTTTTAATGTTTAACAATCACTGCCATACAATTGAGATTTTATCCCCCCACACCTACCCCCCACTACCCCCCTCCCTCCCCACGACTGCATACAATTCTGTATAGGTTCTACATATACTTTCCTATTGAGTACATTTTCACTATAGTCATGCTATGTAGTCAGACTAAAATAAATGGAAGAAATCATATAACAAATCAAAACATGATACATAAAAACATACGCATACACAAACATGATCTGCTACATTCTGTGAATGACTTCCATATTTCTTTCTCTGAGTGTGGAAAGCATTTTGCCTTAGAGAACCACCATTGGGATTTTTTTTTTTTTTAAGAAGTTCTTGCGTTATTACGAAATTCCAAGTCTACCAGAAAAACCTCTCGCACACTGTGGTCGTTGCTGTGCACAAAGTTCTCCTGGTTCTGCTCCTTTCACTCAGCATCAGGTCATAGAAGTCCTTCCAGGCCTCTCTGAAGTCTTCTTGTTCATCATTTCTTATGGCACAATAGTACTCCATTACATTCATATACCATAATTTATTCAGCCATTCCCCAATTGATGGATATCCCCTTGACTTCCAGTTTTGGGCAACTACAAAGAGTGCTGCTATAAATATTTTTGTACATGTGGGACCCTTTCCCATTTTTATGATCTCTTGGGGATACAGTCCTAGTAGCGATATTGCTGGGTCAAAGGGTATGCACATTTTTGTAGCCCTTTGGGCATAGTTCCAAATTGCTCTCCAGAATGGTTGGATGCACTCGCAGCTCCACCAACAATGAATTAGTGTTCCAACTCTCCCACATCCTCTCCAGCATTTATCATTTTCTTGTTCTGTCATGTTTGCCAATCTATAGGTGTGATGTGGTATCTCAGAGTTGTTTTGATTTGCATCACTCTAATCAATAGTGATTTAGAGTATTTTTTCATATGATTATAGATATCTTTAATTTCGTGTTGGTCTTTTTCTAAGCTTCATTCACTCCTGTATAAAGAGCTTCTTACTGGATAGTTTATTCTGGATGTTCCAGAGAAAACAAAAAATCAATATGTCCAAAGTGGAACTTATCATCTTTTCCCCAAAACCCACTCTTCTGAATTTCCATATTTCTGTCAAAGAAACCATCATTCTTCCCTTCTTCCAGGTTCATAACTTTGCTGGTATATTCAACAGACACTAGCTAAATCCTTCCATTTCTACCTCTACCACTCTCAATTTTACTCCTCTTCTCTTATCTAACAACCACCACCTACCTAGTCTAGTACCTATTTTTGGGGGGGGATCACTTCCTAATCATCTGCCTGTCTCAGTTCTTTCCCTACTCTGTTTCATCTTTCACAAGCTCTTAAAAGTAATTTTCCTATACTGCAGATCCAGTCATTGTGCTCCCTTCTGAATCAATTCCAGTTGTAGTAGTCATTATAGTAACAACAGCTTTTAGGTTTGTAAGATGTTATACATTTCTTAACACCATTGATCCTCACAAGAACTCTGTGAGGGAGATGGCATTATTGCCTCCAATTTACAAACCAGGAAACTGAGGCACAGAGCAGTTAAGTTTGCTTGTTCAGGATCACACATGCCTGAGGCAGAATTTGAACTCATGCCTTCCTCACTCTAGCTTTCACATTTTATCCATTACTTTGCCTTTCTGTCTCCAGCTTGGGTGAGAGAGAGAAAGACCTCATCTCAAAAATAAAAATCAATCTGTGATTCTGATTTTACTTATAAAAAGTTAAATAAGAATAGTCATGGAATGAAAGACATTTCTATAAATTAACCAGGGCAGCATGATTAGTGTTATGAAGTGAAAGGATACTAGATTTGAAGTCAAAGGAACTCAGTTTGAGTTTCAGCTTTGCTACTTTCCTATCACTTGGTCTTTTGTTCTAATAAAAAGCAAGTGCACTCTGACCACATTTGAACTTCCCCTCCGGGGCAGAGATAGGTAGGCAGAAAGCACAAGAATGACTGATAAATCATGTTTTCTTGGATCCATGATTACCCAAGGAACTCTAACCTTAGCCTCATTAGGTAGCTCTTAGTTAGCTCACTCATGCTTGCTACATACAAGAAGCTGGCTCATGCTGCCTTTGTCTATAGTATAAAACAACTCTACTCATGAACTCTGGTTCCATTTGGACCATATCTATTTCTTAGGCAAGACATGAATTTCCTAGAACCTTATCAGTTGTGTGGCTTTGCATCCTAGGGTGGTATATCAGAATTGTATGGCTGGCATTGCTGATCAGCACATCTATTCCCTTTTTAGCATTATTTCTACTATTGATCAATAAGTCTTCAAAAGGTGGCTTTAAGTTGGATTTATTCCTATTGCTTTATATCTAGATTCAGACTAGTTTAGAGATGATTAGATGAAATTATTTCTACCTCTAAATCTATGATTCAATGCATTTTCTTCCTGTACTCTTAAAGGCCCCTTCATTTGTACCTCCTTGATATACTGGTTAGTTGCTTCTAAAAGTGAGACTTCAAGCTTGACCCAGTAGCCTTGGAGAACATGTACAAAGGTACAGTGACATGCATACAAAGATACATGCAAAAAATAAACGAACAAAAATGTGATGATGTGTTTCCTTTAATATTTTCAGGACCTAGAGGTCCATTGGTAATGGTTTACGCTGTCTATCAGTTAACAAAGAGCACATACAGACTTTATGACTTCCTATTAGCTACCAAGTGGCTAATCTTTTAGTTATTCATTCCCACAGATTTATCTAGGCTGGTTCTGTGATGACAGACAGAATCCAACACACACCAATATGTATGCCAATACACAAAGACTTTCCAACTTGATAGGACCTTCAAGAGCTTATTATTTTTCTGCCATCACATGGAGGCATTAGAGTGGAATATTGCTCAGGAGGAGACTTTGTGGTCAAAGGGCACTTACTAAGTAAAAAATATATATTCCATATGTTTTTATTGAAATGATTTTATTTTAGAGCCACATTGATAAACTTTTGTTATTCCTATAGAAAATTTGCAATTTAGGCCTGAAATCTTTATGGTACTTACTTTTCATCTCTCTTTGTACCTTGAATGTAAAACATGAAGCAGATGCAACCAGATGTAATGTTTCTCTTCCACCCCACTTCCTTGAGAAGTATGTGTTTGAGTAGATATGCTACCTCCTTGGGTTTTATGGAGCAGGACTTTGTGATTTCTGAAATGATGAATAAGATTGCATACAAATTGTCAAAGGTTCATCCATGAGACTAAATGAAACTTTATCAGCATCTAGATTCCATTTTGTGTTTCCTTTTCATTCTCTGATCAGCTCAGGATATTCCAGTCCTAACCATGTCTACTTAATTGTGATGCATTGTTCTACCCTTGTCATACTATGAGTGGCACCTGCTTGGGGATGTTGAAAAATCTACTACCAAAATATAGCAGTTTTTTAGCAATAGTAAATTATTCATACACAAACCTTTCTTAATCTGAGGGTCTATGAACTTTATGTGTTAAAATATGTTGATTACTGTATTAGTTTTCATTAGTTTTCCTTTATATTTTATTTTAGACACTTAAAACTATTGTGAGAAGATGCCCATATATTTTGCCACACTGCCAAAACTTTCCAGGGTACACAAAAAGTTTAAGAGCTCCAACTCTTCCTCCCACCAATTTTACATAGTAGCAACTTAGTCAAACACAATTTTAAGAAAGTAATTCAAACTAAAAGTTCATTTTGGCTGCAAACTGACTTCTCTGAGTCAGTCATTTAGGAGCAGTGGTATCTATCAGCTGGACTGTATACCTCTAACTGTCAGGAATGCAATTTCTCTTGAATATGGTGTACTTGAAAGAAAAGCTTATTTAGCAACTTAGAACTTAAATTATTGTTCCCACTCTGTCCTACCTCAGTATGGGCATGAGGTCAATCATAACTTCCCTCTTCTCTCTTCCTCTGTCAAATGAAGGAGTTTGAGTTTATAAATACCCTAGTAGCTCTGAAATTCCACTGTTTTTCTGGAGATGTGAAATTAACTACAAATCTATTCTGGAAACACCTGCAAAAGCACTATTCACAAGTCTGCCATATGTTTTCAAAAGAGAACTGACACTTAGTTCCCCACAGAAAATGGTGCTAAGAATTTTTTTTTTAATATTGGTGTTCATGATGAAATATTTCATATGGTTTTGTGTGTTTAATATGTTAAATCTTATAAAAAGGATTGATTTAAAACAAGCAAATAGAAACCCTAAGTGGACTGAATCAGAGTTACTTCTTTTCTGGGTTTTACACATGGAGAGAAGGGGAAACGTAATGATTTTTAGTTAAAGATTTCAAATAATTTTTTCAGATATGTACATTTTTCATATTTATAGATTTTGCTTTGCTGTTTCTGTTGGTCTTGATCCATGATTTCATTAGTATAAGGTTCCGTGGAGAGGAAATCCCCTTTAACAATGCAGGCTGGAATGTAGTTTCTTAGATATCTTATAGGGGCATTGAGAGGTTGTGACTTCTAGAGAGTGTGAATAGTTACTAGGTGCTAGGAGTGGTTCTTGTACCCAAGTATTTCTAGCTTCAGCATCAGATGATAATTAAACAAGATAATTATGGAAAGGAGACAGAGAGGGACAGAGGGAGAGACAGAGACAGACAGAAGGACATAGAAAGAGACAGGCAGAGAGAGATAGAGACACGGAGAGAAAGAGAGAATGGAAAGATGAAACATTGAGTAGGAAAGAGAAAAATAAAGACTCAACAACAAAGAGCCTTTGGGGCAACTTAAACTGTTAGGGGGCAGGCTAGGGATGAATTCAGATCCAATAAAGAAGATTGATGAGGAATGGACGTATAGGACAAATGATAAACCAAGAGAGAGTGCTGTGACAAAAACTCAAAAGTCAAGATGGAATACAACTGAGAAAAAGTCATCAAATTTGGCAATTAAAAGAGGTAGAAATTTTCTGTGAAAATATGTTTCATATGACTTTAAATGCTACATGGATCTTTACAATTTTATGGTTATTATTTTTAAAAACCTGAGCATCACAAAATTAACCATTTAATGAGTTAAATTGCTCAAATAGATGTTTTAGAGCGACAAGTCTGATGAGTAGACCCCTGTAGTGAACTTATGGATGGATGTGGGTAAGAGTTACACAGAATGTGCATGGATGCATTGCTCTTTTTAACCTGGAGGCAACACCCTCGAAGATGAGATTAAGCAATCATTCAATAAGCATGTATTAATGCCTAATATTTAGAGATCCTTCCCCATTCCTCTCATCTTCCTCTGAGCCAAAGTCTAGTCACAGAACCCATATGGGACTTCTAAGTAAATGGAAGGCATGCCTTTTATTCCCTGAAACCTTTTAGTATTTTGAGTGATCTTAGTTCATTGCACTCCCTAAGGATCCCTGGGCCTTGTCATCTATCCCACCCTGATATCATTATGACTTCTGGGTCTTTCTTTTCATTCTGCAGTTCTCATATATTTATCTTTGCCAAATAAACTTCTCTAGAGCATAGATTGAGCAGTTAGGTGGTTCAGTGAATAGAGTGTCACATCTGGAATCAGGAAGATTCATCTTCCTAAATTCAAATCTGGCTTCAGACACTTAATAATTGTGTGACCCTGGATAAGTCACTTAGCCATATTTGCCTCAGTTTCCTCATCTGTAAAATGAGTTGGGGAAGCAAACCACTCCAGTATCCTTGACAAGAAAACCCTAAATGGGGTCATGAAGAGTTGGACATAACAGAAATAACTGAGCAACAACAACAGAGCATACGCTGTCTCATTTTTCCTACTTACATCCCCAGAACTTTAGCACAATGCCCATCATCACCTAATTAATGCTTTTTCAGTCACTCATTCATATCACATGCAAGGTACTCTGGTAAATACTGGGAATACCAAGATAAAAATGAAACAGTCCCTGTCCTGAAGGACTTTACATCCTATTAGAGAAAAGAACAAATATGCTTACAAGCAAGACACCAAAATAATAAGAGCTAGCATTTATGCAGAATTGTAAGATTTGCAAAACACTTGCCTTATAATATCTCATTTGATCATCATAATAACTCCTGTAAGTTAGGTCCCAATTTTATCCTTATTTTACTGATGAAAATACTGAGATAGGAAGGTTAAATGTTTTGTACAGGGACTCATCTCAGTAAGTGTCTCAGGTAGAATTTAACCTCAGGTCTTCATGTCTCCAAGTTTACATGACAAGTTCCTTGATCCCTTATGCTTTTAATACTTCAGGTCACAAAATCACCCATTATTCACTTGATATGAATTTTAATGGAATCAAGGGATTCTGTGTCAGGGTAAGAAGTGAGTATATTTTTTTGTTAATTAATTTTATTTATTTTCAGTGTTCTGCAATCACTACCATATGACTTAGATATTTTTCTCCTTCTTCCCTCCCTCCCCAAGATGGCATAAATTTCATATAGGTTCTATACATATATTCCTATTAAATACATTTTCACTATTGTCATGTTGTATAGAAGAATTAAAAAGAATGGGAGAAATCACAGAACAAACCAAAACATGAGACAAAAGAAAATGATCTGTTATATTCTGCGATTGAATTCCAAAGTATTTTCTCTGGGTGTGGAAGGCATTTTGCCTTAAAAGATCATTGGGAAATTTTTTAAGTCCTTGCATTGCAGTGAAGGTCCAAGTCTATCAGAAAAAGTCTTGCACACCGTGGTCATTGCTGTGCACAGAGTTCTTCTGGTTCTGCTCTTTTCACTCAGCATCAGATCATATAAGCCTTTCCAGGCCTCTCTGAAGTTTTTTCTGTTCATTATTTCTTATAGCACAATAGCATTCCATTACATTCATGTACCATAATTTATCCAGCCATTCCCCAATTAATGTGCATCCCCTTGATTTCCAGTTTTGACCACGCACAAAGAAGGCTGCTATGAATATTTTTGTACATGTGGGACCTTTTGCCATTTTTATGATACAGTCCTAGAAGTAGTATTGCTAGGTGAAAGGGTATGTACATTTTTGTAGCCCTTTGGGAATAGTTCCAAATTGCTTATTATATTATGGAAAGTTCCCTTTATTCCTGTGCTCTCCAATGTTTTTAATAGAAATGGGTGTTGCATTTTGTAAGAGCTTTTTCTCCATCTGCTGAGAAAATCATGTGGTTTCTCTTAGGTTCATTGTTGATATGATCACTAATTTTAATAGTTTTCCTAATAGTGAACCAGCCCTGCATTCCTAGTATGAATCCTACCTGATCATAATGTATTATTTTCATGATAAGTTGTTGTATTCTTTTGCTAAAATATTATTTAAAATTTTAGCATCTATATTCATTAGAGAAATTGGTCTATAATTTTCTTTCTCTGTTTTGTCTCTCCCTGGTTTAGGTATCAAAACCATATTGGTATTATAAAAGGAATTTGAGAGGACTCCTTCTACCCCAATTTTCTCAAATAATCTATGTAGTATTGGAACTAACTGTTCTTTAAATGTTTGATAAAATTCACTTGTAAATCCATCCAGCCCTGGAGATTTTTCCTAGGGAGTTCATTGATGGTTTGTTCAATTTCTTTTTCTGAGATGAAGTTATTTAATTAAACAACCTCCTCTTCTGTTAATCTGGGCAATTTATATTTTTAAAAATGATCATCCATCACATTTAGATTGTCGAATTTATGGGCATAAAGTTGGGCAAAGTAATTTCTAATTATTATTTTAATTTTTTCCACATTTGAGGTGAGTTCACCCCTTTCATTTTTGATATTGGTAATTTGGTTTTCTTCTTTTTTTTAAATCAAATTGACTAAAGGTTTAGCAATTTTATTGATTTTTTCATAAAATCAGCTCTTTATTTGTTAGTTCAATCCTTTTCTTAATTTCAATTTTATTAATCTCTCCTTTGGTTTTCAGTATTTCTAATTTGGTATTTATTTGGGTATATTCAATTTATTCTTTTTCAAAATTTTTCAGCTGCATGCTCAATTTATTGATTTCCTCTTTCTCTATTTTACTCATGTAGGCACTCAAAGATATAAAGCTTCTCCTAAGAACTGCTTTTGCAGTATCCCATAAGATTTGGTAGATTGTCTCATTATTGTCATTCTCTTGAATGAAGTTGTTGATTGTTTCTAAGATTTGTTGTTTAACCCACTCCTTCTCTAGAATTAGATTATTTAGTTTCCAATTAAGTTTTGGTCTATCTTTCCATAACCTATTATGACATATGATTTTTATTGCATTATGATCTAAGAAGGATGCATTGACTATCTCTGCCTTTCTGCACTGGATTGTGAGGTTTTTATGCCCTAGTACATGGTCAATTTTTGTGTATGTGCCATGTACCACTGAGAAAAGGTATATTCCTTCTATCCCCATTCAATTTCCTATAGAGACCTAGCATATCTACCTTATTCAGAGTTTTATTCACCTCCTTAACTTCTTTCTTGTTTATTTTAAGGTTACTTTTCTCAAGTTCAGAGAGAAGGAGGTTGAGGTCCCCCACTAGTATAGTTTTGCTGACTATTTCTTCCTGTAACTCTCTTAACTTCTCCTCTAAGAATTTGGATGCTATAGCACTTGAAGCATACATGTTTAGTAATGATATAGCTTCATTGTCTATGGTGCCTTTTAGCAGGATATACTTTCCTTCCTTATCTCTTTTGATTAGATGTATTTTTGCTTTTGCTTTGTCTGAGATTAGGATTGCTACTCCTGGTTTTCTTACATCAGCTGAAGCATAATATATACTGCTTAAACCTTTTACCTTTACCCTGTGTGTATCCCCTAGTTTCAAATGTTTTTTCTTGTAAACAACATACTGTTGAATTATGGCTTTTAATCCATTCTGCTATCCATCTCCATTTTACGGGAGAATTCATCCCATTCACATTCACAGTTATGATTACTATCTATGTCTTTCCCTTCCTCCTCTTTCCCACCATTTGTGCTTTTAGTCCTCCCTTCTCCCTTCTCCTCCACAATAGTTTTAATTTTTTTTATCACCACCTCCCACAGTCTTCCCTTCCTTCCTTAAGCCCCCCTCCCTTTTACTGCCCTTTACCCTTACTACTTCTTCCCTCCCTTTTAGCCTCCCCTCTCCTTTCTTTCTCCCTTCCCCTACTACTGCCTATAAAGTTAGTCAGATTTATATACTTAATTAAGTTTGTTGTTCACTCCTTGAACCAAATCAGATGAGAGCACCTCTCAACCAATGCTCATCTCACTCTCCTCTTTTCCTCTACTGTAATATAATTTTGTACTCTTTCCTGTGATATAATTTACCATTTTGTGATTCCTCATTTTCACATCTCCTGTTACAATCCCTTCGCATGCTTAAATCACATTTTCATCATCACATAATTTACTTTATACCCATTCCCTCTATCTCTGTATATCCCTTTTTTATTTCATGTTAGATATATGATCCTTAAGATTAATGAGTATTATCTTCCCTTATAGGGAGGTAAACAGTTTGCCCAAACTGAGTAACAAGTTTTCTTTTCCCCTGTTTGCCTTTTTATGCCTCCCTTGAGTCCTGCATTTGAAGATCAAATTTTCTATTGAGTTTTGGCCCTTTTATCAGGAAGGTCTGGAAATCCCTTATTTTATTGAATGTCCATTTCCTTGCCTGAAATGTTATGCTGATCTTTGCTGGATAATTGATTCTTGGTTGTAGTCCCAGCTCCTTTGCCTTGCAAAATATCATATTCCAATTCCTTCGATCTTATAATGTAGAAGGTGCAAGATCCTGTGTGGTCCTGACTGTAACTCCTCAATATTTGAATGGTTTCTTTCTAGCTACCTGTAGTGTTTTCTTCTTCACTTGATAGTTCTGGAATTTGGCAACAATATTTCTTGGTGTTTTTAGCTTGGGATCCCTTTATGGAGGTGAACAGTGGATTCTTTTAATGACTCTTTTGTCCTCTGGATCTAGTACTTCTGGGCAGTTTTCCTTGATGATTTCTTGGAAGACACTATCCAGACTCTTTTTTTTTAATCGTGCTTTTCTGCTAGGCCAATAACTCTTAAGTTTTCTCTCCAGGATCTATTTTCCAGGTCAGTTGTTTTTCCAATTAGATATCTTACATTTTCTTCTATCTTTTCATTCTTTAGATTTTGTTTGACTGATTCTTGATGTCTCATAGAGTTGTTAAATTCTGCTTGTTCAATTCTAATTTTTATCAAATTGTTTTCTTAGTTAACTTTTGCATCTCCTTTTCCATCTGTCCAATTGTTCCTTTTAAGGAATTATTTTCTCCAGTTAGTTTTTGTACTTCTTTTTCCATTTGTCCAATTTTCCCAGTTAAGATTTGTGCTTCCTTTTTCATTTGTTCATTTTTTTTTAAAGAGATGTTCTCTTCAGTGAATTCTTTTTTCATACTTTTAAAATCATTGGCCATTTTTTCTTCTATTTCCTTCTTCAGTTGTTCCATGAGTGCTCTTTGTTCATGTGATCAGTTCATAGTCCCTTCTGAACTTTCAGATGGCAGTGCAATCTCAATACTGACCTCTTTGGTATTTGTGTTTTGGTCCTTATCCCCATAGAAAGATTCTATGGTCTCCTTTCTCATTTGCTTCTTGCTCATGATGTTGATGCTTTATGTATTGTGGCCTCTGGTTCTATCAGCTAGATGCTAAAGAACTTGGCGCTAAGTTGACTGGTGTGAGAAAGCAAAGGTAGGTGAAATCTGTTTGTGTTTCCCTGGATTAGCCTTGGAGCTAGCTTGTTAAGTGTGGGGGAGGGGTGGCCTGGTCACTGGAGATCTCCTCAGCTGAGCAAGAGCAGAGGCAAGCTCAGTGCTTGGTGATCCTGGCTGCTGTAGTGTCTTCCTGTTTCCCCTGGAGCACTTAGGCACTCCTAGTCCTAGTGCAAGGCTCCACCCCCCTGAAACTCTGGTTGTCAAGAACAGCTAGAGTTCGTCTGCCATGGTAAGAGGAATATTCCTTAGCTATTTTCCTAACCTCATGTGCTCTGAGACTGTTTACCCTTTCTGTTGATTCCATTGATCCAGGATTTTTCTGGGGAAATATTTTATGGTTCTTTCAAGGTCAACAAAGGGAATGGGAGACAGCATTTATTGATCACGCCATCATTTTTGCTCCCAGAAATTCAAGTAGGTGACTTACAGACATTTAATCTGCAGGCTGAAAGTCTTGGGTGCAGCTGCTGCTGATACCTGGACCTCCTTATGCAGCTCTCACTCACTGGGCTCTACTTGACTCTCACCCTGTGCTGCTATCCCACCATACTGCTGCTTCCTCAGACCATCCTGGGGCTTTCCTGCTTGTGCCATGGCAGAGACACTGTGCTGTCCTCTGTATGCTCTTCCACCTTTGTGGAACAGATTCTTCCTGTTGATCTTCCAGTCTGTTCTGGGCTGTGAAACTGCCACAGTCTGTCTCTTATTGGATTCTGCACCTCCAAAATTTGGTCAGATTCTCTTTTTAGATGGCGTTCGTCTAGGAGCTTAGGTGAGTAGGTACTCTCACTCCACCATCTTAGCTCTGCTCCCAAGAAGTGAGTATATTGCAGTGGAAAATGTGCTGGGTGGAGAATAGATGAGTGAAGAGATATTTGAGGCATGGTGATCAATCATGGGGTTTTTGTAATAATCCAGGTGTATATTAATAAAGGCCTGAACCAAAATGGTGGTAGAAAGGGATATACAAGAGATGTTAGAAGGAAGAGATGTTATAGAGATAGAAACCATAAGACTTGGCAAAGAATAGATATAGAGAATGAAAGAGATTAAAGAGCCTAAAAAGGAATTTAAGTTGCAAGATTGGATGACTAGGAGGATGGTGGCACCATCCACACTGATAGGGAAGTTAGAAGAGGTTTTTCAGGGAAAGGCAATGCACAATTTTGGATACATTGAGCTTCAGATGTCTACAAGACATTGTTTGAGATATTCAATAATCATGGGTCCTTGAACTATATTGAAACCTGTATTGGGAGGGTCAACCAGCCTATCTTCAAAGTATAATTGTGAATGAACCAGTTTCTTTATATATAGTAAAAGTTCATGCAAATACATGTATGTTTGATTTGTAGTTGCTTTTTTGGAGGTCCAAAGTGTTTCTTGCCTAAGAAATCTCTCCCATTGCAGGTAACAGGGTGAAAATATCACAGAATCATAAGATCTTAAATTTAGATATCATTTTAGAGTTGGAAAGGGTTCAAGAGGTGATGTGTTACAACTCACACATGACTAGGAATTCCCTCTAAAATGTTTCTGACATTTAGTGTTTAGTTGAGGAGCTCCAGGGTCAGAAAAACAGCTATTTCATATGGCATACTACTCAACTTATGGATAGTGATAATTGTCAGGAACCTTTTCCTTATTACAATCTACAGCCTACCCTTTTTCAACTATCATCCACTGATTTTACTCCTTTCCTCTGGGGAAATATATATATACATATATATATATATATATATGTATATATATATGTATATATATATACATATATATATACATATATATATACATATATATACATACATACATATACACACACATAGTGTGTATATACAGTATGTGTATACACATGCACACACAAAATATTGTATGTATATATACATAATAGTATATATATATGTATATATCTATATCTCTCCATATACCCATGCACACACATGTGTGAGTGTATTTGTGTATGTGTATCCAAGGTACATTTTTAAACCTGGAAATTACTTTAGAGATCATCTCATTCCATCTAGGTACATTTTACACTCAAGAAAACAGGCTCAAGGAGGATAGATGATGCAGTCAAGAAAATAAAGACATAAAATGAGGTAGGTGATATTGTCTCACTCTTTGCATTACCAACCATATACACAGAAACCTACATACAGAGTCCACATGAAAGCCCTTAAAATATTTATTTACAGTTATCATTTGGATTGGTAGTCAGCAAAAAACACATCCCCCACCCCCAACACAAACGAAGTTTTTCTTCTTCAGAATACATGTTGTTGTCAGTAGGGGGCGGAGCCAAGATGGCGGAGTGAAAGCAACGACTCACCTAAGCTCCTGGAAAAACTCCTCTGGATATATCTGGGGGGAGAGTCTGACCAGACTTTGGAGGTGTAAAATCCAGTGGGTGACGGACTTTGACGGATTCGGAGCCCAGGCTGGACCGGAGGGTCCACGGGAGGGATCTGTTCCGCGGGGGTAAGACCCTGGCACACAGCGCAGCGCGGTCGGCGCGGCAGGGCGGAGGGGACCAGAGGAGCCCGAGAGTGGCGGGCGAGACCAGCGGAGCAGGAGATAAGCCAGGCCGAGCCGGTGAGAGCCGCTGAGTGCCAGACATCAGCGCAGCAGCCCTTGAAATATTCAGCCTGAAGACGGACTTCAATGGGTCACTACTTGAACTTCCAGGAACTGGGATGGCAGAGTGATCAGTAAGTGCTCTCTCCTCCCCCCTGATGACCCTGAGGGAACCATAAAATTCTTCCCCAGATTAATCCTGGATCAGTGGGAACAGCAGAAGGGGGCGGGTAGTCTCATAACACCAGAGGCTGGAAAAGTGGCAAAGGGGGATTCTTCCTACTGTGGTGGAGGCGATCTGGAGGGACAGATGACCCAGGGCAGAGAAAATACGTACTGAGACCCAGGCAAGCCTCAGAGCCGGGAGACGAGCCCCAGGAGGGGCGGGAACACGTGTTAGCCTCTAGGCGTGCCCCAGCCCTCCAGGGGAAAAGGGAAGACAATAGGGAAGCTGGGATTACCATCCCCTGACCTTGCCTTTGCCTCAAGTCAGCTGAGGAGATAGCCTGAGACCAGACCACACCTCCCACACACCTAACAAGCTAACCCCAGGGTTGATCGGGGAAACAAAAAACAAAAGCCTGCTTTTAGCCTAGACACACATCAGCTCAACTTAAAGATCTGTACCTTCTGACTGAAAGAACCAAAAGCTACAACACTCAGCCAACATCATGAATCGGAAAAAGCAGACGAAAAGTGAAAAAACCATAGAATCTTTCTATGGGGATAAGGACCAAAACACAAACACCAAAGAGGTTAGAGCTGAGACTGTACTTCCATCAGAAACCTCAGATGGGACTATGAATTTCTCGCAAGCACAACTAGATTACCTGGAACGTCTGAAGAAGGATATAAAAGAAAAACTGGCCAATGATTTTAAAACTATAAAAAAAGAATTCACTGATGAGAACATCACCCTGAAAAAGAAAATTGAAGAAATGGAAAAGGAAGTTCAAAAATTAACTGGAGAGAATAATTCCCTAAAAGGAAGAGCTAATCAAATGGAAAAGGAAACCCAAAACCTAATTGGGAAAATTGATCAGATGGAAAAGGAAACCCAAAACCTAACTGGGAAAATTGGTCGAATGGAAAAAGAAGTACAAAAATTAAATGGAGAAAATAGCTCCTTAAAGGGAAAAATTGGTCAGATGGAAAAGGAGATGGAAAAGCTAACTGAAGAAAACACTACGATGAAGATTAGAATTGGGCAAGTAGAAACTAATGACTCAATGAGGCAACAAGAATCAGTCAAACAAAATCTAAAGAATGAAAAGATAGAAGAAAATGTAAAATATTTAATTGGAAAAACAACTGACCTGGAAAACAGATCCAGGAGAGAAAATCTAAGAATTATTGGCCTGCCAGAAACCCATGATGAAGAAAAGAGTCTGGACAATATCTTCCAGGAAATCATCAAGGAAAACTGTCCAGAAGTACTAGACTCAGAGGGCAAAATAGTCATCGAAAGAATCCACCGTTCCCCTCCCGAAAGGGATCCCAAACTCAAAACCCCAAGAAATATAGTTGCCAAATTCCAGAGCTATCAAGTGAAGGAGAAAATACTACAAGCAGCCAGAAAGAAACAATTCAAATATCAAGGACACACAGTCAGGATCACACAGGACCTTGCAGCTTCTACATTAAAAGATCGAAAGAATTGGAACCCAATATTCCGTAAGGCAAAGGAGTTGGGACTTCAACCAAGGATCAACTACCCAGCAAAGTTCAGCATAACATTTCAGGCAAGGAGAAAGTCATTCAACGAAATAAGGGATTTCCAGAGCTTCCTGACCAAAACACCAGAACTCAATAGACAATTTGATCTTCAAATGCAGGTCTCCAGAGAATCATAAAAAGGTAAACAGAGGGGAAAAAACAAAAACAAAAACTTGCTACTCAATTAGGGCAAACTGTTTACCTCCCTATAAGGGAAGATGATACCTGTTAATCTTGAGAACTGTGCAGCTATTATGATAAAAGGGATATATGTAGAGGGAACGGGCATAAAGTAAATGATGTCATGTCAAAAATATGATTTAAGTATGAGAAGGGAATGTAATAGGAGGTGTGGAAAGGGGGAAGCAGAAAATGGCAAATTATATCACAGGAAGAAGTACAAAACTATAGTAGAGGGAAGGAGGGGAGGGAGATGAGCATTGTTTGAGAGGTACTCTCATCTGATTTGTTCAAAGGAGGGAACAATAATCTTAAGTAGATAAGCCTAACTAGCTCTATAGGTAGTAGGAGGGGAAGGGGGAAGAAAGGGGAGGGTGGCTAAAAGGGAGGAAAGAAGCAATAAGAATAAAGGGAACTAAAAGGGAGGGGGGTCAAAAGAAGGAGGGGAAGGCTGCAGGAGGAGGGGGAGAAAAGTGAATACTATTGAGGAGGGGAAGGGAGACGGGAGAGCTAAAAGCACAAATGGTGGGAAAGAGGTTGGAGGGAAATACACAGATTGTAATCATAACTGTGAATGTGAATGGAATGAACTCTCCCATAAAACGGAGACGGATAGCAGAATGGATTAAAAGCCATAATCCAACAATATGCTGCTTACAAGAAACACATTTGAAACGGGGGGATACACATAGGATAAAGGTCAAAGGATGGAGCAGAATATATTGTGCTTCAGCTAATGTAAGAAAGGCAGGAGTAGCAATCCTAATCTCAGACAAAGCAAAAGCAGAAATAGATCTAATCAAAAGGGATAAGGATGGAAACTATATCCTGCTAAAAGGCACCATAGACAATGAAGCAATATCATTACTAAACATGTATGCTCCAAGTGGTATAGCATCCAGATTCTTAGAGGAGAGGTTGGGGGAGTTGAAGGAAGAAATTGATAGCAAAACTATACTAGTGGGGGACCTCAACCTCCCCCTCTCTGAACTCAATAAATCCAACCTCAAAATAAACAAGAAAGAGGTTAAGGAGGTAAATAAAACTCTGGATAAGGTAGATATGATAGATATTTGGAGAAAATTAAATGGGAAAAGAAAGGAATATACTTTTTTCTCAGCGGTACATGGAACATTTACAAAAATTGACCATG
Source organism: Notamacropus eugenii (assembly GCF_028372415.1). Lineage (NCBI taxonomy): Eukaryota > Metazoa > Chordata > Mammalia > Diprotodontia > Macropodidae > Notamacropus > Notamacropus eugenii. The sequence continues at coordinate 447,655,668 of NC_092875.1, forward strand.
TACTAGGACATAAAAATCTCACAACCCAGTGCAGAAAGGTAGAGATAATCAATGCATCCTTTTCAGATCATAATGCATTAAAAATTACATGTAATAAAAGGCCATGGAAAGAGAAACCAAAAATCAATTGGAAACTAAATAATCTAATTCTAAAGAAGGGTTTGGTTAAAGAAGAAATCATAGAAACAATCAACAATTTCATTCGAGAGAATGACAATAGTGAGACAACATACCAAAACTTATGGGATACGGCAAAAGCAGTTATTAGGGGAAGTTTTATATCTCTGAATGCTTACATAAATAAAATAGAGAAAGAGGAGATCAATGACTTAGGCTTGCAGTTGAAAAAGCTAGAAAAAGAACAAATTGAAAATCCCCAAGTAAATACCAAATTAGAAATACTGAAAACCAAAGGAGAGATTAATAAAATTGAAATTAAGAAAACTATTGAATTAATAAATAAAATCAATAGTTGGTTTTATGAAAAAACTAATAAAATTGATAAACCTTTGGTCAATCTGATTAAAAAAAAGAAAGAAGAAAACCAAATTACTAATATTAAAAATGAAAGGGGTGAACTCACCTCCAATGAGGAGGAAATTAAAACAATAATTAGAAACTACTTTGCCCAACTTTATGCCCACAAATTCGATAATCTAAATGAGATGGATGAATATTTTAAAAAATACAAATTGCCCAGATTAACAGAAGAGGAAGTTGATTACTTAAACAACCCCATCTCAGAAAAAGAAATTGAACAAGCCATCAATGAACTCCCTAGGAAAAAATCTCCAGGGCCAGATGGATTCACAAGTGAATTCTATCAAACATTTAAAGAACAGTTAATTCCAATACTACATACACTATTCTTGAAAATTGGGGAAGAAGGAGTCCTCCCAAATTCTTTCTATGATACAAATATGGTTTTGATACCCAAACCAGGAAGAGACAAAACAGAGAAAGAAAATTATAGACCAATTTCCCTAATGAATATAGATGCAAAAATTTTAAATAAGATTCTAGCAAAACGAATACAGCATCTTATCACGAGATTAATACATTATGATCAGGTAGGATTCATACCAGGACTACAGGGCTGGTTCAGTATTAGGAAAACTATTAGCATTATCGATCACATCAACAACAAAGCTAACAAAAACCACATGATTATCTCAATAGATGCAGAAAAAGCTTTTGACAAAATACAACATCCATTCCTACTAAAAACATTGGAGAATGTAGGAATAAAGGGAACTTTCCATAAAATAATAAGCAGTATCTATCTAAAACCTTCAGCAAGCATTATATGCAATGGGGATAAGCTAGATGCATTCCCAATAAGATCAGGGGTGAAACAAGGTTGTCCATTATCACCACTATTATTTAATATGGTACTAGAAATGTTAGCTGTAGCAATTAGACAAGATAAAGATATCCAAGGAATTAAAATAGCCAAAGAAGAAACTAAGTTATCACTCTTTGCAGATGATATGATGATTTACCTAGAGAATCCCAGAGATTCAAGTAAAAAATTACTAGAATTAATAAACAACTTTGGCAAAGTTGCAGGGTACAAAATAAACCCACACAAATCTTCTGCATTCCTATATATTAGCAACAAAGTCCAACAGCAAGAGATAGAAAGAGAAATCCCATTTAAAGTTAGGGTAGACAGTATAAAATACTTAGGAGTCTACCTGCCAAAACAAACCCAGGGATTATATGAACACAATTACAAGACACTTTTTGCACAAATAAAGTCAGATTTAAGTAAGTGGAAAAACATTAGTTGCTCATGGGTAGGCCGGGCTAATATAATAAAAATGACAATTCTACCCAAATTAATATACTTATTTAGTGCCATACCAATTAAACTATCAGACAATTACTTTCTAGAGCTGGACAAAATAATATCAAAATTCATTTGGAAAAACAAAAGGTCCAGAATATCAAAGGGACTAATGAAAAGAAATGCTTGGGAAGGTGGCCTAGCGCTACCAGACCTCAAACTGTACTATAAAGCAGCAATTATCAAAACCACTTAGTATTGGCTAAGAAACAGAGAGGTAGACAAGTGGAATAGACTTGGCACTCAAGATGCAGTAGGCAAGGAATATAGCAACCTTCTGTTTGATAAACCCAAGGATCCCAGCTTCTGGGATAAGAACTCATTGTTTGACAAAAATTGCTGGGAAAACTGGATAACAGTGTGGCGGAAATTAGGCATAGACCCATACCTGACACCGTACACAAGAATAAAGTCCAAATGGGTACATGATTTAGGTATAAAGATTGATACCATGAATAAACTGGAGAAGCAAGGAATAGTGTATTTATCAGATCTATGGAGAAGGGAAGAATTCTTTACTAAAGGAGAGATAGAATGCATTATGAAATGCAAAATGGATAACTTTGATTACATTAAACTGAGAAGTTTTTGCACAACCAAACCCAATGCAACCAAAATCCGGAGGGATGTAGTAAATTGGGAAAGAATTTTTACAGCTAAGCTCGGGGATAAAGGCCTCATTTCTAGAATATATAGAGAACTGATCCAAATGTACAATCATACAAGTCATTCCCCAATTGATAAATGGTCAAAGGATATGAACAGGCAATTTTCAGAGGAAGAAATTAAAGCTATCTATAATCATATGAAAAAATGCTCTAAATCACTATTGGTTAGAGAGATGCAAATCAAAACAACTCTGAGGTACCACATCACACCTATAAGATTGGCAAACATGACAGAACAAGAAAATGATAAATGCTGGAGAGGATGTGGGAAAGTTGGAACACTAATTCATTGTTGGTGGAGCTGCGAGCGCATCCAACCATTCTGGAGAGCAATTTGGAACTATGCCCAAAGGGCTACAAAAATGTGCATACCCTTTGACCCAGCAATATCACTACTAGGACTATATCCCCAAGAGATCGTAAAAATGGGAAAGGGTCCCACATGTACAAAAATATTTATAGCAGCACTCTATGTAGTTGCCAAAAACTGGAAGTCAAGGGGATGTCCATCAATTGGGGAATGGCTGAATAAATTATGGTATATGAATGTAATGGAGTACTATTGTGCCATAAGAAATGATGAACAAGAAGACTTCAGAGAGGCCTGGAAGGACTTATATGACCTGATGCTGAGTGAAAGGAGCAGAACCAGGAGAACTTTATGCACAGCAACAACCACAGTGTGTGAGAGTTTTTTCTGGTAGACTTAGATTTTTGTAATAACACAAGAACTTCTTACCAAAAAAAAAAAAAAATCCCCATGGAGGATCTCAAGGCAAAATGCCTGCCACACTCAGACAGAGAAATATGGAAGTCACTCACATATTATAGCAGATCATGTTTGTGTATGTGTATGTGTTTGTGTATCATGTTCTGATTTGTTATACGATTTCTTTCATTTATCTTAGTCTGACTACATAGCATGACTATAGTGAAAATATACTCAATAGGAAAGTATATGTAGAATCTATACAGAATTGTATGCAGTCGTGGGGAGGGAGGGGGGGTGTGGGGGGTAGGTGGGGGGGATAAAATCACAATTGTATGGCAGTGACTGTTAAACATTACAAAATAAAAAAAAAAAAGAATACATGTTGTTGTTTTTCAGATGTTTCAGTCATGTCCAATTTTTTGTAACCTTTATTTGGGGTTTTTATGGTAAAGATACTGGAGTGGTTTATCAGTTCCTTCTCTAGATCCATTTTACAGAAAAGAAAACAAAGACAAACTGAACTAAGTGAGTTTCCCAGGGTCACACAGCTAGTAAGTATTTGAGGCTCCAGGCCGAGTGTTCTACCCATTGTGCCACCCTGCTGCCCTACCAAGCTACGTGTTCTTGTTCTTTTAAGTGATTCTTGTTGCTTCTATAATAGTGTCATCTAAACATCCTCCTCTACATCAACTACATTTTGTCAATATCTTTTATGAACACATGCCAAACAATTTAAAGCAATTTCTAAATATTGATTGTAACATACAGAAAGATTATTCCCATTCGTGTTTTGAGCACTAAGCCTTTTTAAACATAGTTTAAGATAAATTAGCTTCTTTTCTTTTCATTCTTTTTTCTGGCTGCCCTACCACAATTGTGACCCATATAAAGTCCACCAAAATTTCCAATTTTATTACACAAATACTTGTCTTACTAAAGTTCTCATCTGGTGTCTCTTCTTAGTATCTTAGGAATTCAAGGTTCTTAGCCATGACCACATTAGCAGAGTGCCTGCCTTTGGCAGGCTCTACCATGACTTTGGAAAGTATTGGAGTATGGGCCAAAGATGGAGTTAATGAAAGATGTTCAAGGAAGTAGTCCAATCTTGGAAGTCTTCATTACCAGGGTTGGCTATAGAGTAATGAAGTTCCCACCCATTAATTCCAGAAGTTTATCTGTTACATCATAAAGAAGTTCCAATCCGTGTCAGGAGAGGAAATACCAAGAGAGTTGAAATCCCTGAAGTATGAGAGGATATTGCAACATTGTGTCTATTCTGAGAGATGGGAAAAAAAGAGTTGTAGTCATGTACATAAGGAATCAATCAATAAATAAACATTTATTAAGCACCTACTATGTGCCAGGCACTTTGCTAAGTTCTGGGGAAAGCAAAAGAGACAAAAGACATTACCTGTCCTCAAGGAGCATACAATCTAGTGAATCATAAGGGAAGTAAAAAAATGTATGACATATATCCAAAGGGACCTCTGAAACAAAGGAGCTGAACCAAAAATTAATTCCTTTCCTGTCTAATACTCCATTTGTGAAGAGCAAAGGAACAGTTCCAAAGAACCTTGAGATAGTGGTAGCCAGCCTGGTCAATACATATGCTCCATATTAAATCTATAAGACAATAAGTTTGAGGAAGCCAAGCAGGACACCTGAGCTATCCACAAGCTCAGGAGGTCACAGTAGAAAAAATAGAAAAAGAACTAGTGCTATTTGGTCACTGGCTAACACGATGTGTCCAGATCACTGGAAGAAATGTTTACCCATGCAATCAAGTGACATCCATTTTCAGAGAGTGCATAATATTTGTTGGGTATGTAATGGCACCATATAATGTTAGGGGTCATATGAAGTAATTTTATGCTATTTGATTTTCTTGCTATGTTATATGCATTTTGCTGATTTACTAATATGATAATGTTATGCATACACTACTAATACATGTATGCATGCTATGTTTCTACAAGTATTAATGTTTATTTAAGAAATTTTTACATGACTATCAGGTGTTAGTAATGTCTTGTACTACACTGTGTAGTTTGGATAACCACTTGCGACTACATTACTGTGTTAATTTATGTATGCCTATATTGTATGGCTATAGATATAATGGTATGTCCTGTACAATTTGAAAGGACTGAAAGCTCTTTGTCAGGAGTAAGAAGGAGTTAATACTTCTTGGTTCAATAGAGATCGTCAAAAGATGATCATTATTTTTGATGCTGGGACACATGTAAAATAAGTAAGGGAATGAACTATAGCAAGCACTTAGTAAATGCTCAGGGATTGATGGATTGTTCCCTTGTTTAGTTTTTGCTTTATTCACATGTCAAAGAAGACCTTGTAAAGGAGAAAGGCTTTATTGACCCAGCTTATCTACTTGGAATTTAGGGGAATGGGCAGTCCCAGAGATCAGCTTAGGAAAGACATCTCCCCAATCAGGAATATATAGGAGATAAATTTTCCAATCTCATTGGATACTGTTCCGAGTACAAGAGTTGTGTGTCCATATCAAGGCCAAAAAAAAAAAAAAAAGACAAAGGAGAAGTCTTAAATTTCACCTGGAGGTATGTTATTGTCTTTTGTTCTTAGCTGCCTGGGTAAGTATGCTGGCACATGGAATAAAGGAATATGCATTAAGAACATCAGTAGTTTATCCTTTTCAGGGTTTTCTAGCCATTGTACCTTGGCATATTGAGAGTAAGAAGTCCAGTAGATGTCCCTCCAGAACTGAAACCCAGCAGATGTTAACTCAGAGCACCTTGGCAACTGTATCAGTTATCACCCCATAGAGTCAATGGGATGTCCAGCAGAGAGCAGCAGAGAGCCACTGGCATTAAACCACCAGAGGGCAGCAGTGATCCGGCCACATGCATACCCTAAGTCTGTGCCCTTCATGTGTTTACCCAGATCACACAGAGTCCTGGCATGTGCACTCTACACGAATTTCAGTATTTGCCTTCTCAAACTGGATGTATGGTTACCTGTGGGAGAGTGTACCCCACAGATGGGGACAGATCATTTCCTGCCACTTTATTTACTATGCTGTTTCAATGAATATAATTTGTCTTGAAGCAAAATATCCACTGATTAAAGACAAGTATATTGTTTCATGAGTTTGAGTGAGCATTGACTCAGAGTATTTAAATCAGTTATAGCTTTTCTGAAGAGTCATAGTTGGATGCCAAGGGCTGTGCAAGTACTGATATTGGCTATGTCTCTCCCGGAGCAGGAAAGCAGCAGAGTAATTTAATTTTAAGATCATGGGAAGAATGTGATGTATTCATATTACCAAAAGCTATATACTATTTCAGTTAAAGAAGTAAGTCCACATGCAATTATGTAGGGACACATGCACATATATACATATACATCCACATTTTACATATATATATATATGTATATATATATAATACCATTTCTTCTAGGGTGATGTTACTATGAAGATACACACACACACACACACACACACACACACACACACACACACACACACACACACACAGAAAACTGGAACTTTTAAAAGCCTAAGAAGTCAATCTGTTCATTTGACAAAAGATGTCTACAGAGCAAGTGACCCAAAGTCAAAGTCAGTTGCATAACCAGAACATTGCTGTTTACATTGAATTCATTCTTCTCTCTTGTCAAGCAGAAAAACAGTATTTCTGGTAGTCTGTGAAGTAATCATAGGATCACATATATAGAGCTGGAAGAGAACTTGGAAGTCTTTTATAGAACCTCCTCATTAAAAAGGAAAAGGAAACTGAGACCTTTCAAGTAACTTGCTAAGACCACACATGTAGTAAACTTCAGAAGTCGGATTGGAATATTACTTTGGTTTCCTCCCTTCTCTCCTTTCTTTGCTCTTTCCCTCCCTCCCTCCATCACTCCCTCCTCCCTACCTTTTTTCCTTCCTTTCTTTTTTCCTTCCTTCCTTCATTTCTTCCTTCCTTCCTATCTCCTTCCCTCTCTCTTTTAATTCTATTTTTTCTCTCTCTTCATTTTTCAACTTTCTTTTTTTTTTTGAGTCTACAGCTTTATTTATCATCTCTACATAAAATGACTCTCCTAAAGGACAAAGGTATGTCTCTGTAATTCATGTACCATGTGGCATAGCCACACACTTGTTAGTACAGTTTGATGATGATAATAAATAAGTCCTGGCCCTGAGTGCTAAGATTAACAATATTTACAAAGAATAATCATAGACTGTTATATATGCTCACATCAGATGTTAACAGGAAAAAGGCCGATTTTTTCCAGGCTTCTTAAAGACAGAAAAAAAAAAAACCCATATAGTTTGTATCAAACAGCAACAAAAGTATTATTTTCCTCTGTCTGTCTATTCCTACTTTATCTAGTATCACCTATTCTTACCTTATTATTAACTATTTTTATCTCTTTATCCATTCTTAACTTATTGTATGTCCTAATTACATCTAGTCTCTAGACATCTCAACCTCCAACCTACTCTCTTCAGTCCTTCACTATAATTCAGTTTGACTCACGAACATCAAACCTGTTAGACTGCATAGAGTGAGATGACAAGTTAAGTAGTCCTGGAGCACTTGTCTAATAACTTTCCAAGCATTTGCTCTTAGGTTAAAATCACTTTCTTTTTTTTTTATTAATTTATTTAACTTTTAACATTCATTTTGGGTTCCAAATTTTCTCCCCATTTGTCCCCACCCCACCCCAAAACACCAAGTATTCTAATTGCCCCTATCACCAATCTGCTCTCTCTTCTGTCATCCCTCTCTGCCCTTGTCTCCATCTTCTCTTTTGTCCTGTAGGGCCAGATAACTTTCTATACCCCTTTACCTGTATTTCTTATATCCTAGGGGCAAAAACAGTACTCGACAGTTGTTCCTAAAACTTTGAGTTCCAGCTTCTCTTCCTCCCTCCCTCCCTACCCATTCCCTTTGGAAGGCAAGCAATTCAATATAGGCCAAATCTGTGTAGTTTTGCAAATGACTTCCATAATAGTCGTGTTGTATAAGACTAACTATATTCCCCTCCATCCTGTCCTGCCCCCCATTGCTTCTATTCTCTCTTTTGATCCTGTCCCTCCCTATGAGTGTTGACTTCAAATTGCTCCCTCCTCCCAATGCCCACCCTTCCATCATCCACCCACCCTGCTTATCCCCTTCTCCCCCACTTTCCTGTATTGTAAGATAGGTTTTCATACCAAAATGACTGTGCATTTTATTCCTTCCTTTAGTGGAATGTGATGAGAGTAAAATTCATTTTTTTTCTCTCATCTCCCCTCTTTTTCCCTCCACTAAAGTCTTTTGCTTGCCTCTTTTATGAGATAATTTGCCCCATTCCATTTCTCCCTTTCTCCTCCCAATATATTTCTCTCTCACCCCTTAATTTCATTTTTTAAGATATGATCCCATCCTCTTCAATTTACTCTGTGCACTCTGTCTCTATGTGTGTGCGCGTGTGCATGTGTGTGTGTGTGTGTGTGTGTGTGTGTGTGTGTGTAATCCCACCCAGTACCCAGACACTGAATAGTTTCAAGAGTTACAAATGTTGTCTTTCCATGTAGGAATGTAAACAGTTCAACTTTAGTAAGTCCCTTCTGACTTCTCTTTGCTGTTTACTTTTTCATGCTTCTCTTCATTCTTGTGTTTGAAAGTCAAATTTTCTTTTCAGCTCTGGTCTTTTCATCAAGAATGCTTCAAAGTCCTCTATTTCATTGAAAGACCAATTTTTCTCCTGAAGTATTATACTCAGTTTTGCTGGGTAGGTGATTCCTGGTTTTAGTCCTAGTTCCTTTGACTTCTGGAATATCCTATTCCATGCCCTTTGAACCCTTAATGTAGAAGCTGCTAGATCTTGTGTTATCCTAATTGTATTTCCACAATACTTGAATTGTTTCTTTCTAGCTGCTTGCAATATTTTCTCCTTGACCTGGGAAATCTGGAATTTGGCCACAATGTTCCTAGGAGTTTCTCTTTTTGGATCTCTTTCAGGTGGTGATCTGTGGATTCCTTGAATACTTATTTTGCCCTCTGGTTCTAGAATCTCAGGGCAATTTTCCTTGATAATTTCATGAAAGATGATGTCTCGGCTCTTTTTTTGATCATGGCTTTCAGGTAGGCCCATAATTTTTAAATTGTCTCTCCTGGATCTATTTTCCAGGTCAGTTGTTTTTCCAATGAGATATTTCACATTATCTTCCATTTTTTCATACTTTTGGTTTTGTTTTGTGATTTCGTGGTTTCTCATACAGTCATTAGCCTCCACCTGTTCCATTCTAATTTTGAAAGAACTATTTTCTTCAGTGACCTTTTGAATCTCCTTTTCCATTTGGCTAATTCTGATTTTGAAAGCATGCTTCTCCTCATTGGTTTTTTGAACCTCTTTTGCCAATTGAGTTAGCCTATTTTTCAAGGTGTTATTTTCTTTAGCATTTTTGGGGGGTCTAATTTAGCAAGGTGTTGACCTGCTTTTCATGCTTTTCTTGCATCTCTCTCATTTCTCTTCCCAGTTTTTCCTCCACCTCTCTAACTTGATTTTCAAAATCCTTTTTGAGCTCTTCCATGGCCTGAGCCCATGATACATTTATTTTGGATGTGTGGGATACAGAAGCCTTGACTTCTGTGTCTTTGCCTGATGGTAAGCATTGCTCTTCCTCATCAGAAAGGAAGGGAGGAAATATCTGTTCACCAAGAAGGTAACCTTCTATAGTCTTATTTTTTTCCCTTTTCTGGTCATTTTCCCAGCCAGTGACTAGACTTCTGAGTATTCTCTTCACACCCACTTTGCCTCCAGATCCTCCCAGCCAGTGCTTGCTGTCTGAGATTTAAATGCTGCTTCCCAGCCTGAGGGCTTTTGGTGGGGGTGGGGCTGCTATTCAGTGTGAGATTAAGTTCAGGTGCTCTGGTGGGGGCAGGGCTGCCACACTGGACTCAGTTCCCTTAGGGGGTTTATGGGGAGACCTTCAACAATGGATCTGGGCTCCTGCTTGCTTTGGGAGCCCCTGTCCGCCGCCACCCCTGCTGCTGCCTCCAGAGGGAGCCCGAGCCATGGGGACACCCCACTCCCCTGTTGGCCACCCAAAAAGACTCTCTCACAGACCCTTGTCACCTGCGGGTGGAGGGACCTTCGTGGCTGCTGGAGATTCTGTCCCTGAAGCCAGCTTGGATCTGCTCCTCTTGGTGCCATGGGGCCAAGGCTGGGCTGGGCTCTGCTCTGGGTCCAGTGAGCAATGGACCTTTTGCATCAGGTTTTCAGGGCTCTCTGGAACAGAAATCTCCTCCACTCTGTTGTTCTGTGGCTTCTACTGCTCCAGAATTTGTTGGGAGTTCTTCTTTACAGATACTTTATGGTTTCGGAGCTAGCATATGTGTGTCTTTGTACTCCGCCATCTTGGCTCCTCCCCTTCTAAAATGACTTTCAACTGATGAAAGTCATTCATCTAATGCAGCAGCAGCATCTCTTGTCCAGTAAAAGAATTTAAATAAACTCACCAAAAAGTTCTGGTGTTTTCCCAGTATTTGAATCTCCTCTACCAAAGGTATCATTCAGTTAAGTGCAGCCCCTTTTCAGTTTCCCAATTATGCAAGTTATACATCCCTTTTAAGTAGAGAATATACATGGCCAAAACCTGTACATTAGCTGGTTTTGCACTGCTAAGCTCTTCCCACCACACAAATACACACACATACATTATTTCTCTGGAAAACAGATGTGATTACCGGTTTTCTGGGGAGCATCTGCTATTAGAGAAGTATTAAGGGTGATCTTACCCTGGAGGATCTTGAGCCACAGGTTTAAAAATAGTCTTCAAATTTAAGAGAAGAGTTATTTCCCAAGACTGCACCATGATCAAGAACTACTCAAAAGGAAAGGAAGAGTAGGAGACATGGTTTGGCTGTTGTGATTATTAGGTCATTTAGAAGTTCACTTCAACCATTCCCCTGGCCCACTATAATGGAAATGAAAATCGGAGGCTAAACTCAGCTGTACCTATGCTCAGAGAAGTTCAAGAGCTAAAATCTAATACTAAAGCAGTAACCTAGGTCCACAGAAAAACTCCATCTTGGTTCAAGACGGAATATGCTGAGTCAGCATGTATTCACAATTATTGCTCATGGATCTCCAACCAATGTTTGTTTTTTACCAAAACAAAGAACAAGACAGATTTATTGAAAGCACAGAGGTCAAAATTAAATAGAATAAAATTAAATAGAATAACAAGTTAAGTAATAAAGGGGAATATCTTCCTAAACTCATTAGGGGACATCCTCCCACATATTTTCAAACCAATAATGACAGAGGGAACCATAAAAGCTCACACAACTTAAGAATTCTAGTGTTAGATCTTGGCTGGAATGTCTCTCTTTCCAAGAAGTCCCGTTTGTTGTTTACCCCCATGCTTGATGTAACCTGTTTCTTTGGAGAATTGAGGCTTCTAGTCATTATCATTCCCATAGAGAATGTGTGTGTGTGTGTGTGTGTGTGTGTGTGTGTGTGTGTGTGTGTGTGTGAAAGAGTTAACATATTGCCTCAATCAAGGCTATTTTGTTCCTTTGCAAAGTTATAGCCACTGTCCCACCCCATCAGCACAGGAAGGAGTCCCTCATTTCAAATTTATCACTTTGACTACTTCACCTTCCCCTCTGTAGGAACTTGTTTCAGTCTGCTTGGTAGGTGGATTGAGATGACTAAATTCCTTTCCATTTTTATGATACCCCTGGCATTTATCCCTAGGACAATGTAGATTACTGTGGAGATTCAATTAATAATACTGAATGAGCAAGATTGAGCTGGTAACCTTTATTCATTCTTACTACTATAACCAAACTATGATCCTCCTTAGATAATTTTCATCATTTCTTATTCCTTAGCAGTATATGTTATAGAGGAAATGCTAGCAACCAGATTTCAAGATTGCACTAATACCCAAGGGCTCCTAGTCTAAACTCACTGGCTCTAAGTTTCATATATCAACCAAAACCAAAATATATAATCTCTGGTTCAAGTCTTTTAGGTTCACCATTCATTATTAGGCCTCTCCCTAAACAAAACTTCAGTTCAGTCCATTTTCCATCTCTCAATTCATATGCCCAAATATATCACTATGGACTCCAAGTATCCACTCAATACCTAACTTTCTTTCCAGGTTCTGACACTAATAAAATCCATGCTAGATTTCAACCATACCCACACCCTTCATGAACTTACAATCACTTTTACCCCCAATCTTATCATAACGACACATGGGGAAAAGTCTTAAATAAGGGACAACAACGTCATCTGTTTTCTCTTTACAGACCCACATTGTTCCAAGATCTTGAAAAGAAAAGTAAATACAAAGACATAGAAATGCAATCTCTCAATGAATAGGCAGCATGGTGTACCATACCTGAGTACCTCTGACTTGGTATAAGAAGATTTGAGTGAAAAAAACGAAAACAAAACAAAACCTAGATACTTACTCTTTATGACATGAGACAAGTTCTGAAACCCGGCTGTAAAGTGAAAGTAATGCCAGTAGTAATAGAGAACATTTATATAACAGATAAAGGCTGAAAAAGCACTATAGCTACATAATCTTACTTGATCCTTGAATTCACCTTGTGAGAAAGGTATTACTATACAATTTACCTCAGATAATCATAAATGAGATAATCCCATTATTATCTCAATTAATCTTCAAAACAACTTTGTAATGCAGTTGTCATTTATGCAAAATAATATAATAAATGTCATTTATGCAATTGGTCCATGGTCATATAACTAATAAATATTCAAGGTGGGATTTAAACTTTCATTTCCCTTCCTCTTAAATCCAATCAAGCAATCCATTTGTTACTTAATACTGATCAGGTGCTTACTATGTGGTAGGTACTGTGCTAAGCTTTGGGGATATGAAAAGAGGCAAAAGATAGTCCCTACCCTCAAAGAGCTTATAATCTAATGGAAAGATATAAGGCAAACAAACAGACCAATCCAACCAGAGTAGATTGTTAAGAGGAGGTCAAATTATTGAGATACAAGACTGTCACACTAATTGTGTCCAATGTTCTTTTTTTTTTTTTTAACAATGAAGGAATTTGTGGTTTGCTATTTTTTATGGGTTACTTGATATTTAATCCTTTACTCTTAAGGGTCAGAAATTAGACAAGATTATGTGTGACCCTACAAAGATAGTTACTATGTTCTAGGAAAAGTAATATTAGGGATAAGAGCATCCTTTTATCAACAATTGACCCTAACTCAGGCTCTTTGGTCAACATACATCTGAAAAGAGTGTTAAGTTAAAGTTAAGGAGAAGTACCTAATAAAACACTGCTTGTAGACTTGCCCTGTCTCAGTTTCCAGATCCTTAACGTGGGCTTAATGCCACCTATCTACTTTATTATTAACTGCTAAGTAAATTGTTATTTTAATGAGTGTTTTGTTTTGCTACAACATTCACTTTCCAACAAAAACTCAGATAACCTGCCCAAATACATTATCACAAAACAGTTCAGCAAAACTGCTTAATAGCAAAAACGTGACTGATGGTACACACACACATACACACATGCATAAGTAAATATATATATGCATATGCACATATGTATTTGTGTGTTTGCATACATATATCACACATGTGTATATATCACACATATGTATGCACACATTTTTCCTTTTTTAGGTTACCAGTTTTTAACAGAAAAGAACACTACCGGCTTTAATTTGGGTTGTATGGTGCCCACATTGTCCTTTCTTTGCTATGTGTCTTGTCTTTGGCTCTTGTTTTTTATTTACAATTTTGTAGTGATTCTTTATTCATGTACCCACTTCATGGGTTGTCCATCCAAGTCTATATCAGTCTAGACAACAACCAATCTTCACCTACTTGAGTTTTCCTTTATACTCAATCTTTTCAGTGATTGTGGTTATCATTTAGGAGGTTCTATAGAGTTTCAGAGCTTGATACAATCCAGATGAAATCACCTGTAAGCAAAAATATCTGCAGAATCTCACCTTCTAAAAAATCCTTCTTTCATTTAGACTTTGTATTAGAATCCTCCATAACAGTGGAAGAGTTTTGGTGAGAGTATATCTACTTCTTTCTTAACTTTATTTGGTATTAATACAGGGTCAGTGAATATAATATGCACCCAACATGAAGAGAAATAATGGATGACTTTGCATGAACAATGAGACTTTGTTCATAATTGATCAGGAAGACAGCAGGCTAGATTGCTAAATAACATAGTACTTTAAATGACCCCAAGATTCTCCCTGAAATAACAGGGGAATTTTATTAACAATATTATTCCAGACATGCTGAATAATTGTGATTTAAAGAAAACTAAATACTTGAAAATATTTAAACTGAGGGTCACCAAAGGGACATTGGAGAAGAACATGGTGAGCATGTGAAAGCTGCAGCATATTACCAACAAAGAATTTAATAGGAAAAGTGACATAAAGGCTGTTATGATAGAGACAAATGACCAAAAGAGAATGCAGATGAGTCATGTGGTGAGAACAAAGGTCAACAAATGGATAACACATTTGCCAGACTGAATTGAAGCAATATTCAGACCTAGATGGAAGATCTAAGCCCACTAAATAAGATCCTCTGTGGAGACATACAGAAGGACACAGCCAGGATAGAAAATACTGATAACTTGTGATCTGAATGACTGAAAGTGATATTCACCTCAATGAGATCCAAAAATCCAGAAACAAATGGAAATAATGGTTCATCTATCTCATTTTTGTCCTCCTGAATATTTTATATAAACCATCAGATTTTCCCTTGAAATTCTCCTTTCTTACATTGATTAGCACCTAGTACTCACTGAATAAGATAACTTCATTTTCCTCTCAGAGTAGTGTCAAAGTAGGAAGTGTAATGCAATTCTTCATATTCATAACTCAGTGTTCTCTCCAACACTAGCATCATAACACAACTCAGTATAAATGTACAATATCTCTTTCTAACCCAATTTTAAAAATTCTGTTAATCACAAAGAAGTTACAATAATGATTAAGAGATACACAATTATTATGAAGCTAACTTAATGGGTTGCCAAATGAATCTTAATTTTAGTACTTGTTATATGTATTATTTCTATTTTAATTGGAGGAATGATAACAGACCACTGTAGCATTTCCATTGTTGTAAATTGTGTGGATTATAAATTAATCACATGGGTGAACACAATCTATAACAATCTACAGTTCCATTTTAGGCATATATATTCCATCAAAATATTTTCATTCTACATGGCCTCTTGAGAGTGAAAAAGAATATGATATATTGGTCCTTTTGGAACAAAACAACAGTTAATTATTAGTTGGATAAGTTGCACGCAAATGTCGGTGTAGACAGCTTAGTATAGGAGAAGCAACATTTTAATCTCATTCTCATCTTGTAGGGAATTTAGAGAAATGTTTCTGAAACAAGTCACTAACTTTTTGTTGTTTTATATGTATTGTTCTGTGGACAATTGCACAAGTAAATGAAATAAATATTTTAAAGATCTGATTAAAAGTATTAGGATATGAACATCTTCTATAGACTCATTAAAAGAATCCTTGGTACAACTCCAGGAGAAGAGAGTATGATGGAATATTTTATATCTGCACTTATATAATTTTTATTTCTTTTATTAGGTCTCTATATTTGCAAAGTTTTTCAGGGTGATTATGAGTATTTGTTATGGCGAAATCCGCTAATATTTGTTCTTAATTTTTTTATGCATCATTGTTTTATCTGGGCAGTTGTATTCACTGTTTGGTCTGTAATAACATTCTTGTCCCTGTATATTTTTTGTACTGGATTCTCAATGATATTTTAAAATTCATACTTGTCATATAGGGATTTGTCCCCTATCAGGTGAAGAATGATATCAAGTTTTTGATGTATATTCTAGTCACCAGATCATGTCTTAGTAGATTTTCAGGAGGTGCTAAATTTCTTAATTCTACACGGATGTGTTGCATAGTTTCTACTGTTTTCTTGGCAGATCTGCATTGATATTATTATTGTTTTCATTGTTGTTATTATTTTATTATTATTAATTTGTTCTTATTTTCAGGAACTATTTCTACATTGACTGACAGACAGACTGACTGACTAAAATCAGGATGACTAAATTTCTGTGATGACAAGATAATCAAGCAGAAGTTCTAGGAAGCCTAAATTATGTCTGCTTGTGCCTTGGTCTTATGAACAGTACTTATGAACAAGTACTGCCTTTTCAGAATCTGTTCAACATTAACGCAATCAAAGCAAGAACCTTTTTCTTCTAACCTTGAAAAACTCACCTTTTGCAAGGTCTAAACATTACCACTGATGCTCCATTAAAGACTTTCTTCTTCCCATCGTGTTGTCTCATTAATGGAATCCAAACTCTCTTTTTCCTGAATACTATCTGTAACTATATGAAGTTTGCAGATGATGAGTTCTATTAACAGTGAATTATCAAGTAATTAGCAATAATCTGATGGTGACAGCATGACTGAATCACACTTCTCAATTTTGCCTTTAAAATGGAGGACTGAAAAGAAAGGAGGGGTGGAAGCCACTGGAAAGAACCAGGAAGGAATCAGAGAAGAGAGTGGCTACAGAAAATTGGAAAGAAAAGTTTTGTCACATGCAAAGGTTCTTTCAAGAACCCCATGACTCCAAAAGAGGGTAATTCATCTGAGCAGTTGCCAAAGGCAGTGACAGAGGGATGAAGGAGGTTGTATGGAACGGAATTCGTGAGGTGGAAATGTGCGAAAAATATTAGAACTCAGTCTCCCGGAGAACAAAGGAGATTCAAGAGAAAACTCATGGGCTAAGCCTTTTAGGGACAAGACAATTTCCTCGGCAACTTCAAATTCTAGTGCAAGTGTCCAGCACTAAAAAAGAGCCAGGACCAAGGAATGGGTGTCAAAGGAAAGAGCTGAAATATGGGCTAAAAAACTTGAACTTTTGAAATAGGAGTTTTGGGGTTAATGCTATTTGGACTGTGTGGATCCATAGGAAGGAGAAAACTCCAGAAAAACTCCTGCCATTCACCTATTGAGTGCTGTAAGTCAAGAGGACTGAAGAGGTCCTTGGGTGAGGTTGGGCTCATTGACATATGTGATCACTTGATTTTAGAAATTCAGCAGAAGAAAGGAAGAACATCTAGAAGACTCAAAATAGAGAAGGGGGAAGACCAATTATTTTGAATTCATGAGATCATGTGTAAAATCGATTTTCTTTTCTATTTTCTTAAAATATATTTGGTATACTTTTAAACTGCTTTCTTAAATGGGAGTTGAAGGCCCCTCTATTTTTTCTACAGATATCCAGGCTTGAGATAATGAGCTAAATTCTGAGGTTCCCTGCTTTGGGTCATGAGACAAAAATTGAAGATTTGTAACATACTCCAAATACTAAAAGCAATTTGTTGAAAGCCAGAGCTTGGATTCTCTATGGCACAGGGCACACTTAAACTACAGTTTTGCCTCCCAAATTGAAGACAGATATCTTAATCCTTCAGTAGTTTTGAAGACTATGGGTGTGAAACAAAATTCTTCAACTTCCTACATTTTGTAGATATTTTTGGTGATTATCATGGTATCATAAAATTTAAAGGCACCTTAGAGGCCATCTGGCATAAAATCTTATCCATTCAGGAATCCCCATTTATAACATAAATATAAGTCCTTATGGATGAGAAATGTTATGGATGAGAAATAATGTCTAGAATATTTTAGAAAAGGGGAAATTACCTTTTCTACAAAACAGTCCATTCCATTTTCAGGGAACTCATAGAAAATTCAATAAAACTGAAATATATTTCCCTGAATATTTCATTCATTGGCTATTATTTACCTTCTGGAGCCATGCATAGCATTTAATTTCTTACCAAAATGACAGTCCTTCAAATATATAAGGATTATCTTGCTCCACCTCTGTTTTTTCCTTCTATCCAAGTCAAATAACTCTGACTCTTTCAAATTTTCTTCCTAGGACAAAATTTTGAGTGCCCTTATTGTCCTAATCAACCTTTCCCCAGGGCCAATTTTCTTCTAAGTTACTATTGATTACTACTTACTACTTTGGAAGCTAAAAGTTTGCAAAGGAAACACTCAGGACCTAATGGAAAAATTGGCTAAATCATATCAGTAGACAACTTTCAAAAGAGGAAATAAATTATTAATTAGTATTTGAAAAAATACTTAAGCTGACTAATAATCAAGGAGAGGCAAATTTTAAAAGCATGTTGGCATCAAAACAAACTTTATCAAATTGGCAAAAAATAATAAATACATTAAAAAATCCATACTGGTCAAGCTGTAGATAAATAGGCATGTTCATTCATTGTTGATGGAATACTACAGTGGTAGAAACTTTAGGAAAGTAAGCCATAGACAAATGGTTTACAAAAGCAATCTCACTCTTTGCTGAAATAGTTACTGTCTTATAAATACACATAGAGATCATAATTAAAAAGAAAAGTTTATTTTTTTTGCACAGCAAATTCGTAATTACGAGAAGAGAAAACTACCTAGAAGCAATCAAATGTTCAAAATAAAGCAATGGCTTCATTTTCCATGTTAAATTAATATACTGTTATATTATAATGCAATTAACATAAATAAACTTGAGGAATGTGGAAAATCAGAACAAATAATTTCAAATAAATATGGAGAGACTTTATATGAAATAATGAACAACAAAATGGATGGAACCAAGAAAATATTGTGTAAGCAATAATGTTTTAAGAACATCTTTAAGTGTCTAAGTCATTTTCACCACTATAAATTTGCAAATTAACTACAAAGAGCATATGAAGGAATACACCATCCGTATACACAGAAAGAACTGATAAATAAATATATAGAATGCTCTTACACACACGTAAATACACACACACACACACACACAAACACATACATGGCTTAATGATAGCCATCTCTAGGATGGAGGGAAGGTATGAAAGAACTGTACATGATAATTTTATTATATATTTTAAAAGGAATAGAAAATTGTACATAATAAATTTTCAGTTTCATGTGCAATCATCTTTTTTTTATTATACTACATTATAGAAATGCCTATTTTATCTCATAAAAAAATTAAATAAAAAATTTATAAAAAAAACAAAGGCATGGACAAGATGGAACACGTCCAGAAAACAATCTGAGACGATGAGATGATAACATGCTCTCCACAAATAGGATGAAGGAACTTGTGATGGTTGTTTTGTAAAACAGAAGAATTAGACAAACTTGATAATTCTGTCTGGATATTTGAATGACTCTCATTTAGCAGAGGAATAAGACTTGATCTGCTTCATCTGTACTTGGATCAATGAGTAAAGGTCAGAGAGAGGCAGAATTAGGAAGGATTAAATGAAAATGATAGAGATTGCTTGTGGATTAGACTGCCTTAGGAAGAAGTGGGTTCCCCCTTATCGGCGGTGCTGGGAGTCTAGGTCAAGTACAGTTTGATTGACTCCTGAGTCCTGTTCTAAGGCTGAGTCTGTAATTCTGTTCTTTCTACTCCACACTGTCATCTCCCCAGAAGCCTCAGTTGATTTTTAATTGCTTGTATGATACAGTTCAAATTCATTGAACTTCAGTGTGTCTTGAGTCTGGCTGCTACTTCCTTTCCCCCCACCCCATCCTCAACAGCATTTAGAAATGTATTTTCTACAGTTCTCCTACAAGAATTCTCCTACTACATCGAAGTGATTTTCTTCAGATTCTCTCAATACACTTTGCACTTTCCCACCTTCTGGGCACAAATTAAATTTACCTCTTACATGAAGCTTTCCTGAACATCTCAATCAGAGATCATTTTGCCATTCTCTTTCCCTCTGTTTATAATCTCTACCATTAACAAGACATTTTCATGCATCGTGCTATAGATATTTGGTTATATGTCTTATTCTTTTCCTCTGTCTTTTTGTCTCTATCTCTCTGTCTCCATCTCCTTATGTCTCTGTTTCTCTGTCTCTATCTGTTTTGGTTTCTCTCCTTGTAAACCTATGATTTCTTTAGTGTAGAAAATTCCGTGGGAAGGGAAATCTTATCTGCTGACCACAGATGTCTTTGAGTTCATTCACCTCATTGTACCAATGAAGAAATTGAGACCCACTGAGTTTAAATGACCCTTCCAAGGATAAATAGGAGCATCAGATATTTATTCTTCATGGTCAATTTAAAAGGTAGAGGAGGAGTTGACTGAAAGCTTCACTCTTCAGGCATTCTCCCTGAGGTCTCCCCTAGGCTAGCCTCCCTTAGCCTCTGTCAAGGCTATAGAGAATTTCTTTGAAATATTTTTCCCAAATCTCCTCCTCCCCCCCAAAAAAGTGGTAGAAATGAATGTTGACCAATTAGAGAGGGAAAGTATAAAAATGTATGGAAGAATTGTGACACAAGGATGTGGCTCATCATGAATTGAAGGAGGTTGAAAAAGGACCGAAATTCCACTGAGTTCAGGTCACTTCTCTCAACAGCTACATGGGCCAGGCACTAAGTCAGTGACTTACTTCCTATGTCTAGCAACATGAGAACAACCTGAATCAGCTTTGTAACCCAATGTTGTGTGGGTACTCACCAAGAAAGGGGAACAAATAAGACAATGATTAATGAGGAAGTAGAAGAAAAAATACTAAAAGCAGTGATTTAAAAAATGCTCAGTAAAAATTATGAGACAGAGGGAACTCCATAGTATTCCCTACCTCCTTTCTGTAGATGACCAGATGAAGCCCTTAACCATACTTTTGTAGAATCCTCTCAGGTGGACATTCTTAGAGAAACCAACTTTTGGCTTACCCTCTTTTTCTACTCTTTCATTTCAGTTTTGGTTTAGGTGCTGCTTTGCCTTCAGTATTTTTGTGTTTTCTCTGAACCTCTTAATCTCTAAAATCTAATCTTAAAATTTTAAAAGAAAGAAAGAGGGAAGAAAGATTAATGGCACTAAAAGAAAAATGGAGGAAATCAAATTAAGAAAGTTTTTAAATCACAACACAGCCAACAGAAGTAAAAAGCATCATGACAATCTATTATATGGAGATATGTACCCACAAAAATGAAAACTCAAAACAATAAATGTTACCTACAAAAATATAGAAATATTGACATAGGCTGTACCATGGTTTTATTGATATAAAGAACTCCCAGATGAAATTCCATTTAACCATGTAGATCAGCATCTTCTATACAACTTACAGACTTAGACAGTTGTCTGCATCACAGAGAAAGTTAAATGACTTACCCAGGGTCCAAAAGCTTCTTTGTTTCAGACACAGGATAAGAATTGAGGTTTCCTGGATAAGAGACCTTCTCTCTATCCACAATACCACTATCAGTTAGTCAATAAACATTTATTAAGTTCATACTGTGTTCCAGGTCCTTTGATGAGGATATAAAAAATAATAAAAGACAGCCTCTGCTCTCAAGGAACTCAAAGCCTAATGGGAAGACAATATGCAAACATTTCACATTTTAAAATGTCTAAATACAAATTATATAAATAGATTCAGGGAAGAGAAGCTTTTAACAAAGTAAAACACTAATTTATGCTTTGAAAAGTAAACCCTACAAACTATATTCCTAGAGGAAATTCTTTTTAATATGATAAAAACGATATCTATTTAAAACCAAAGGGTAGCAATATATGAAATGGGGAAAAACACTAAGATTTCCTAATTATATAAGAATAATACAAATATGTCCCCTTTGCATACGGTAATTTGGAATCATTCAAGACCTGATAGCAATAGCAGCAAGACAAGAGAAAGAAATTAAAGACATAAAAATAGGCAAAGAGGAGACAAAATTATCCCTTTTTGATTATGACAATGGTTTACTTAGAAAAGCCTAGTGAGTAAGGAAAGAAATTAATGAGACAATAGCTTCATTAAAGTTGCAGGCTACAAAATATTTCTACCTAGCAATAACAAAGTGAAGAAACTAATAATAGAATGATAATCCCCACTCAAAATAACTACAAATTGCACGAATATCTGAGTCAATATACCAAGGCACACTCAATACTTCTATAGTTACATCTTTAAATCAATAAGGAATGGAAGAATTAACTGGAGAGAGACACAGTGTTCACCATTATGTCATTCAAATATAATAAAAATGACAATACCACAAAAATTAATTCACAAATTGAGTGCTATGTTAGTTCAACTAGCAAAATAATATATCACAGAGCTAAATAAAGTCATTCCAAAATTAATTTGAAGATACAAAAAATAATCCCCGGGTAAAATTTTTAAAAAGTGAATAAAGGTTGGGAATGAAGGAGAAATAATGCTTTTAGACTTTAAATAATCATCAAAAATAACTTGGGTCTTCTTGTAAAGTAAATGAATGAAATACAATAGACAAAGAAGAATCAACAATAATTAAAATCAATGACCTATTCTTGATAATTCTCTTAATAAAAACTGTCTAGAAAATGATAATAATACCATTTGCATAATGTTGTAAATTCTCAAAGCATGGTACACATTATCTCATTTGATCCTCACAGCAATTCTGTGGTTGATACTATTATCCTCTTTATTTTGCACATGAAAATACTGTGACTAAGAGGTTAAATGACTTGTTCTGGGTCACACATGTAGTAAGTATGTGAAGCAGTAGTTGACCCAGATCTTCCTGACTCTAGTATAGAACTTTATTTACTATACTACCTAGATGAAAAAATTCCTGGGAAAACTGGAAAGCCATGTAGCAGAAATTCATATGAATATATTTATTATGCCACATAACACAATAAACGCAAAATGGACTCATGAATTGAATAGTAAAAATACGATAGCATAAAAGAATTGGGGATAATACAAAACAAAGAAGCATTATTATATAGTTAGGAATCATATATCTAGGAATATAGGGTGAATTATTGACTGAACAAGAAATAGAAATAATTGCAAAGTATAAAAGATTATTTTATTGCATGAAACTGAAAAGCTTTTGCATTAACAAAATTCTTGCAAATATAAATAGGAAAAGAACAAAAATAGATAAATGAAAAAAGTCTTGGTATCAAAAATCTCTGATGATTTTCATATCTAACATACATTTTCTACTAATAAATATATAAAACCAAAATTCATTCCTCAATAGATAATTAGTAGGAGATAAACAAATATGTTTGAGAAGTTTTCAACTATTAATGACTGTAAGAATGCTTCACATCACTAAAAAGAAAAGTTTAATTAAAAACTACTTTGAGTTTTCATCTCACTTCAAATTGGCAAAGAAAACAAAAGTGAGGGAAAAGCTAGGAGAAGTTGTGAAAAGACTGGCAGACTAAAGATTTGCTATTGGAGCCTTGAATTTATCCAACCACTGTGGAAAACACTTTGGAATTATGCAAAGCATGTGATTAAAATGTCCATATCCAGATTGCACTGTTAGGTATGTACCCCAAGGAAAGCAGAAATAAAAAGAAAGTCTCTATATTTTTTCTTTACTTCTCTTTCTTTCATTCTTTTTCCTTTCTTTCTTTCCTTCCTTCCCTTTCTTTCTTTCTTTTTCTTTCTTTCTTTCTTTCTTTCTTTCTTTCTTTCTTTCTTTCTTTAACAAAAGAAAATGTCTTGAGAATAAACTAAGAAATTATATCCAGGGTAATGAATGTATTAAGTAGTTGGAATAACTTTTTAAATTTTTATTATTTAAATTAATTTGTTTTCAGTTTTCAACAATCACTTCCATAACTTGTAAATTTTCTCCTCTTCCCTTTCACCTCCCTCCCTCAGATAGTATGCAATCTTATATGGGTTCTACGTATGCATTCTTATTAAACATATTTTCATATTAGTCATGTTGAATAGAAGAATTAAAAGCAATGGTAGAAATCATGAGAAAAAAATAAACTGAAACAAAACATAACACAAGAAAAAATAGTCTGTTTCATTCAGCATTCCGTAGTTCTTTCTCTGGATGTGGATATCATTTTGCATCGAGTCCTTTGGGAATGTTCTAGGTCCTTGCATTGCTGTAAAGGGCTAAGTCTATCAGAAAAAATCCTGGCACCATGGGGCTGCTAATGTGCATAATGTTCTCCTGGTTCTACTTATTTTACTGAGCATCAGTTCATATAAGTCGTTCTAGGTTTTTATGAAGTCCTCCTTTTTGTCAAGTCTTAAAACACAATAGTATTCCATTATATGCATATATAAGAACTTGTTCAGGCATTCCCCAGTTGATGGGCATCCCCTTGATTTCCAGTTCTTGGTCACCAAAAAAAGTTACTATAAATACTTTTGTACACATGGGTCCTTTTCCTGTTTTTTATGATTTCTTTGAGATACAGCCGTAGAAAAGGTATTGCTGAGTCAAAAGGTATGCATATTTTTATAGCCCTTTGGGCATAGTTCTAAATTGCTCTCCAGAAAGGAGCTCCATCAACAATGAATTAGTGTTCCAACTCTCCCAAATTTTCTTCAACATTTGTCATCTTCCTGTTTTGTCATGTTAGCCAATCTTATAGGTGTGATGTGGTACCTCAGAATTGCTTTGATTTGCATCTCTCTATTTTTTCCCATGACTATAGATAGTTTTAATTTCTTCCTCTGAAAACTACCTGTTCCTATCCTTTGACCATTTGTCAATTGGGGAATGGCTTGTATTCTTGTAAATTTGACTCAGTCTTCTATATATTTAGAAATGAGTCCTTTATCACAGACACTCATTGCAAAAATTCTCTTCCACTTTTCTGTTTCCCTCCTAATCTTGTTTGCATTGGCTTTGTTTGTGCAAAACCTTTTCAATTTAATGTAATCAAAGTTATCCATTTTGCACTTCACAATTTTCTCTATATCTTGTTTAGTCATAAATTTCTCTATTGTCCATAAATATCACAAATAAACTATCCTTTCCTCCCCTAATTTCTTTATAGTATCAGCTTTATACCTAGATTATTTATCCTTTTAGACTTTATTCTTGTGTACGGTATCAGGCATTTATTTGTCTATGCCCAGTTTGCTTGACACTGTTATCCAGTTTTCCCAGCAGTTTTTGTCTAAGAGTGAGTTTTTATCTCAGAAGCTGAGGTCCTTGGGTTTATCAAGCAGTAGACAGCTATAATCACTCACTGCTATATCTTGTGTACCTAACTCATTCCACTGATCTACCCCGCTGTTTCTTAGCCAGTACCAAGTGGTTTTGACAAATGCTGCCTTATAATACAATTTGAGATCTGGTAGGGCTAGGCCACCTTCTCTAGCATTTCTTTTCATTGGATCCCTTGCTATTCTGGACCTTTTGCTCTTCCAGAAGAATTTTAATTTTTTTTTTCTAGCTTTAGAAAATATTTTTCTGGTAGTTGGATTGGTATGGCACTGCATAAGTAAATTAATTTAGGTAGAATTGTCATTTTTATTGTATTGGCTTGGCCAAGCTATGAGCAACGGATGTTTTTTTCCAATTATTTAGATCAGACTCTATTTGTGGGAAAAGTGTTTTGCAATTATGTTCATATAGTCCTGAGGGTTTTTTGGGCAGTTGGACTCCCAAATATTTTATAGTTCTACAGTAACTCTAAATGTGACTTCTCTTTCTAATGCTTGTTCTTGGGCTCTGTTAGTAATATAGGAAAATGCAGATGATTTATGTGGGTTTATTTTGTATCCTGAAACTTTGCCAAAGTTATTTATTATTTCAAGTAGTTTTTCATTTGATTCTCTAGGATTCTCTAAGTATATAATCCTGTCGTCTCCAAAGAGTGATAACTGAGTTTATTTTTTTCCCTATTCTAATCCTTTCAATTTCTTTTCCTTCTCTTATTGCTAAAGCTAACATTTCTAGTGCCACATCGAATAACAGTTTTGATAATGGACATCCTTTTTTCACTCTTAACCTTACTGAAAATGCATCTTGCCAGTCACCATTACATATAATGCTTGCTGATAGTTTTAGGTAGAGACTACTTATTATTTTAAGTAAGGCTCCATTTATTCCTATGTTAACCAGTATTTTCAGTAGGAATGGGTGTTGTGTTTTGTCAAAAGCTTTTTCTGAATCTTTTGAGATAATAGTATGGTTTCTGTGAGGTTCGTTGTTGATATAATCAATAATACTGATAATTTTCTAAATATTAAACCATCTCTGTATCCCTTGTATAAATCCTATCTGATCAAAGTGTATTATTTTCTTGATAAGTTGCTGTAATCTTTTTGCTAATATCTTATTTAACATTTTTGCATCTATATTCATTAGGAAATTGGTCTATAATTCTCTTCGTTTTGGCTCTTCCTGGTTTAGGTATCAGAACCATACTTGCATCATAAAAAGAATTTGGTAGGACTCCACCAATTATCCCAAATAATATTGGAATTAATTGTTCTTTCAATGTTTGATAGAATCTGCTTATAAATCCATTAGGCCCTGAAGATGTTTTCCTAGGGAGATTACTGATAGTTTATCCAATTGCTTTTTCTGACATGGGGCTATTTTTTCTTCTGTTAATTAGGGCAATTTATTTCTATAAATCTTAGTCTATTTCACTTAGATTGTCAAATTTATGGGCATACACTTGGGCAAAGTAACTACCAATTGTTGTTTTAATTTTCTCCTCACTGGAAGAGAGTTCACCCTTTACTTTTCAATATCATTAATTTGGTTTTCTTCTTTTAATCAAATTGACCAAAGGTTTATCAATTTTTTTTCATAAAACCAACTCTTAGTTTTATTTATTAGCTCAATAGTTTTCTTAATTTCCACTTTATTAACCTCTCTTTTGGTTTTCAATATTTCTAATTTGGTATTTATTTGGTGATTTTCAACTTGTTCTTTTTCTAGTTTTTTTGTTGCAATTACAATTCATTTATCTCCTATTGAATAACAAGTTTTTTTTTTCTCCTGTTTACATTTTTATGCTTCTTTTGAGACTTGTTTTTGAAGATCAAATTTTCTATTGAACTGGGGTCTTTTCGTCAGGAACGTCTGTAAATCCCTTATTTCACTGAATGTCCAATTCCATGCCTGAAATATTATGCTCGGTTTTGCTGGGTAATTGATCCTTGATTGTGGTCCAAGTTCCTTTGCCTTACAGAATATCATATTCCAGTCCCTCTGATTTTTTAATGTAGAAACTTCAAGGTCCTGTGTGATCCTGCCTGTAGTTCCTTGATATTTGAATTGTTTATTTCTGGCTGTCTTCAGTATTTTCTCCTTGGCGTTTTCAGTTTTGGATCTGTTTCAGGAGGTGATGGGTGGATTCTTTTGATGGCTATTTTGCCCTCTGGTCCTGGGAACTCAGGGCAGTTTTTTCTTGATGATTTCTTGGAAGATATTGTCCAGGCTTTTCTCTTTCATAATGGCTTTCCAGTAGTCCAATAATTCTTAGATTTTTTTCTCCTGGATCTCTTTTCCAGGTTGAAGAAGATCATGACATCAGAGAAATGATGACATGACTTGCACTTGACTTTGTTTTGAGTGAAGGAGGACTGTGCAAGATCACCAGCTTCACTTTCTCCTTCTGAGCCATCTGGATCCAGTGACTAGATATTCATCAGGATGACTGAAGAAGGCCCAGGATATAATGGCAGACCTTGGCCTATTCAGGTACTCACTTAGAGTGAGGTAACTCCCATTCAGTGAATAAACCTCTTTAAGAAGTAGTCAGGGAGTGACTCCCTTAATGAGCAAAAAAAAAAAAAAAAAAAAGGCAGTTTTCCAGGTCAATTGTTTTTTCTAATGAGATATTTTGCATTTTTTTATTTTTTTCATTCTTTATATTTTGTTTGATTGATTCCTGATGTCTCATAGAGTCATTAGCTTCTACTTGCCCAATTCTAATTTTAATAAATTGTTTTCTTCAGTTCACTTTTTGTGCCTCCTTTTCCATTTGTCCAATTGTTCCTTTTAAAGAGTTATTTTCTCCAATTAAGTTTTGTATCTCCTAATCCATTTTCTCCAATTTTCCTTTTTAAGGAGCTGTTCTCTCCAGTGAATTCTTTTTTCTTATTTTTAAAACTACTGGCCATTTTTTCTTCTACCTCTTTATTTTGGTTTTTAAAATTCTTCTTGAGCTTTCCCAAGAATGCTCTTTGGACTTGAGACCAGTTCATATTCCCTTTTGAAGTTTCAGATGTGAGTACAGTGTCAATGCTGTCCTCATTTGTATTTGCATTTTGATCTTCTCTGTCTCCATAGTAAGAGTCTATGGTCTTTGCTTTTCTGTTTTGCTTCTTGCTCATGGTGATTGCCTTTTTCCTGGTTTTTACAGTGGTTCTCTGTTTCTGGGGCACTGGGGTCTCTGTCCACATTTCTTGTGTTGATAAATGGGAGTTTTGTGTGTTATGGCCTCTGTTTCTTTCAGCTAGAAGTTAGAATGCTCTAGCTTATCTAGTGCTGAACTGGTTGGTGTGTGCCAAGGCTGAGACCAGGTGAAGTCTTTCTGAGTTTCTCCTAGGGTTACACTAAGGCTCCTGGTGTGAGGTGTGGGGGAGGGGTGATCTGTCAGAGAAGGTCTCCTCTGTGCCTGAACTAGAGCACAGGTAGGCTCAGTGGCTGGTGAATCCCTGTCTGCTGGGTTCCCCTGACTGTGCTAAGGTACACCTGGTATTAGCCCTTATGGGCTCCACCCCCTTGGGCTCGGGATCTCCTCCTGGTTCACTGTGGTATAGCTATTTGGAACACCTCTGGTCTTGTACTGGTCCCTTTCAGCCAAGGCAAGAGAAATTCTTCTCCTTGATCCCCCCAGCCTCCTGAGCTGATAGACTGCAGTGCTCCCTCTGCTGATCCTATTACCTGAGGGTTTTTCCTGGAGAAATATTCTCTGGGTTTTCAAGGTCAAAAAGGGGAGGATGAGAGCACTTAAAGTTTACTCTGCCATCTTGGCTCCCAGAAGTTCAAGTAGGTGACTTTGAAACATTTACTCGACAGTCTCTGGAGTGGCTGCTGATGTTACTGGGGGACCTGTATTTCTCTCATACTCAGTTCCATTGGACTCCCATCCAGGGCCGATATTACTGAGAATCTGCACTGCTACTTCTGTTTTAACCCATCCTGGCAGTTCCTGCTCTGCTTCGCTCTGGTCAATTCTATCAAATTTTAAAGGGCAATTAAACTTAATGTGTGTATGTATGTACACATATATATTTGTGATTATCCATAATAAAAAGGTACTCTATCAAACTCAACTTATGAGATAAATATGGACCTGTTCTCCCAGCCAGGGAGGAAGAAGTGAGAAAAAGTAAAGCGAAGCCTAACATCACTAATGAATATTAATGCAAAAAAATTAAATGGAATTTTAGCAAGCCAGCTAAAAATAAATTCAAAACTTATTAATTATGGTCAAGTTGGATACAGGAATGGCTCAATCACAGGAAAATAAGCAACATCATTAAGAATACAAAGAATTTTCAAAAGTTCATGCTATTCCTTATTTTCTGCAAAACATAAGTGTTTGTTTCCTACTGAACTCATTTAAATTAAAAACACTGAAAAGTATAGTTATGGCAAGGCCCTTTAATGAAAAACATTTATCTAAAACCAATGGATATTTTATTTCAAGTTTTCACAATAAGTTTTTTTGTCTCCCCTAATCACAATTCTTTGATATTAAGTCTCTAGTCACACTAGAAATGTTATCTATAACAATAAAGGAAAGGGAAATATAAGGATATAAATATTGGCAAAGGATATATAATAATCCTTATTTGCAGAGTATATTGTTTTTCATTTGGAAAACTCTAGAAAATTAATGAAGAAACTATTTGAAACAATTCATGGCTTCAGCAAAGCAGCAGGATGCAAAACAATTTTGTGACAATTCAGAGCATTTATGCACATTACTAAAAAAACTAAGAACAAAAAGAAACGAAATTTCATTTAATGTAACTGCAAAACATGCAGAATGTCTGCGACTTCACCCACCAAGGCCCATATAAGACAAATAACTACACAAGTTTCTTTAGAGAAATAAATCCTTTTTAAATAACTGGAGAGTTGGTGTTTATACTTGGGTCATATGAGTACTATTAAAATGATAGCACCATTTCAGTAAGCCAATAGATTTAATATTCCACCAATCAAGTGACCATAGAGATAACATAAAATTATATAAAATGTCAACTAATCAATAAGTATTTTAATGTGACTCCAATTATGTTTCAGGCTCTGTACTAGTTAATGGAGATAGAAAGATTAAATTGACACACCATTTGCTCTCCAGGAGCTTATATTTATCAAGAAAGACATTCTGCAAATATACATACATACTTACATACATGCATACATATATGTGTGTATATATATATATATATATTTAATTGTATACAAGGCAGATATGATAATCAATATTGTTAAATCATCTTAAAATTCAGGTGGAGAAATAGCAAACAGTGACTTCAATGATGATAATGAAAAAAGTATATTATTACATTTCACATTATATAACAAAATTATAATTATCAACTCTTTGGTATTAGCTTAAAAATGAAAAGGTAGACTAGTGGAATACACTATTTAAAGAAGATCTAGAAGAAAGAGGCATCATTCTGATATTTGAAAACACAAGGGAGAATTCTCCATTCAACAAGAACTTCTAGGAAAACTGAAAATCAGATTGAGGGAAAGGGAATTTAGAACATTTTGTGTTATGTTCTAGATGGATAATCTAAATATAAAGGTCACATCATTAAAACAAGAAAAAAATGAAAATTCTTATGGTTCACAATTAAGGGCAGGGAAGATTTTCAGCCAAAGTATGGAGGTGAGTATGATAAGGTTGGCTCTTTATTTTAAATTTGAATCACATATATATATATGTATATATATATATATATATATATATGTATATATATATATATATATATATATATTTTACCATGAATAGTGTCCAGATAAGGCATATAACA
Organism: Notamacropus eugenii; assembly: GCF_028372415.1. NCBI lineage: Eukaryota > Metazoa > Chordata > Mammalia > Diprotodontia > Macropodidae > Notamacropus > Notamacropus eugenii. The sequence goes on from NC_092875.1 coordinate 447,686,742, forward strand.
CTTTTTTTTTTTTTGGAAAACTGATAACTGTATTTATTAAACATTCTTTTTTATTACTTTCTAAGGAATTTTAGTACCTTGTTTTGTCTTCATGGTCTAGGATGTCTGTTAATATAATAAAAATGAGAATTCTACCTAAATTAATTTACTTATTCAGCACCATATCAATCAAACTACCAAAAAATATCTTGCAGAACTAGAAAAAACAATAACAAAATTTATCTGGAAAAACAAAAGGTCAAGAATGTCAAGGATTTTTTTAATATGAAGGAAGGTACACTAGACGTACCAGAGATCAAATTTTATTATAAGGAAATAATGATCAAAACAAGCTAGTACTGCTTAAGAAATAGAGTGGTTTATCAATGGAATAGATTTAGGCAAACAATAGAGAGTAGTAAAATGGTCATAGTAATATAGTATTTGATAAACCCCAAAACACAAACTTTGGGACAAGAACTCATTATTTGTCAAAAACTTTTGAGAAAATTGAAAAACTGTAAGGCAGAAACTCAGTACAGAGCAACATCTCACACAGTAATCAAGATAAAGTCCAAATATATACATGATTTATGCAAAAAAGGTGATATGAAAAGGAAATTAGAAGAACATAACTAGTTTACCTGTCAGATTTACAGATAAGGGAAGAATTTATGACCAAACAAGAATTTATGACCAAATAATACAGACTGTTACAAAATATAAAATGCATAATTTTGATTATATTAAAGGTAAAAGTCTTTGTACAAACAAAACCAGTGAAACCAACATAAGAAGGAAAGAAGAAAGCTGAGATGGGGGAGGTTGGGGGGGAATTACAGCAAGCTTCTCTGATAAAGGCCTCATATCTTAACCATATAGAGAACTGAATAAAATTTATAAGAACACAAGTCATTCACCAATTGATAAATAGTCAAAGAATATAAACAGGTATTATCCAGAATGAAGAAATCAAACGAGATCTATAGTCATATAAAAATGCTCTAAATCACTATTGATTAGAGAAATGCAAATTAAAACAACTCTGAGGAATCACCTCATACCTATCAGATGGTTTAATATGACAGAAAGGGAAAATAATAAATGTTGAAGGGGATATGGAAAAGTAGAGACACCACAATTGGTGGAGTTCTGGAGAGCAATTTGGAATTATGCACAAAATACTACAAAACTGAATATACCCTTTGATCCAGCAATACTACCACTACGTCTATATCACAAAGAGATTGGAAAAGGGGGTGTGAACAATGTTTATAATAGCTCTTTTTTCTGGTAGCAATGAATTGGAGATGGGGGGAGAGGAGCTTGTCCATCAATTGGGGAATGGCTGAACAAGTTCTAGTGTATGATTGTGCTATAAGAAATAACAGTGGGAGGAGCCAAGATGGGGGAGTAAAAAGCCACATATGTATATGCTAGCTCCTAACCCAGAGCCCACAAAATACCTGTAAAGAACTCCCAACAAATTCTAGAGAAGCAGAAGCCACAGAACAACAGAGCAGAGGAGATTTCTGTTCCAGAGAGACCTGAAAAACCAACACCAAAAGTCTGTGGCACCAGGGACCCAGAGCAGAGCCCAACCCTGCCTTGCCCTGAGAGGAGCAAATCCGAACAGGCTTCAGGGATGGAATCTCCAGCAGCAGTGCAGGTCCCTCCACCCACAGGTGCCAAAGGTCAGTGAGAGGGTCTTTTTGGATGGCCAAGAGGGGAGTGGGGTGTCCCCATGACTCAGACCCCCTCAGGAGGCAGCAGCAGACAGGGGCTTCCAAAGCAGGCAGAAGCTCAGACCCATTGTTGAAGGTCTCCATGTAAACCCCCTGAGGGAACTAAGCCCTGTGTGGTGGCCCTGCCCCCACCCGAGCAGCTGAACTTAATTTCATACTGAATAGCAGCCCCACCTCCACCCAAAGCCCTGAGGCTGGGAAGCAGCATTTGAATCTCAGCCCCAAAGAGCTAGCTGGGCAGATTTGAGGGAGAGGTGGGTGTGGGGAGGAAACTCAGAAGTCAAGTAACTGGATGGGAAAATGCCCAGAAAAGGGAAAAAAAAATAAGATCATAGAAGGTTACTTTCTTGGGGAACAGGTGTCTCCTTCCATCCCTTCAGATGAGGAAGAACAAGGCATACTGTCAGAGGAAGTCAAGGGCCGTCTCTCCAAAGGGGACTTAAACTTGGCTCAGGAAATAGAAGACCTTAAAAATCAAATTAGCAGCTTACTAAAGGAGAAGCAAAAAAATGCTGAGGAAAATAGCAGCTTTGAAAAGAGGCTAATACAATTGGAGAAAGAGGTCCAAAAAGCCAATGAGGAGAAGGAGGTTTTAAAAAGCAGAATTAGCCAAATAGAGGAGAAGTTTCAAAAGCTCACTGAACAAAATAATTCACTGAAAGAGAGAATTGAGTCCAGGGAAAAGAATGACTATGAGTTAAACCAAGAACTTGTAAAGAAAACCAAAAAAAAAAAAAAAGTAGAATTAGCCAAATGGAAAAGGAGGTTCAAAAGCTCACTGAAGAAAATAGTTCTTTCAAAATTAAAATGGAACACAGGGAGGCTAATGACTTTATGAGAAACCAAGAACTCACAAAACAAAACCAAAAGAATGAAAAAATGGAAGGTAATGTGAAATATCTCATTGGAAAAATAACTTACCTGGAAAATAGATCCAGGAGAGACAATTTAAAAATTAGGGGACTACCTGAAAGCCATGATCAAAAAAAGAGCCTAGACATCATTTTTCATGAAGTTATCAAGGAAAACTGCCCTGAGATTCTAGAACCAGAGGGCAAAATAAATATTAAAAGAATCCACCAATCCCCTCCTGAAAGAGATCCAAAAAGAGAAACTCCTAGGAACATTGTGGACAAATTCCAGAGTTCCCTAGTCAAGGAGAAAATATTGCAAGCAGCTAGAAAGAAACAATTCAAGTACTGTGGAAATAGAATCAGGATAACACAAGATCTAGCAACTTCTACATTAAGGGATTAAAGGGCATGGAGTATGATATTCCAGAAGTCAAAGGGACTAAGACTAAAACCAAGAATCACCTACCCAACAAAACTGACTATAATACTTCAGGGGAAAAAATGCAATAGAGGACTCTTTCAAGCATTCTTGATGAAAAGACCAGAGCTGAAAAGAAAATTTGACTTTCAAAGACAAGAATGAAAAGAAGCATGAAAAGGTAAAAACAAAGAGAAGTCATAAGGGACTTACTACAGTTGAATTGTTTACATTCCTACATGGAAAGACAATATTTGTAACTCTTGAAACTTTTCAGTATCTGGGTATTGGGTAGTGGGTGGGATTACACACACACACACACACACACACACACACACACACACACACACAGCACAGAGTGAATTGAACAGGATGGGATCATATCTTAAAAAATGAAATTAAGGGGTGAGAGAGAAATATATTGGGAGGAGAATGGGAGAAATGGAATAGGGCAAATTATCTCTCATAAAAGAGGCAAGCAAAAGACTTTTCAGTGGAGGGAAAAAGAGGGGAGGTGAGAGAAAAAACATGAAACTTCCTCTCTTCACATTTGACTAAAGGAAGAAACACTCATTTTGGTATGACAACCTATCTTACAATACTGGAAAGTGGGGGATAAGGGGATAAGCAGGGTGGGGGGGATGATGGAAGGGAGGGCAATGGGAGGAGGGAGCAATTTGAAGTCAACACTCTTTTGACAGGATCAAAAGAGAGAATAGAAGCAATAGGGGGCAGGATAGGATGGAGGGAAATATAGTTAGTCTTACACAACACGACTAATATGGAAGTCATGTGCAAAACTACACAGATATGGCCTATATTGAATTGCTTGCCTTCCAAAAGGGAATGGGTGAGGAGGGAGGGATGAAGAGAAGTTGGAACTCAAATTTTAGGAACAACTGTTGAGTACTGTTCTTGCTACTAGGAAATAAGAAATACAGGTAATGGGGTACAGAAAGTTATCTGGCCCTACAGGACAAAAGAGAAGATGGGGACAAGGGAAGGGAGAGACGTTAGAAGAGAAGGCAGATTGGTGATAGAGGCAATTAGAATGCTTGGCATTTTGGGCTGGGGGAGAGGAGAGAAATGGGGAGAATATTTGGAATCCAAAATTTTGTGAAAATGAATGTTAAAAGATAAATAAATAAATTAAATTTTAAAAAAAGAAAGAAAGAACGGGCAGAATTATTTTAGAAAAAAAAATAAACCTGGAAGGACTTACATGAACTTATGCAAAGTAAAGTAAGCTCAATTGGGAGGATATTGTACACAGTAATAACAATATTGTATGATGATCAACTGTGAATGACTTAGCTCTTCTCTGCCATACAGTGATCCATGACAATCCCAAAGGATTCATGAAGAGAAATTCTATCTACATCCAGAGATAGAACTGATGGAGTCTGCATTCAGATTGAAGCACATAATTTGTCACATTTTCTTTCATTTTTGATCTATTTTCTTTCATAATATGACAAATATGGATATATATTTTGCATGATTGAACAGTATGATGCATATCAAATTGTTTGTTTTCTTAGGGAGGGGAAAGGGAAAAAAGGGAGAGGAAAATCTGTAAATTAATATTCTAAAAAATTGAATGTTAAAAATTGTTTTTACTTGAAATTGGGAAAAAATAAAATATTCATCAGAAAAAGAAATGCCATGAGCTTAAAGATACCAAAGAAGTTAAGCCATAATGAGAAAACAACCTTATAACAACTACAAGCATAGCTTGCAGAGGAAAAAAAACTAGTTTAGCCATAAGGACAAGAGCAAGATGAAAAAAGGAAGTAAGAATGTTGTTAAAATGACACAAGAAATGAAATTATAATTCCAGAGGGCAAAAAAAAAGGAAGAAAAGCAAACATTTTAAAATATGATAGGAACCATTAGCCAAGTAGAAGATTTCATTAAAAACTGATGAGCAGTCAGAATTCAATGTCAATTAGACATCAAAAAATATTAGAATAAAGGTAAGAGCTTACAAATTTGAGTAAATAATACATTTTAACAATAAACACAAATCACATGGAAAAACAGGTCCAGAAAAAGTACTCAAGAACTAATGAATTCCCATAAAATCATTACAGAACAAACAAACAAAATCTGAATATCACATTTTAAGAAATTGTAAAAGAAAATTATGTGAATCTGTTAGAATCAGAAAACAAAGAAACAATTGAAAGAAAGTTAATCTTCCTCTAACAGAAACCCCAAATCAAAAACACACAAAAATATTGCATCAAATAGCTAAAATTCCCTTGGTAAAGTAAAAAATATTACAACGAGTAAGATAGTCAAAATCATACAAGAGTTGACATTATCTATGATAAAGGAGACAAAATCATGGAATGCAATATTCCAAAAGTCAAAAGATAAGAATAATGTACAGTGCAAATATAGTATAATTCTACAGGGGTTGGGGGGGATGGACATTAATAGAATAAATGACATTAAAGCATTCTTAATGAAAGACTAGAGCTGAGGAAAAGAAATCTTAAAATGCAAAGGAGGATGGATCAAAGATGTAGAGGCATGCACCTCCTAGAACTCTCACCTCAAAACCCTCAAAAAATGATAGGAACACACTCTAAACCAATTCTAGGGTAGCAGAAGCCACAAAATCATAGGCTCAAGGAAATTTCCAGTCCAAGACAATCTGAAAGGTTAAAATGAAGGGTCTATTGCACCAGCTGGGAGGAGAGTAGTTTGGTGTGGGCCTCACCAGTGCTGATGGAGTTGGACTTAAAGGACTACATTGATGATGGCTGCTGCCAAAGACAAATGTCAAAGAGAGCTGCAAAGGTCAGTGGGAAGGGCCTCTCATCTAGATGAGTAGGGAGCATGATCCATTCTAGCCCAGGCCCTACCCCAGGGTGGCAACACTCACTCCCACAACCACTACTGTATCTGGAGCCCTCCACTTAACAAAGAGCTCAGAAGTAAAGTAATAAGCTAGGAAAATGAGCAAATTGGGAAAAAGAAACAAATTCTTATTTTCTGGGTAAAGAGGTATCTTCTTATGTCACTAGTGATGAGGAGGATCAAAATATACAACAAGAAGAAGGCAACAAATCCAAAGTTCCTGCATCCAAAGCCTCCAAGAAAACTATAAAACCATAATGAAAAAAAGAAACAGGACAATATCTTCATAGAAATCATCAAGGAAAACTGCTCTGAGGTACTAGATCCAGAGGGCAAAATCGTCATCAAAAGAATACACCAGTCACCTCCTTAAAGAGATCCCAAATTGAAAACTCCAAGGAACATTCTTGACAAATTCCCGAACTATCAAGTGAAGGAGAAAATACTGCAAGAAGACATGAAGAAACATTTCAAATATTGAGGAACTACAGGCAGGATCACACAGGACCAAGAAACTTCTATATTAAAAGATCAGAAGGACTGGAATATGATATTCTGTAAAGCAAAGGAGCTTGCACTACAACCAAGAATCAATTACTCAGAAAAATTGAGCATAATATTTCAGGCAAGCAGATGGACATACAGTGAAAAAAGGGACTTCCAGACCATCCTGATGAAAAGGTCAAAACTCAATAGAAAATTTGATCTTCAAATACAAATCTCAAGACAAGCATAAAAAGGTGAATGGGGGAAAAACCCTGTTATTCAACAGGGGCAAACAATTTACATCCCTACAAGGAAAATGATACTTGTTAATCTTGAGAATTGTATACGTATCATGATATTTAAAAGCAATATACATAGATAGAGGGAGTGAGTATAAATTAAATGATGTGATGTTAAAAACTGTGATTTAAGAGTGGAAGGAATTGTAATTGGAGATGTAAAAAGAGGAGGCAGAAAAAGGTAAATTGCATCACAGGAAGAGGCAAAAACATTACAGTAGAGGGAAAGAGGAGAGGGAGATGAGTATTGTTTGAGCTTTATTCTCACTGGATGTGGTTCAAGGAGAGAACAGCAAAATCAATTAAGTATAAAAATCCATCTAGCCCAGTAGGAAGTAGGAAGGGAAAGGGGAAAGAAAAGGGAGGGGGACTGATAGAAGAGAGGGATGACTGAGAGAGGTGGTGTTCAAAATTTAAAACTGTATCGTGGAGGGGAAGGTAGAAGGGAGAACTAAAAGCATAAACAGGGAAAAAGGAAGGAAGAAAAGATACAGGAATCATAGCTGTGAAAGTGAATGGGATGAAATCTCCAATAAAAGGGAGGCAGTTAGTAGAATGGATTAAAAATCATAATCCAACAATACGTTGTTTACAAGAAATACATTTGAAACAGGCAGATACTCACAGGGTAAAATTAAAAGGTCGGAGCAGAATATATTATGCTTCAGGTGATGTAAAAAAGCAGGGGTGACAATCCTAATCTCAGACAAAGCAAAAGCAGAAACAGATCTAATCAAAAAAGATAAGGAAGGAAACTATATCCTACTAAAAGGTGTCATAGACAATGAAGCAATACCATTACTAAATATACATGCACCAAGTGATATAGCATCCAAAGTCATAGAGGAGAAAATAAGGGAGTTATAGACAGCACAACTATACTAGTGGGAGACCTCAACCACCCCCTCTCTGAAGCTGATAAATCTAATCTCAAAATAAACAAGAAAAAAGTGAAGGGGGTGAAAAGAACTGTGATTAAATTAAATTGGAAAGGTTTGGCACAAAGTCAAAGCAACCAAGATTAGGAGGGAAGCAGAAAAATGGAAAAGAATTTTTGCAGCTAGTATCTATGATAAAAAGACCTCATTTCTAAAATATATAGAGAACTGAGTCAAATTTATAAGAATATAAATCATTACCCAACTGATAAATGGTCAAAGGATATGAACAGGGAGTTTTCAGAGGAAGAAAAGGTATCTATAGCCATATGAAAAAATGTTCTAAATCACTATTGATCAAAGAGATGCAAATCAAAACAACTCTGAGGTACCACAACACACCTATCAGATTGGCTAACATGACAAAAAAGGAAAATGATAAATGTTGGAGAAGATGTGGGACAGTTGGAACACTAATTCATTGTTGATGGAGCTTTAAGTTGATTCAACCTTTCTGGAGAGTAATATGGAACTCTGCCCAAGGGTTACAAAAATGTGCATACCCTTTGACCCAGTAATATCGTTTCCAGGATTGTCTTTCTAAGAAATCATAAAAATGGGAAAGGATCCCATATGTACAAAAATATTTATAGCAGCTCTCTTTGTGGTGGTCAAGAACTGGAAATCAAGGAGATGTCCATCAATTGGGAAATGACTGAACAAGTTGTGGTACTTGAATGTAATAGAATACTACTGTGCTATAAGTAATGATGAACAGGAATACTTCATAGACACCTGCAAGGACTTATACGATCTGATGCTGAGTGAAAGGAGCAGAACCAGGAGATTATTGTGCACAATAACAACCACAGTGTGTGAGGCATTTTTCTGGTAGACTTAGCCCTTCATAGCAATGCAAGGACCTAGAACATTCTCAAAGGATTCTTGAGGCAAAATGCCATCCACATCCAGAGAAAGAACTATAGAATTGACAAGCAGAACAAAACAGAATATTTTCTCTCATATTGTGCTTTGTTTTTTTGTTTTTTGGGTTTTTTTTGGATTTTTCTCATCATTTGTCTCATTCATTTTAATTCTTCCACACAATATGACTAATGTGAAAATGTATTTATTAAGAATGTATGTGTAGGAACCATATAAGATTGCATGCTGTTTTAATATGGAGAGGGAGAGGGAGAGAGAGAAAATGTAAGATTTATGGAAGTGATTGTAGAAAACTGAAAACAAATAAATTTTTTTAAAAAAAGCAGAACGGGCCAAATGGAAAAAGTGTTTCAAAAGCTCTTTGAAGAAAATAATTCCTTAAAAATTAAAATGAAGCAAATGGAAGCTAATGACTTTATGAGAATTCAAGAAAACATAAAACAGTACCAATAGAATGAAAAAATAGAAGACAATGTGAATTATATCTTTGGGAAAACAACACACCTGGAAAATAGATCTAGGAGACATAATTTAAAAATTAGTGGACTATGTGGAAGCCATGGTAAAAATAAAAACAAACATAGACACCATCTTTCAAAAAAATTATCAAGGTAAGCTGCTTTGATATTCTAGAACCAGAAAGTGAAATAGAAATGAAAAGAATCCACTAATTACTTACCAAAATAGATCCCCAAAGAAAAATTCATAGTAATGTTGCAGTCAAATTCCAGATGTATCAAGTCAAGAAGAAAGTATTCCAAGTAGCCAGAAAGAAACAATTCAAGTATTGGGTAAAGACAAGATAACACAAGATTTAGAAGGTTCTACATTAAATGATTAGAAGCTTGGAATATGATATTCCAGAGTTCAAAGAAGTTAGGATTAAAACCAAGAATACTCTACCCAGCAAAACTGAGTATAATAAAGAAAAAATGGAACTTCAATGAAATAGAGGACTTCCAAGCATTCTTGTTGAGATGAGAGCTGAAAAGAAAATTAGACTTACACATAACAGAATCACGAGAAGCATGAAAAGGTAAAAAGGAAAAAGAAACCATAAGGGACTTATTAAATTGAAATATTTACATTCCTACATGGAGCAATGATATTTGTAACTCATAAGACCTTTCTCAGTAATAAGATAATTGGAGCAAACATACACACTCCTTCACTACATATATATATATATATAGACACACACTATATGTAGTGAGTGAGTGTGTATGTGTGTGTGTGTGTGTGAGAGAGAGAGAGAGACAGAGAGAAAGAGAGAGAGACAGAGAGAGACAGAGAGAGACAGAGACAGAGAGACAGAGACAGAGAAAGACAGAGTGCACAGGGTGAGCTGAATGTGAAGGCATGATATCTAAAAAAGAAAATTACATTTTGAGAGGAATGTACTAGGAGAAAGAAAAAGGGAGAAAGAGAATGAAGTAAATCATCTCACAAAAAAGAGGCAAAAAACATCTATTACAATGGAGGGGAAGAAGAGTAAGGTGACAGGGAAAAAGTGAGCCTTTCTTTCAATGGATTTGCCTTCAGGAAGGAATAACATATACACTCAATTGTTTATGGAAGTTTATCTTACCCTACAGGAAAGCAGGGAAAAAGAGCATAAGAGAGGGAAGATAGTAGAAGAAGGTGGGAGATTGGGGGAAAGGATACTTGGAAGAAAACACATTGGAAGAGGGACAGATCAAAGGAGAGAACAGGATAAACAGAGGGCAGGACAGGATAGAGGGAAATATAGGCAGTCTTTCATAACATGACAGTTATGGAAATGTTTTGCATGACTACATATGTGTAACCTATATCTAATTGCTTGCCTTCTCAATGAGCATGGGTGGGAAGGAAGGAAGGGAGAGAATGTGTAAATCAAAGTTTTAAAAATTTATGTTAAAATTGTTTTGAGAAGATGGCGAAGTAGAAAGACGCACATACACATAGCTCCGAACCCACAAACCACAGAACGGCTAGAGGGGACTAACCCAGGGCGAATTCTGCACCCAGAGACCACGGAATATTGGAGCGAGGGGGATTTCTGTTCCGGAGAGACCTGCAAACCTCTCGCGGGGGGTCCTTCGCCCCGTGGACTGGGCGCCGGGACGGGGAGCAGAGGGCAGCCCTGCCGCGGCCATGACACCATGAGGAAAAGATCCGAGAGGGCTACGGTGACGGGATCTCCAGTGGCCACGTGGGTCCCCCCACCCACAGAGGGACCTGCAAGCCTCTCGCAAAAGGTCCTTCGCGCTGCAGACGCGGAGCCCAGCCCAGATCTGCGGCGGCGGCCACGGCTCCGAGAGGTACAGATCCGAGAAGGCTCCAGAGATGGGTTCTCCAGAGGTGGCACTAGCCCTCCCACCAACAGGTGACTGACGGGGATAGGTGAGAGAGTGTCTTTGGTGGGTCGAGAGGGGAGTGGGGTGCCCCCATGGCTCGGGCCCCCCCAGGAGATAGAAGCTGAGAGGCGGCTACAGACAGGGTCTCCCCAAGTGGGCGGGAGCCTGGATCCATTGTGGATGGTCTGTGCATAAACCCCCTGAGGGAACTGAGCCAGAGAGGCGGCCCTGCCCCTGACCACCTGGACTTAATTCTCGCACTGAATAGCAGCCCTGCCCCCGCCAAAAACCCTAAGGCGGGAAGCAGCTTTTGAATCTCAGTCCCCAAACGCTGGCTGGGAGGACCAGGAGGCGAGGTGTGTGTGAGGAGAACATTCAGAGGTCAGGTCACTGGTTGGGGAGAATGCCAAGAAAAGGGAAAAGAAATAAAACCATTGAAGGGTATTTTCTTGGAGAAAAGACACTTCCTCCCTTCCTTTCTGATGGGGAGGAACAATGCTTACCATCAGGCAAAGACACAGAAATTGAGGATTCTGTGTCCCAGCCCACCCAATGGGCTCGGGCCATGGAAGAGCTCAAGAGGAATTTTGAAAATCAAGTTAGAGAGGTGGAGGAAAGACTGGGAAGGGAAATGAGAGGGATGAGGGAGAAGCATGAAAAGCAGATCAGCTCCCTGCTAAAGGAGAACCAAAAAAATCTTGAAGAAATTGGCACCCTGAGAACTAGACTAACTCAGTTGGCAAGGGAGGTGCAAGGGGCCAATGAGGAGAAGAACACTTTCAAAAGCAGAATCAACCAAATGGAAAAGGAGATTCAAAAGCTCACTGAAGAAAATAGATCTTTCAAAACTGGAATGGTACAGATGGACGCTAAGGACTTTATGAGAAAGACAGATATCTCAGAACATACCACGCAGATTTGAAAAATGGAAGATAATGTGAAATATCTTATTGGAAAAACAACTGACCTGGAAAATAGAATCAGGAGAGACAATGTAAAAATACTGGGACTACCTGAAAACCATGATCAAAAGAAGAGCCTAGACATCATCTTCCATGAAATTATCAAGGAAAACTGCCCTAAGATTCTAGAACCAGAAGGCAAAATAAATATTCAAGGAATCCGCAGAACACCGCATGAAAGAGATCCAAAAAGAGAAACTCCCAGGAGCATTGTGGCCAAATTCCAGAATTCCCAGGTGAAGGAGAAAATATTGCAAGCAGCTAGAAAGAAACAATTCAAGTATTGTGGAAATACAATCAAGATAGCACAAGATCTGGCACCCTCTATGTTGAGAAATAGAAGGGAATGGAATAGGATATTCCAGAAGTCAAAGGAACTAGGACTGAAGCCAAGAATCACCTACCCAGCAAAACTGAGTATAATACTTCAGGAGAAAAAATGGTCTTTCAATGAAATAGAGGACTTTCAAATTTTCCTGATGAAAAGACCAGAGCTGGAAAAGAAAATTTGACTTTCTAACACATGAATGAAGAGAACCATGAAAAGGTGAACAGCAAAGAGAAGTCATAAGGGACTTACTAAAGTTGAACTGTTTACATTCCTACATGGAAAGACAATATTTGTAACTCTTGAAACATTTCAGTATCTGGGTACTGGGTGGGAGCACACACACACACACACACACACACACACACACATGCACACATGCACACATACATAGAGACAGAGTGCACAGAGTGAATTGAAGAGGATGGGATCATATCTTAAAAAAAAATGAAATCAAGCAGTGAGAGAGAAATATTGGGAAGAGAAAGGCAGAAGTTATATGGGGCAAATTATCTCTCATAAAAGAGGCAAGCAAAAGACTTATTAGTGGTTGGATAAAGAGGGGAGGCAGGAGAAAAACATGAGGTCTACTCTCATCACAATCCACTAAAGGAAAGAATATAATGCACACTCATTTTGATAGGAAAACCTATCTCATAATACAGGAGAGTGGGAGACAGGGGCACAAGCAGGGAGGGGGGGAGGATAGAGGGGAGGGCATGGGGAGGAGAATGCAATCCGAGGTCGACACTCATGGGGAGGGAAAGGACCATAAGAAAATAGAAGAAATGGGGGACAGGATAGGATGGAGGGAAATATAGTTAGTCCTATACAACACAACTAGTATGGAAATCATTTGCAAAACTAAACAGATATGGCCTATATTGAATTGCCTGTCTTCCAAGGGGAAGGCTTGGAGAGGGAGGGAGCTAAAGAAGTTGGAACTCAAAGTGTTAGGACCAAATGTAATGTTCTTACCACTGGGTAACAAGAAATACAGGTTAAAGGGTCAAGAAAGCTATCTGGCCCTACAGGACAAAAGAGAAGACGGAGACAAGGGCAGGGAGGGAGGATAGAGGAGAGAGCAGATAGGTCACAGGGGCAATTAGAAAGCTTGGGTCTGGGGGGGGAGGGGATGAAAGGGGAGAAAATTTGTAACCCAAAATTGTGTGAAAATAAATGTTAAAAGTTAAATAAAAAAATAAAATAAAATAAAATAAAATTGTTTTGACATGCAACTAGGAAATAAGATATATAGGCAATGGGGTATAGAAATCTATCTTGCCCAACCAGAAAATAGAAGGGAAGGAGATGGGGGAGTGATAGGAAGGAAGGAAGACTGGAGGAAAGGGCAATCAAAATGCACACTATCTGGTGATGGGGGAGAGGGAGCTGGGAAGAAAATTTGAAATTCAAAATTTTTTGGAAGTGAATGTTGCAAAGTGAAAATAAATAAGTTTTTAAAAAGAAGGAAGGAAGAAAAAGTAAATAGAAGGGGAGAAGATGAGTATCTACTTTTATAACAGCTCAATATCTCCACCAATTTCTGATTTGGAATAGAAATCAAGATGCATATCCCTCAGTTCTGCATGGTATAATTATATATAAAAAAAACACATGCTATACATTAAGAAATCATATGCTGTGCTGACCACAATGTAATAAAAATCATAATTACTAAGGAACCACTGAAGAATTAATGAATTTCAACTTAAATGAACATTTAATTATTTAAACCTAAAGAATCAGTGGGTCAAAAGAACAAACCACAGAAACCAAAGAAATTTCACCAATGAATGTTACCACAATGAAATAAAATACTTAAACTTTTGAGGTTAAGACAAAGCTCTCTTTGCGTGAAATTTCATTCTAACTAATACCTCTATTTTCATTAATATATCTCTAATTTTCATTAACTAAAAAAAAGGGGGAAAGAAAATCAATAATCTAGGCATTCAATTAAAAAACCCTAGAAAATAAACAAATTGTAAAACCCAAATAAACAATAAATTATAAAAATCATAGATAAAATTTTAAAAATTAAAATAAGCAATATATGTGATTACTAGAAAAACTAATAAAATAAACAAACCATGAGCTATTCTGATCAAAATTATGCATACAAATTTCCATGATCAATTTCTTATGTTTTGAAAAGAAATTTTATTAATTATTACATTATAAAAAATATTTTGCCTACTGCTATTCCAGTAAAACTACAAAATTATTATGGCACTTTATTTATAAAAATGTATAAAATTAGAAACATAAAATTTTTAAATAACCCTATATCAGCAATCTAGATCAAACATGCTATAATTCAACTTACTAAAGAAAAAAATGTATGACCACTTAGATTTACAAGTTAATTTTGTCAAACATTCAAAGAACAACCAACACCAGTTTTGAATTGTTTGAAGAAAGATAAGAACATAATATCTTATCAAACTCCTTTTATGAGATGTATGTGACCCTAATGCCTAAATCAAAGAGAATAAAGTTAGAAAAGTATATACTAATATCATTAATGAATACTGATGCAAAAATATTTAATAAATTATTATCAAGGATGATACAGCAACATATTACCAGGTTGCATTTATGCAAAGAATTCAAAGTTGGCTTCATATGAAGAAAATGTAGAAAATTATATATATATAATGTATATATATATATATATATATATATATATATATATATATATATAAAATGGAAAGCAAAAAAAATCACATGATTATTTTAGTAGATTCAGAAAAAGACTTTAATAAAATACAATGCTCTTTCAATTTCTCAAAAAATAACGATACACAGTACAGGAATAAGTGGACATTCCTCTAGTGTGATAAAAAGTGTATATCTAAATGCAAAAGCTACCAAGGATAAAGAGTGGTGATAGGTATTCTAAGAGCTCCTCATAAAAAAGGGCAAAAATATGTAGAAAATATATTTGGAATAAGCAGATATCATTCCGCAGGTGTCTCAATACAGACCCTTGGAGGTCTGTAATACCAATACTCAAATATATGGAAAGATGACAAGACATTTAACCACATCAGTTTTACTGAATGTCACTAATGACTCATTGAGCATATAGTCAATTACAGCTACCACAACAAAGGATTCAGGAGTAAAGCTGTCGGAACATAATCCCAAGTGATATTAATTATCCTAGGACTTCAATGGCATAGGCAAAATTTAAGATTTTCATTAACAGCTACGCCAATAAAAAGTTATAATATTTAGGATTGAATTCAGGGAAACATTTAGATAAAGAAACCAGGGGAGAAAGGAAAAATAGATTTTGGTGGAGATATAGCCACAAAGATGATAGAGACTGAGAGGTAGATAATCTAGACAGAGAGAATGACAGCATTGGGGACCAGGTCATGCATTAATAGCTTAGAATCCTAGGTCAAGACATCATTCCTTGATTGTAATATGAGAGGATAGTTCAAAGCCTTAGCAAGTTGGCTGAGGTCAGTAATGTGCCAGAACCAGCTCACACTGAGTTTCAATAGTGGATTCTCACTTTCAATATGAATATTTACACCTCAGAAATCATAATATTCAAGGCTTGACTTATTAATTTATTGGTTGTATAGATTTAAGAAAATGATGGAAAATTTTAATAATACAGATTAAACTTAAAAGTATGTTTTTCATATTTTTCCTAAGACTTGCAAGACTTGTTTGTTAAACTTTTATCAATATATCCTTAGTTGAGGATATTTTAACACAAGATAACCAGCAGTTGAGAAATTTAGATTCTAATTAATCATAAAGAGGGCTGGAGAAACAGATTCTAGATGGTTAACTAATGAAAGATCTGGTTAACTAATTCAACAGCTAATGATTATTATTGGGTTATTTTCAAGATCCAAATCAAGTGTCATGATAAAGCTAAGGAAATAGGCAGACATTTGGCAACTGGTGGAGAACCTGGATTAAACACTAAGAACCATTTTAAGCAGGGCTGTTATTATTTTCATATTGTTATTTTGCTTGCAATTTTTCCCTCTCCTTTGTATGCTCTCATAATTCTTCACAGTAAATCCCTTTTAAATATTACAAAATTTGTCATACTATTATGAAAACAAGGGAGAATATCATGGTCAAGAAAATTCTATTGTTTTCTCTCAACAAGGGACTTAGGTTTGAGGAATCATGATAAGAATGATGAAGTGATAACAATTTGAATCCTAAAGAACATATCAGTGAGTGAATACTTAGTTCTACTTGAGGGGGGAAATAAATATGATTATGGAAGGTGTCCCATATCCTAAAGTTAGAAACTAATTGTTTCCTTGGTAGATCTTTTTATATACTAAATGTTGTTTGTCCTTTATTTTCAAAGAGGATCAATGACCTCATGGGGCAAAATCTTGACTTGCTTCTGAATTACATCTAAATGAGACAGAGCTGCAAAAAGCCATAAGTCTCACTCCCCCAGTCAAATAGAAGTCTAGTAGCAAGACGAAAGTTAAAACAGCTGACAATGATCAGGTATGCAGTGGATGACGTTGGCGTCTTTGATTTCTGACCAAGCTCTAAGAGTACCACAGCACCTGCTTTCGATACCCTTCATGGCTGTTGAAACAGATTGTTCTCATTTGTCCATTCCACTGTGGAAGTCTTCACATGCTTGGGGCAAACATCTCCCAAACTCAAAATAAGTTTCAGGTCTGTCAGTTACCCTCAACCTGGTTAAGGTCATCTGCTTGAAATTGGTTTACCAGGGTGTGGCCACTGCTCATGCTGCAGATTCTTGGAACCACAAGACTGTTCATTTACCTTTGGTGTCCACCTGTCACTCAGCTCTCACTTACATGGTAAATGTTTATCTCCATGATCTTTAGTAAGCTTTCTATGAGTATTTATGTACTAAGGATAGTTTATTGGCTTCTGGGTAAGTTGCAAAGATCAGAGGAGGTGGGCATTTTCTTTTAATACCTCCTATATAAGTACTTAAGAACAAAACAAACCGATATCTATAGTCAATGATCCTTGTTTTGGGGTGGATAACATTTGCTTTACTGCCAATCCATTACAACTCTACATGAAAAAGATATGAAGTATTATAAAGGGTTCCAGAGATACAACTTCAAAGAAACACAGAGCTGAAAAATAACTGAGGTACACTTTATTTGCAATTGAGAAAATTGAGAATATAAGTATAATGGTCACAAAACTACTTAATGACAAATCCAAGACAAGACTTTCTGACTCCAAGACCAATTCTTTGGAAATGTATTACTTTTAGAATAATACCAAATAAAAAGAAGAAGAAGAAGAAGAAGAAGAAGAAGAAGAAGTAGAAGAAGGAGAAGAAGAAGAAGAAGAAGAAGAAGGAGAAGAAGAAGAAGGAGAAGAAGAAGAAGGAGAAGAAGAAGGAGAAGAAGAAGAAGTAGATAGATAGACAGAGATAGATAGATAGATAGATAGATAGATAGATAGATAGATAGATAGATAGATAGATAGATGATAGATAGACAGCACTCAAATGCACATGGAGTTGTCTTTTTTACCCTATACATATTCATTATATACTGAATAGTTGTGCTACAACGAGGATAATCTTGCTCCCTACTATGTTCTTTTTTGTTATATATAAATCATGTCTATATTTTTTTATTAAACTTCTGGTACTGTCTATTGTTTATTCTTTGATTACTCTGTATTTCCTTTAGTACCAAAAATATTTAATAACAACCAAAGCAGAGTAAATCCAATCCCAGAGTAAATGCACTTTACTGTTCATTATTTCTACTAGGTTATTGGAATCTTGAATGACTGATGTATGGTAAATGTGTGGTAAAGATATTATCAATTGGGGAAAAAATAAAAGAGAAAAATAGATACAAACTTTGATAACTGAAACATAGGTTAGTTTGTCCTATGTCACAGATCTTATGGATATCTGGCATAGTCTAGCATCAATAAAAAATTCATAATTTATATATTTTCTTTCATAAATGTGAAGATAAATAGATATAGACTGCTTTGTACAAGGGTATGATTCTAGGCAATTTGGGGGATTTGAAGATGTATAAGGCAATCCTTATTGCAGCTTTTTACAAACTAGAAGAAGAAAAGTTACACATGTAAATATTTACATGGATGTTGGTAGAGGATGGGGGAAAGAAAAAATGAAGGGGAGAAAACTGAAAATACAATTCAGGAGGGCAAAGGGAATGAGATCAAGACCATTTCTTGAGAATGCAAAAACAAGTAAAGATACGGAGAAATAATGAGAACATAAGGACTGAGGCAACAGGTAAAAAGGGAGGGAAGTGGGACAGATTAAGGACAAGATGAATGCCCTTGACATCAACAAACTGAGAAGA
Organism: Notamacropus eugenii; assembly: GCF_028372415.1. Lineage (NCBI taxonomy): Eukaryota > Metazoa > Chordata > Mammalia > Diprotodontia > Macropodidae > Notamacropus > Notamacropus eugenii. The sequence goes on from NC_092875.1 coordinate 447,705,187, forward strand.
TTTGAAGTCATCTGCTGAGAGGATGGTGGGTGAGAAAAGGATTAGAGGATTGAGGAGTATGGAAAAGAACTGCACAGAATTCAAAAAGGAATTATCAGAAAATGAATAAAGTCATTGTTTCAGGGTGACTATGCTTCCACTTAAAGTCACTTTGGATTGTAAAGAGAAATAAACAAAGAGCAATAGACTTATTGCCTTTGACTCCACGAGAGAAGAGATTATAATTATCCTTAGCTTAGTCATCACTAAGAGATGTCAACTGAATGAGATGAAAGAATAGTTGTGACTCTTTACAGCTTCAAACCCAACCTTTCAGGCTCTACTACGGACAGTGGTAAGGCACCTAGAAGACTTCAGAAGATGAGATTTATACCTTAACGCTCAGATTATATCAACAGATGCATCAAGTTTAGATAGATGTCCTTTATTTGAGCTTAGCTTCTTCTTTGCTTTTGTCAAATACTATCGTCCAAAAATTAGATTTGTGAATTATGCAGTTACAATTTGAATGAGAAACATTATTAAAACAGATGGGACTGTATTGAGAATTAATGTCTCTGGATTCCTGTGTTGTCTGCATACTCTGAAAAACTTCAATTCATACAAAACAAGTGAGATCACCATCTAGTGGTAAAATTCTTGGACAACAGAAAAAGCTAACCAGTTTTGGAAAAATCATTTTGTCCAGGTAGCTCAAAATATGTAAAGTCAGAACTCAAGTCCCAAGGTTCTCACATTAAAGACACTATATCATGCAACTTCATGTGCCCATTTATTCCCTGGGGGAAAAATGTTTGTCATCATACAAACAAGTCTTAGAATCTCTCTCTCTCTCTCTGTAGGCATCTTTGGAAAACAAACAAAAGTGGAATCAGAAAGGAAAAGTATACTGCATTTATTTTAAGAATCTTTATTTATGCTATGTCCACCATGTGTGAGACCCCAAATACAGAATAAATGTTTATTTACCTAATCTACTCTCATTCATTTATTCATTCAATGTTAATTCAGTGCCTTCAAGGCATGTTACTAGTTGGAATACAATGATATAAACAGTCCCTGTCATTTTTCTTACCCAATTAGCTCCCTTTTTATGAATAAAACTAGTTAATGTGATATAAAAGTGAACTATCCCCTCCTCCAGGTATTGAGTTACCATTTTTTAGCTTCTGCTTATCCAGAAGCCTGGTGTATTAACACAGAATCCTTGATTGATGATTTGTCTGACTGTCACCATTACTTTGCCACTGTGTCAGAGATTATTTACAACACCAAATGTTTTAATTAATTCGATGACCCATTGACATGTGAAGCTATGGTGGTGCAAGTTGCAGTGTCATTTCACATGCAGAAATTCTGACTGCCAGACGGTACCAATGGAAGAACTTTGTCACTGGCAGGTGGCTGCTCCGCCTTGATGTTGTGTTACCTATTCCTGGCTGAGATGAATTTCCCTCCTGATTTTGCTGTCACCTCTCCTTCAGTGTTTATATAAAAAGAATTCTTCCCAAGAGCTTTCCTTATCTGCCAGTGGACTGGTGTTTTGTGGGAAACAGGGGTTCATTTCTGTCAGTCCTCACGTTGATAGGCCATCACACAGTAATGTCCAAACATGAGAAATTGTGATAATTAAACTTCTTCTTCATCTTCTTTTTTTTTCTTTTTTTTACACAGAATAACAAATTGTAAAAATTGGCAGTCAGCCTGCCATTTGAAAGTGAAGAAAACATCTTGTTTTAACATCTGAGCAGGGATTTTTTTTTTGTAATCTGTAAACAATTGGACCATATGTAGTGTGATGGGAAACATGGAGGCTGTGATAGAACATCATTTAAGGAACCTGGTGTTTAATCACTGTTCTTTGACTCACTGAAATAGAAATTAGCATTATCAAGTTCTGCTTTTTAATCTTGATTTTAAAGATACAGTTTTCATAAAACACCAAGCAACACTTAGCATTTACAGAATCTGTATTGAGTCAGAGGGAAGAGAATTCAAATGAGAAATGTAAATATATGTTTTTAAATGACACCCAAACAGGTAACAGATGTAGCCTACAGGCTTTTCCAGCCTTCTGCTTTATTTTGTGATGCAGTCTATACAGAGCCTCTTTACAAAACACTTTACAAGACTCACAAAATTAATATCTAAAATAATAATTTTAGTCAGTATAACCAAAGTATTACAGAATATTTTAAGAAACCTTAGTTGCATCTATACCAACTTTCACTTAAATAGAATAAAAAATTGTACTGATGAATTATTCCAAAGTTTAGTATTTGCTTTGATTTCCAGAAACCACTGTTCAAATGAACCTTAGAGTAAAACCAGTAACTATATATTCCTTTTTTTTCTGCAGCAAGATTTGTTTCCTAAGTTTTGGTATTTGAGAGTACCGAAAAAAGATTTATGACCACAGCTAAACTGGCATAACTTTCCACAGCTATAAGAAAAACAATACCAAGTAATCATCTTTAGATCCAAGCACACTCTTAAGCCATGACCACACAATAACTTCTAGATACTCAAGTCAGCTTATCACTTTTGAGTTTTTAATGCATGCAGTAATAAATTCACTTAATGTTCAAGGAGTCAAGAGCCTTGAGTTGTACCTGTGGCTCTGCAGTTCAACTAGCTGCCAGACTTTGAGCAAATTCATCAAATTTCTTTAGGTTGGACATGCATTTGTAAATTGGGATAGTCATGGAGAGGAGGGCTGGTTGCTGGAACCTTTAGGTTCATTTGGTTCTAAAATTCTATAATTATATGAAAAGTAAATTTGATCTTATATAAAATTAAAACATTTATATCTCTATAGTGCTTGATATGTGTCTTCACTTATTTGCTTGAATTTGTCCAGAAAACTTATTGGCAAAATAGAGTTGTGAATTATGCAGGTATTATTTATGGTAATGACACACTTAGGTTAGTGGTGTAGTGGATATGACATTGTATTTGGAATCAGGAAGCCCTGATTTCAAATCCTGCTTCAGATGTTAACCCGATGTATGATCCTGAGCATGTCACTTCATTCTACATGATTCTGTTCCATCTGTAAAATGAGGATTTGGGACTTGATGGTTCTCAGGTCTTTTCCTGTTCTACATTTATGGTCTGATAATCACTTATTCAGACTGAAATCCATGTGAAAAATATATCCTAATATTTTGTTTTATAGGGTTTTTATGCCACAACTGGCTCCCAAACTATATGCTTTTTGGAAACCAGCACTTCTAGGTCTCAGCCAGCAAGCTGAAACTGACAAAGGAGTGTTCCACTTCTCTGTTGTAAAAGTTGTACTTACCTTGTTTTCATGAAGCCAACCTCTGTTTCCATGGAAACAAGAACAAAAAGGCAGTTGGCAGCCAGCATCTGGGACTTAGAAGAACTCTCACATGTCAATTTCAGCTGCTGGCTGCTGGCTTAAACCTAAAAATGGAGAGTTTTAAAAGCACCTTCAGACTTTTGACAAAAGAAGAGTGAAATAAATTTAATTTAAAAAATGAAATTTTATTTAAAATGTATCAACCTTTAAAACACCATTTTATAGAATATGTTTACCTAAGTTATATTTAAAACATTTTCTAAAACAAACAGAAACTTACATATTAAAATCTTATTTTAGAACTAACTATACATATGTTTTAGAACAGATCATTATCTTTGGGTAATTTTTAATTATTTGGAATTCATTATCTTTCTCACTTCTCTTTTCACTTGGCATATCTTATCTTCTTTGTACTCACTACTTTTTATTTCTTAATTCTTCACCTTCCTCTTTTCAGCGTGGGGCTGCATTCATTCTAAAGAAATCAAATTATTTGAGAATGGCTGAGATACTTTTGAAAGGTGTCTTCATTAGAATATCTTCATCATTATGAGAATATATGTAGTCTTTAAATAGTCTTAAGATTATTTAGATTATATAAATAGTTGATTAAGAAAACAGTGTAAAGTCACTTCTAAATTTATGATACCCTTAAGGAATCATTGATTCACTGCAGCGCTCATCTACTTTTTTTGGGGGTGAATATGTATGTCTAGATGAGGGGCTATTGGTGTCTATAAATCAATAATGAGCACCTTAGCCAGAGTGATTTTTGTTCTCTAACCCCAATTCATCTACCTTCGTGATTATTTGTATATCAGTGGATCATGTTGTTATTAACATTATCAATAATTAATTAATCTTATTTTTATCTTTTCAATTCATTTTAGAAAAAATTGGTCCTGGGACAAAAACCTATGCTAATAGTATGCCTTGATATTTGATGTTTTCCAGATGATTTCAAAGATATGTAAAATATTTTTAATTACATAAAAATATTAGGATGTAAACCTTTCTTCAGTACATTCATTAAAACATTCCTGGAGTAGATAAGATGATGTCAGCGATGTACGTCATTCTTAATTCACATATTTTTGGTTACTTCTGAGACCCAAGTTTTTATTATTTAATTTTTATTTCTTTCTCCAGAATTTTTTAACATTTGCCTTTTAAAATTTTGAGTCTCAAATTCTCTCTCCCCTTCCCTCCTCTACATTTCTTAAGGAAGCAAGAAATTAGTTATAAGTTATACATGTTGCGATGCAAAATATATTTTGAGATTAGTGATGGTGTGAACGAAAACACAAACAATAATAAAAAAGGAAAAATAATGAAAGTTAAAAAAAAAAACATGCTTCAATCTGCATTCATATTCCATTGGTTTTTTTCTGGAGGTAGATAGTATTTGTCATGATAGATCCTTCAGCATTGTCTCAGATCATTGTATTACTAAGAATTAACTCATTCACAGCTGATCATTATACAATATTGCTCTTTCTGTGTACAGTGTTCTCCTCCTTCATTTCACTTTTGCATCAGCTCAAGGTTTTCTGAAAGCTTCCAGCTCATTATTTCTTGTAGCACAGTAGTATTCCATCATAATCTTATGTCACAAGTTTTTCAGCCATTCCCCAATGGATGAACATCCTCTCAGTTTCCAATTCTTTGCCACCTGTAGCAGCAAGCACCCTGACAGATTCAGGATGGCCTGCTAGCACAGGTTCTTTGATCTGCTTTTCTAAAAGGAAAGGTAACTTTTGAGGGGTTAACAATCGTTTTAATCAAGCACGTGTATCATAGAAAATCAAAATCAAAATTTCAGAGAAATCAAAACTCAACAGACAGCTCTTCCAGACTCCCTGACCATTAACATGCATACATCTTTACCAGAGAGGGAAGCACCAACAGGGTTTTCAAAGTCGGGGGGCTGCTTATCAGCTTCCCAGTCCCATCTGGCACACAAGCCTTATTCCAAAAACTAAGCCCCAAAGTAAAACCTCACCCTCAGAGTATTTATACATTTTTTCACAGCCAGAGGTCATGACCCTCTGACACAGTACCTCAACAGAAAAAACAAAAGTTACTTGAGACCCCGCGACAAAACAACTCCCCTAATCAAGCTTCCCTCAATGGGAAGGCCTATGAATGGGTGGGGAAGATCTTCTTTAATCACATTCAAATAGAGGCATTATATTTTGTTTGGTCTCACAATAAGGAAAGCAACTTTGGAGGGGTCAACAATCTTCTTTAATCACATATACCAATAGAGAAAATACAAACAGAGAAATAAAGACCAACAGACAGGGCTTTTAACTGTCTGATCATAAGCAATACATATATAACAGATCAATAAGCAGATCCAACTGTCTGACCATTATATACATATATAGCTACCAGAAAAAGAAGCACCAACACCTTAGTTTTTAAAGCTGGGAGGGGAGGGCTCCTTAACTGTTACCCAGGGTTTCATCTGGCACATGAACTTTCTTCCAAAGAGCAAGTCCCCAAAGCAAAACTTCACCGCAGAGTACATGTACACTTTTGAGAGCCAGAGGGCATCATGACCCTCCTGATCAGAACCTCATTAGAAATTACAGAAGGTGTGGTTCTTCCTGCAAAACAAGCTTCCCTAATCAATCTTCCCTTGATGAGCTCCATCTGAGGCCTATTAAGGGGCAGAGAAGATCTTTAACTTCTATACTACCACAAAAAGAGCTTCTATAAATATTTTTGCACATATAGTTCACTTCCATTTAAAAAAAAAAATGTCTTTGCTATACAAACTTTGGAAGAGCATTTCTAGGTCAAAATTTTATAGCCCTTTGGGCATCGTTCTGCTTTCCAGAATGGTTAGATCAGTTCACAATACCATCAATAATACATTAGTGTCCCTATTTTCCAATATCCCTTCCAACATTTGTCACTTTCTTTTTCTGTCATGTTAGCCAATCTGCTTTGTGTGAGGTGGTACCCCAGTATCATTTTAATTTGCATTTCTCTAATCAATAGTGATTTAGAGCATTTTTATGTGACTATAGATAGCTTTGATTTTTTCATCTGAAAATTGCCAGTTCAAATTCTTTGAACATTTATCAATTGGGATATGATTTGTATTCTTATAAATTTGACCCAGGTCTCTATATATTCAAGAAATAAGGCCTTTATAGGAGTAACTTGCCATAAATTCCTGCCCAATTTGCCTGTTTCCCTTTTAATCTTGACCATATTGCTTTTGTTTGCACAGAATCTTTTTAATGTGATGCCTCACTAATGACAATTTTACATCCAATAATGTTCTCTATCTCTTCTTTCTCCATAAATTATGACTTTATTCATAAATATGACAGATAAAATATTCCGTTTTCCTAATTTGCTTAAAATATTACCCTTAATATCAAAACCACGTGCCCATGTTGACCTTACCTCAATATTCTCTCCCATCACGTCTCTCACGGGAAGAGGCGGAAATACACGAGATAGCTCGGTTCACCTCGATTCCCAGTCGTTTCCTGGGGGGGCCTCGTGAGAACTCTAAGATTTAGAAGTTCCCACCTTTACCCGCCCGAGACTGTCCACATGGAATTGAGCTTCCAACCCCAGCACAATATAATGTGTGAAGTGCTGCTTTGCACCTAGTTTCTGCCAAGCAGCGTTCCAGTTCCCTAGGTCCCCAGTTTGAAAACTTTTTATGATGTGTACCTTAGATATTGGGAATTTGGTATAGTGAAAGTTATTAAAAGTATTGTTCTAAATTTTCATGGATCAATGCTTTATCTAAGGACTTGTAGATAATAATTATTCAGTTTGTGATTATGCACTAGTTCTGGCATAGTTGAAAATTTTCAGTTTTCAAGGTTGTTTTGAGTTCTGTATTTGTAGTATGAGGATTTATCATTTGTGAATCCATGAAAGAGAGAAAATTTCACGTTATGTCTTGAAATGATTGTAATTATTATTTTAGCATATAGCTATGTGTTGAACAGTTTCTACTTTTTACTTTCATAATCTTACCTAACCAATAAGTCGATGAGTTTCATAGGTAAACACTGAATAATTTCTGAGAGTGATAACTTGATCTGAGTTTGTGATTATAAATATTTCCATTTTTATAACATGTTCATAAGATAAATATTTGTTTGTTTCTTGTTCACTAACTGAATTAATGGGGCTATTGTCCATGGAAGACCTTTTGATTCCATTATTGGATCTGAACAATTCCTTATGTTCTCTCTGGAGATAAATTACTTTTGGTTAAACATGACAAATCCTGTGGCCATTTTTAAACTTTAATATTATTAATCAACAAGACCACTTGTTCCAACTGTTTTGTTAGTTTCCAATTGTGTACTCATGTTAATCCTCTTCCTCTTTTGGTGATAAAGAAGTTTAGGGTAGGGGGATGTATGCTATCATCAGTGCTATATGTGTTTCTCTTAGCATATTCTCCAAATCTTACATGGTCCCATTTTATAGTTCTGATATATTAAATCTCTTAGATTATAATTGCATTTTAATGTTCCTTGCTTTCAGATTTGATTTAAGGATGCCAGAAAGCTTTTTAATATACACACATACTACATTTTTTATAGTTTTCAATTTGTTTTATCTGGAAATAGTAAAGGTATGTACAGTATATATATTTTTTGTCTATTAGTTAAGTTTGATCTCAATTTAAGCTGAAACCCTCTAGCCTCTATCTTTACTTATATTTAGAATTTTATGCTTACTAAGTTCAAAGGCATTTCATTTTCATTAAAGAATCCACAAAAGTTATTTAATTTGTTTCAGTAAAGTCATATAATGATGTCATCAATATTCATCATAGAATTAAGATCTTTTTGGTGTGTGCCCTTCTTTAAGTTGGAAGTCATATTCAATTCTGCTTAGGAGAAATCATAAAGGATTTGAAATATTTCCCTGAAAGATGCCTTATTTTATAACAACTGTTCCTGACATTATTCCTATACATTTACAAGAAAGATATCAAAGAGATAATAGTTGTGTATGTTGGTGTATTTTGTTGGTGTTCTGTTTTTAATAGAGAATTTTTCCACCTGAACATCAAGTGTTGTGACATTTTCATAATACTTGGATCTATGTTGTGCATTTGAGATACATGAATGAGTAATGAGTGCAGAACTGCATCAAAGGTTTTCGAGTAATTAGAAAAAAAAAGATAGTTAGAAATAATGACTTTTTGAGCCATCTTTTCCCCAAATTAACAAATCATTAGTAAGCTATTCTTTATTCCTCTGAGGCTCTGTATTCCCTTGCGACTACTCAACCTATTTATTCTTTTCCTGTAGGTATTTATAGATTATATTAAACTGATGTAAGCTGGGAATGCTTACATAAATTACATAAATACATAATTTGCCAATATTTGGAGACTACATGTTTTCTCAACTTTTGTTTGTAGATTGATAATGCCTTCCTTTAAGAAAGCTGAGATCCAGCTTGACTCTGAAAGGAAACTGAAAGTGCTTTGCTACTACTTAATGTGCCACTGTAAAGAGTTTGTATCAATAATTGTAGTTCTTATCTGCCCCACTTTGAACTTTTCAGTTTTGTGGAGAAACTAGATTTAATTGCTTTCCTTAAAATACCTTTTCTGTTATTGATTAATTTTAAGTATACAAGTTTTCTGTTTCTCATTTCTTTTAACTTAAGTTTTTGTAGAACTTTTTGAGCCATATAAACCATAAAATTTTCACATCCTCTTTCTTTACTGGTTCTTTCTAATCCCTGAACTTTTTACATCTCTATCTTCTGTGACAAAGTTTCTGAATGATGTTAAACTTTTTCATTTGCTCTTTGTAATTAATGTCTTGCCTCCTTAAGTTTTTGAAGACTGTTTTCAATTGATCATCAAGGGAATCCATAATTTTGGACACTTTTTTGTCTCAATACCTTTGCACATACTTCATAGTTGTTATGATTGCTGCCTCTAATTGCACAGGATGGCATTCAAAGTTTCTAATACAAATGTCAGCAAGTTATTTGTATCTTCCAATCCCTCCCTCCCAAAAAAAACTTTAATAATTCTCTAAAATCTGTTATTAGGAATTTTCTTTTAAAGCTTCATCTTTCTCCTTGTGGTTCATAACTTATATACTGCTTTGCATAGGTACTAAATGTTTATATACACTCTGTTGAATAATTCAGGAAATATGTTTATTCATGATGGTATTGGTAGGTACCAACCTCCTTAAATTACTCTATTTAAGCATATTTTTAAAATAAATAATAAAAAACCCAGAACCTCGACGTAATTTTGTTGTTGAGTTGTTTCAGGTGTGTCCACTCTTTACAACCCGATTTTGAGGTTTCCTTGACAAAGATAGTGGAGTGGTTGTCCATGTACTTCTCCAGCTTATTTAAGAGATGAGGAATTGAGGCAAATAGGGTTAAGTGACTTAACCAGGGTCACACAGCTAGTAAGTGTTTGAGGCCAGAATTGAACTTTGGTTCTCATGACTCCAGGGCCAGGTTTCTAACTACCATGTGACTTGGCTGCCTTCAACATAGCTAGTCTTATCCTCTTCTTTTTCTCTCATTTCTAGTGTCTTATCTGGTGTGAATCTATGTCTGATGCCATTGAATAACCAAATGCATCTAATAATTATTGACTTCATCTTTCAGTTTCTTTTTTTTTTTAAGTTTATTTATTTAACTTTACAACATTCATTTCCACAAAATTTTGGGTTCCAAATTTTCTTCCCATTTCTCCCCTCTGCCCACCCCAAAATACCAAGCATTCTAGTTGTCTCTGTCACCAATCTGCCCTCTCTTCTAACATCCCTCCCTTCCCTTATTCCCATCTTCTCTTTCATCCTGTAGGGCAAGATAACTTTCTATACCCCATTATGTGTATTTCTATTTCCTAGTTGCAAGAACAATGCTCAACAGTTGTTCCTAAAACTTTGAGTTCCTACTTCTCCCCATCCCTCCCTTCCCATCCATTCCCTTTGGGAAGGCAGGCAATTCGATATAGGCCATATCTGTGTAGTTTTGCATATGACTTCCATATTAGTCGTGTTGTGTAAGACTAACTATATTTCCCTCCATCCTATCCTGCCCCCCATTTCTTCTGCTCTCTCTTTTGACCCTGTCCCTCCCCAAGAGTATTGACTTCTAATTGCTCCCTCTTCCCATTGCCCTCCCTTCCATCATCTTCCCCACCCTGCTTATCCCCTTCTCCCCCACTTTCCTGTATTATAAGATAGGTTTTCATACCAAAATGAGTGTGCATTTTATTCATTCCTTTAGTCTAATGTGATGAGAGTAAGCTTCATGTTTTTTCTTTCACCTCCTCTCTTTTTCCGTCCACTGAAAAGTCTTTTGCCTGCCTCTTTTATGAGAGATAACCTGCCTCATTCCATTTCTCCCTTTCTCCTCCCAATATATTTCTCTCACTGCTTAATTTCATTTTTTTCAAGATATGATCCCATCCTGTTCATTTCTCCCTGTACTCTCTGTCTGTCTCTGTCTCTCTCTGTGTGTGTGTGTGTGTGTGTGTGTGTGTGTGTGTGTGTGTGTGTAATCCCACCAACTACCCAGACACTGAAAAAAGTTTCAAGAGTTACAAATATTGTCTTTCCATGTAGGAATATAAACAGTTCAATTTTAGTAAGTCCCTTATGATTTCTCTTTGCTGTTTACCTTTTCATGCCTCTCTTGATTCTTGTGTTTGAAAGTCAAATTTTCTTTTCAGCTCTGGACTTTTCATCAAGAATGCTTGAAAATCCTTGATTTCATTGAAAGACCATTTTTTCCCTGAAGTATTATACTCAGTTTTGCTGGGTAGGTGATTCTTCGTTTTAGTCCTAGTTTCTTTGACTTCTGGAATATCATATTCCATGCCCTTCAGTCCCTTAATGTAGAAGCTGCTAGATCCTGTGTTATCCTGATTGTATTTCCACAATACATGAATTGTTTCTTTCTAGCTGCTTGCAATATTTTCTTGACCTGGCCACAATGTTTCTAGGAGTTTCTCTTTTTGGATCTCTTTCAGGTGGTGATCAGTGGTTTCTTTCAATATTTATTTTGCCCTCTGGTTCTAGAATCTCAGTGCAGTTTTCCTTGATAAATTTCATGAAAGATGATGTCTAGGCTCCTTTTTGATCATGGCTTTCAGGTGGTCCCATAATTTTTAAATTGTCTTTACTGGATCTATTTTCCAGGTCAGTTGTTTTTCCAGTGAGATATTTCACATTATCTTCCATTTTTTCATTCTTTTGGTTTTGTTCTGTGATTTCTTGGTTTCTCATAAAGTCATTAGCCTCCATCTGTTCCATTCTAATTTTGAAAGAACTATTTTCTTCAGTGAGCTTTTGAACCTCCTTTTCCATTTGGCTAATTCTGCTTTTTAAAGCCTTCTTCTCCTCATTGGCTTTTTGAACCTCTTTTGCCCATTGAGTTAGCCTATTTTTAAAGGTATTATTTTCTTCAGTATTTTTTTGGGTCTCCTTTGGCAAGGTGTTAACCAGCTTTTCATGCTTTTCTTGCATCTCTCCTCGCAGCTTTTTCTCCACCTCTCTAACTTGATTTTCAAAATCATTTTTAAGCTCTTCCATGGCCTGAGCCCATTGAATATTTATTTTGGATGTTTGGGATACAGAAGCCTTGACTTTTATGTCTTTCCCTGATGGTAACCATTGCTCTTCCTCATCCAAAAAGATGGGAAGAAATATCTGTTCACCAAGAAAGTAACTTTCTATGGTCTTATTTTTTTTTCCCTTTTTGGGGCATTTTCCCAACCAGTTACTTGACTTTTGGGTCCTTTGTCAAGAGTAGGGTATACTCTGGGGACCTGTAAGATATCAGTTCCTCCCAGGTGGCACAATCAAGCTTGTACTGGTCTGGGTGCAGGGAAGAATTTTCTTGCCCAGAATCTTAGCAGAGTTTCCTCTCCACAGGCACCTGACCTCCAGTTGGGCCAAGCTAGCACTGGGGGGGTGAGATTCAGTCAAGCTGTTGGGGCAGGGCCACCATTCAGTGCGATAAAAAGACCAGCTCCCTCAGTGCCCCCAGGGGTTTTTACGATCCAGCAATGGTCTCCGGCTGCTGTAGGGGCTGCCGTGAGAACTCCTGCTACCTGCCAGATGTGGCCTCTGCAGGCCACTGCCTGAGGTCAGAGCTATGGGAAGGCCCTTCTCCCTTCCTAGCCAGCTGAAAAAACCCCCGTCACTGACCTTTGGTGCCTGTGGGTTGAGGGATCTACAGACCTGCTGCTGTGACTGGGAATTCCTAGACCGGAGATTCTGCCCCCGAGGGCTGTTCATGAGCCCCGTTACATGGCCAAGGCTGGCTGGGCTCCATGCTGCGCTCTGCGTCTGGTGCAACTGATGTTTCCCGTGGGCCTTTCAGGTCACCCTGGACTGAAAATCTCCTCCACTCTGTTGTTCTCCACTTCTGCTGCTTCAAAACTTGTTGAGAGTCCCTCTCTACAGATATTATATGGGCTATGTGGGGAGACTCTGTGTATGTGTGTCTTTCAACTCCACCATCTTGGCTCCACCCATCTTTCAGTTTCTTGATCAATACTCTCTCCTCTGTGAAGCCTTCCCTAGTCCCTTAATCAGAATCTGTGATTGCCTCTTAATAATTCTCAAAATAAATTTGTTTATATTACCTTTGTACACTTAAATGAAACATCATAAATATTTTTATAATGAATTATCTCTTCAAATAAATTATTCCATGAGAGGTTGAAGTGTTTTATTTCTCTTCGTATCTCTTTGAATATGGTAAATAATGAATTGTGATTTTGTTTTAATGAGTGCGTCTACTGGAACTTTCCCAGAAAAGTGTTGCATAATGATAGGCTCACTGTTTGATCATTACCTTCCAGGAACTAAGGTGTAACAAGGGAATATGTAGAATTTATACAAGTTCACAAAATTAAAGAGATATCTTCCATACTGGTCTTCTGAAATTAAATCTACTATTACTTTTTTCTGCTATAAGAAAAATGGAAAGTAGCTTGAATTAAATATTTGTTTTTTGGTGGTGGTGATATTGATGTTTGGCCCAGAACTAATTACTTTAGAGAATTACTTTAGAGAATTCATCACATGGAAAATTCCTCTACCAACAACAAAGGTTGGCAGCTGCTTCACAATTTATAATCCTAGATAATTATCTTGGTTACTAAGTCATTAGTGACTCACTTAGAGGCATGTAGGCAATAACGACGATGGTGATGAAGATGATGATAACGAGAATGATCATGGCAAGCAATGATATAATGTCTACTATGAAGCAAGCATTATGCTAAGGACTTTAAAAATATTATTCCATTTGAGTCAATCATTCTGGGAGGTAGGTGCTATTATTATCCCCATTTTACATTTGAATAAATTGAGGCAAAAAGAGATTAAGTGACTTGTTTTGGGTCACATAACTAATATATGTCTGAAATTGTATTTGAATTCATGTCTTCCTGATTTCAGGTCTACCACTTTATCTGCTGTACCATCTAGGGAGCCAGTAAGTGTGAGAAGAAGAAATTGAACAAACAGGATATATCATTCATGATACTGAGATGAGCTTTTTTCATTTCATGCAATGGAATACACTTTCTAGCTCATTCTATTCAAGAAGATTTAATTGAAGATAAATGTAGATGCAGATTAAATGTATTTAATGCACTAATGCAGATTTAATGACACATTATTGGTTTAGCGCTCTATATTCACAAAGACCTGTTCTGTTATTAATTTGGATTTTGTCCCCATTGGTACAAATTACAACCCATCTATGCCTTTCTATACTGTGTGAATCATTCATCTTCCCACAAGATCATGACAGTGCATTCAGTCAACATACTGAAGGTTTTCCTCCTATATCTTAACATTGGGAAGATTAACAGTGAGAAAATCTGCCTTACTATCTGTCATTATTTGCTCTTACCACATGGACATATTATCTCACAACCACACACTTTTTCAATAATGGCTTTTGAAGATTCTGGGAAGATGGAGGAATAGGCCAGAAAATTTCAATCTCTCAAGATTTTCTTCCACAAAAGAGATAAAATAGCACTTCTGGGTGAACAAAGAGCCATGAAAACATATAAGAGTAGGAGAAGAACAGGGTTTCTCTTGGGATAATTAGAGAAGACCTGAAGAAAAGTCCCAGGATCAGGTCTACTTTAACAATAAGCATTAAACTGCTTAAACAACAAGGAGCAAACCCTGGCAGCTGCCTTGATCCTGATACAAGAACTTTTATCCCTGGGACAGTGAGGAGAGTTAGGCATCTAACCTGGGGAAAAATCTAGGGAAGCTCTGCTGACAAAGAAATGCCAGATCCATCTGTGCTGCAGAAAACCATGGGGGTAAGAAGGAACCAACACATGCCAGGTGAGTACATAAGCAGTGGGACAAAAAGTTGCTGACTGTGGGTACTTACAGGAGGCTGGAGATCTTGGTTTGACTTCAAGGTCAGAGGGGAGCATCAGAGTACAGAGTCACCAGCCCCCATACCCCAGGTTGAGAGGTGATTACACAAACTTTACAAAAAAAAATGCACAGGTAAAGAAGAAAAAAATTCAAACATAAAGAGCTACTAGGAGAAAAGAGAAGACCAGGGTTCATCTTTAGAGGAGGATACTGATGCAAAGAAATCCTCTTCTACCCCAAAGAGTAATGTCAAATGGTCACCTGCTCAAAAAGAATTCATTGAAGAACTTTAAAATGCCTTCAAAATCAAATGAGAGATGGAGGAAAAATTAAAAATAAGAATAACACAAGAAAAATAAGGAGATTATGACAAAAAAGACAACCAAATAGAAAAAGAGATCCAGAATCTTAAAGAAGAAAATGACTCCTTGAAAATCAGAATTGGACAAGGGGAAGCCAAGGAAGCTATGAGATGAAGAAATTTATACATCTACACACACACACACACACACACACACACACGTGTGTGCAATGAAAAAATAGATAAGCATGTGAAACACCTCATAAGAAAAACAATGCATAAACGAATCAAGAAGAGAAAGCATAAGAATAATTGGACTACCTCAAAGTTCTGATCGAAAAAAGAATCTTGATACAGTAATACAAGAAATAATTTTAAAAAATTGACCTGAAGCATTAGAATAAGAGGGGAAAGTAGAAATAGAAAAACCACTTCTCCCCACCTGAAAGAGATCCTACAAGGAAAACTCACAGGAATATTAGAGTTAAATTCTGAAACCCCCAAATCAAGGCCAAAATATTATGAGCAACAAGAAAAAAATTTACATATGATGTTACCACGAATAGAAATACACACAATCTAGTGTTGGTGACACTAAAAGATCACAGGTCTTGGAACACTATGTATCAAAGAGCAAAAGAACTGGGCCTCCAGACAAAAATGTCATACTCAGCCAAGATAAGCATAATTTTGAATGAGAAAAAAATGGACATTTCATCAACTGTCAGACTTTCAGGACTCTGGAAAACAACAGCAACAACAACATCTACAACCCTTGAACTCAATAGAAGATTTGACTTAAAAAAGACAAGAGAAGTAAAAAGTACTTGGCAGTGACCAATTATAACAGACTCAATGAAGATAGAATGATTACCTTTTACATTTGGAAAATGTAAAACTTATGTCTAAGATTGTTACTAATAATAGGCAGCTTATAAGAAAGACTGGGGTAGACCTGAGTATGGTATGCCTTCTAAAAGTAAAACCATTCAAGAACAGCTAAAAGACTAATTATCCCATACAAATTAGGTAGAAGAAGAAGAAGAACCAATACAGAGGAATTAGATGGGGGAAGGAAGGTATTAGTTCTCCTATTAGAAAGAAACCTACTTTCATTGGGAATGGGTTTAAGAGGGAAAATATATACATACACATCTAGAAGAGTATGAAAGTCTTCTAAATTTGAAATAGAAATAAAACTTTAGGGGGGTAGGGAAAAAGATAAAGGAGGGGGTCTTTAGAAGGAGGGTGAGGTAATAGGTTAAAAGGGGGCTAAAGAAATTGTTCAAATTTAGCGGAATGGGAAGATAAGGAAGGAAGCTTTAGAGGGGAGGAGGACAGAATACGTCAGAGGTATATAGAAAAAGGTGCTTATATTTAGAGCAATGGGAAGGGAAGGAAAGGATGGCTGGATTGGGGATTGTGTTTGTCCTTCATTCTCTAAGAGGACCATGACATCAAAATGTGGACATGACTTGCTGTTTACTTTGATTTGAGCGAGGAAGACCTGTGCAAGGTCACCAACCTCACTTTCTTCTCCTGTGCCATCTGAATCCACTGGTCTAATATTTATCAGGATGGCTAGAGATGCCCCAGGATGCAATGTGAAAAACTGGCCCTTTCAGGATAAGGTCTTACAACATTCTTACTTTGAGTGAGATACACCCGTTAAATGAATAGGCTTCTTTAAGTAGATGCTCAAGGGATGGCCCCTTTAATCAAAAACAAAAAACAAAAAAATCAAACTGGGAGAAGACCCTTGGGGTTCCTGGGTAAAAGAGAAACAATTACTCTTTAGTACTGGGGTAGGTTAAGGATGGCAAGGTAGCAGGTAAAAGTAAGGTAGAGGAGTTAGGGAAAATAGGGGAAAATTAATTTTAAAAAAACTACAAGAAAAATGCTAAAAATAAAATTTAAAAAAAAGAATAATGACTTTTATTCCCATTCTTCACTGATGTTTCTCACTGGTCAGATACTGCTGCCTATGCCTCTGCATTGCTCTTTGTGGGATAACAGTTTTCAATTCTAGAAACTATGGTGTTTCCTACCTTGCAAAAACAAGTAAACACACATTTATTAAGTACTTATTACATACTAAACTCCAGGGCTACAAAGGAAAAAAGGCAAAAAGATGGTTCCTGTCCAAAAAGCCTTCATATTCTAATGAGACAAAATGCAAATCACTGTAAATATGTAAAGAAGAGGTAATCTCAGAGGAAAACACTGGATGTGTATTGCAGCAGTGAGAATAAAACTAGGAAATAGAGTTCTAAATTATTTTATTTACTGTTGTGCTCTTTTTTTTTTTAGTATCTAAAATTTTCTTTCTTTTCCTGTAGAATCCTCTGTATAATAATTTTATGGGAGGCCAATTTCAAAGGCAGACAGTATATCAGTTTCCGATTGGGCAGTTTAACAAACAACATGACTCCATGGTCAAAGAAATTCAGAATAAAAGCTTATTCATGATGATGATGGTGGCAATATAGTTATTTTTTGCTCTCAGAAGGAAAACTTGGAGAGTGTGAAATGTGAGCAGGTAATGGATAAAGAAGACAATATAATTTTAAATTAAAAAAAGGAGAAAATGATCTGAAGAGCCACACGACTTTGGAAAACATTATAAAAGGTACACTTTCTGCCAGACAAGTGAAATTTTAATTAATTTTGTTGAAATGCTTCCCCTTCCCCCTCTCTTTTATTCTTTGTGATAATGGACAACTCTCTGGTTGGTATGGGAGAATATATTGTGAAGTGAAATTATATGAAACAAACGATATCAATAAAATATTTTACAGTTTCCTGAAATTCAAGACACATTTAAAAATCTAGGAAAGAAAGCCAGCACAGAGAAATTAAAATAGAAACTGATATGCATTTCATTCTGTTGCTGAAGCACTCTGCAAAAAAAGAAACCATGTTTTCTCTAGAACCCAGTCAAAGTTTGAGACCAAGAAAAAAAAAGGAAAAGGAAAGAAATTTAAAGTAGAAAATGCCATGCCAGGCTCCATCTGCATCCCAACCCCCTGTCAATATCTTGAATTCAAAATACCTAGGAAAACCTAGTTGTAGTAATAATGATTCACACTGATTTAGATATTCAAGCCTATGGTTATGTAAGCTCACATAGTTGTATGAGATTGACAAAGTATGTGTCTCATTAGCTTACCATATGATGTATCCATTACAGCTATTTTATCCCCATTTCATAGTTAGAGAAACTGAACCTGGGGGCAGAGCCAAGATGGTGGAGTAGAAGCAGAGATCTACTAGAGCTCTTCCCCCATGTCCCCCCAAAAAAGCTATAAACTTGACTCTAAACAAATTCTAGAGAAAAGGATCCACAAAATGACAGACTGAAGCAAATTTCCAGCTCAAGACAATCTGGAAAGTCAGTAGGAAAAGACTATCACACCAGACTGGGAGTGGAGTATAATTTGATGTGGGCCTTGCCAGGTGAGGAAATAGCTGGAGTAGGCCTAAAGGGACTGAATCACAGGCAGTGGCTGCAGTTTCCAGACTTCTGAACCCACAAACCCAAGACAGCTTTAAAGATCAGTGGGAACAATCTCTCACCTAGATGAGAGGAGAGTGTGGTCCAACCCTAGCACCAGCCTCAGTTTCTGTCCCACCCGGCCTCAGTCCCAAGGTGACTGCAGCCATTGCTGAAGGGAAGGCTGCTTCTGGAGCCCTCACTTAACAAAGAGGTCAAAATTCGAGTAATTTGGAGAATGAGCAAACAGGGAAAAAGAAACAAACCAGAGATTCTTACTTTCTTGGTGAAGAGGTGTTTTCTCAGGTGACAAGAAAAATCAAAACATACAACCAGAAGACAATAAAACCAAAGCTCCTGTATCCAAAGCCTCCAAGAAAAATACGAATTGAGCTCAAAAAAAGGTTTTGAAACTCACATAAGAGAAGTAGAGGAAAAATTGGGAAGAGAAATGAGAGTGATGCAAGAAAATCATGAAAAACAAGTCAACAGCTTGCTAAAAGAAACCCTCCTTGAATATTGAAGAAATGTTGAAGAGAATATCAGCTTGAAAATTAGACTAACCCAAAAAGCAAATGAGGATAAGAAGGACTTAAAAAGAAGAATGGACCAAATGGAAAAAGTGGTCCAAAAGCTCATTAAAGAAAATAATTCTTTAAAAATCAGCATGGAGCCAAAGGAAACTAGTGACTTTATGAAAAATCAAGAAATCATAAAACAAAACTTAAAGAATGAAAACAAATAGAAGACAATGTGAAGTATCTCTTTGGAAAAAGCAGCTGACCTGGAAAATGGATCTAGGAGAGATAATTTAAAAATTATTGGACTACATGAAAGCCATGATAAAAAAAGAACCTAGACATTATCTTTCAAGAAATTATCACGGAAAGCTGCCCCAATATTCTACAACCAGAGGGGAAAATAGAAATGGAAAAAATCTGAAAGAAACCCCAAAACCCCCAAAACCTGAAAGAAATCCCAAAAGGAAACTCCTAGGAATACTACAGCCAAATTCCAGAGTTTCCAGGTCAAGAAAAAAATATTACAAGCAAGCAGAAAGAAATAATTCAGGTATTGCGGACATACAATCAGGATAGCACAAGATTTAGCGGTTTCTACATAAACAATCAGAAGGCTTGGAATGTGATACCATGAAGAAGATAGGACTAAAACCAAGAATCACCTGTCCAGCAAAACTGAGTATAATACTTCAGGGGAGAAAATAGAACTTCAGTGAAATAGACGACTTCTAAGCATTCTTGTTGAAAAGATCAGAGCTGAAAGAGAAAGGAAGAGGTACAATGTAGTAAATCATCTCATATAAAAGAAGCAAGAAAGAGCTTTTACAATGGAGGGGAAAAAGGGGAAGATGAGAGGGAATAAGTGAGCCATCTATTCATTAGATTTGTCTTTACACTCAATTGGGTATGGGAGTTTATCTTACCCTACAGGAAAGTAGGGGGAAAGGGGATAACAGATGAGGGTTAATAGAAGGGATGGCATATTGGGGGAAGGGGCACTTAGAAGCAAACTCTGGTAGAGGGACAGATCAAAGGGAAGAATAGAATAAATAGAAGGCAGGAGAGAATAGAGGGAAATATAGTTAGTCTTTCACAACATGACTGTTAAGGAAGTGTCTTGCATGACTACCCATATATAACTCAAATTGAATTGCTTGCCTTCTTATGAGGGTGAGCGGAGAGGGTGTAAGGGAGAGAATGTGGAACTCAAAGCTTTATAAATGAATGTTAAAATTGTTTCTACATATAACTAGGAAGTAAGATACATAGGCAATGGGATATAGAAATCTTATCTTGCCCTACAGGAAAATAGAAGGGAAGGGTATAAGGTGGGAGGGTTATAGAAGGGCGGGCAGATAGGAGGAAAGGGGTAATCAAAATACATGGTGTATTGGGGTGAGAGGAAGAGGGAGATGGGGAGAAATTTTGGAATTCAAACTTATGTAGAAGTGAAGGTTGAAAACTAAAAATAAATCAATTTTTAAAAAAGAAACTGAAGTTTAGAGAGGTTGTGTCCTGCCTAAAATCACACAAGTTAACATACCAGCATTGTGGATGGGGTATTGTGAGATGGATTAGAGAAGGTCAATGAGCTTAATAACGTAGGATGAAATTTTAGAGACCCCCCCCCCCCAGTATAATGGTTCTTTATCTGTGAACTAAAAGCCTTTTGGACAAACATGGAGTTATTGCAAGGGATAGAAGAATGCATATACATGTAGTCTACATGCCAAGCACTTTCATTCTTATTTAGTGTTGATAAAATATGCAGTGTGATTCATTTTAAGAAATAAGTAAATATACCATATGTAGTTTGAATGCCTAATGCCTCATATACGTGTATTACTATTTTTAAATGTATATAAATGTGATTAATAAAAATATAAATTCATTTAAATGTTACTGAATTCCTAGTAGCTTTTGTCATCTTATAATTTCTTTATCAATGGATATCATAGTACAACTACCATTATATGAGGGATTGCAAAATTTTATGCATGAAAATGTTGACAAACTGTTCTCTTTGACCTTTTTTATTTTGTAAATGAGGAAACTGAATGTTATTCAAAAGTAATTATTAGATACTTGTGTTGTCCCAGATACTCTGCTAGGTAGTGGTGATACATAGGCAGAACTAAATTGTAGGATTCTAAAACTGACCCCAAAACATACTATCTATTCTATGCCTCAGTTTCCTCATCTTTAAAATGAGAGAGTTGTGATCAATGACCTTAAATGATCTAAGTTCTAAATTTGCAATCCTATGAATATATCCTACTTTTAAAGAGCTTATACTATTGCATTCTTTGGGAAAGGATGTGGAGGTAGGAGGAGATACTAATCTAAATAAATAAATGAATGTGAAATATGTTCAAAGTATTTCCTTAGATACTTGGAAGGAAACTAACAACTGGGGAAATTAGGATAATAGCCAAGTGAGAAGTAGTATAAGCCTGGCATTTGTGACTTGCCCAAGGTCATACTATCAAGACATAGTAAAACTCGAATTCAAACCCAGGGCTCCTGATATCAAATTACTATGTAATTTAACTTTCTTCTTAAAATACATATCTATTAAACTTGTAGGTATTGTTTTATAGTGGTAGAGAACTATTTTTAAAAATCATTTAAGGGAATAAAAAAGTGAAGAATCTCAAGAGAAATAATGAAAAATATAGGATCCAAAGAAACCTAGTACTAATAGATCTATTATACTATAAAGCAATAATCATCAAATAATTTGGTACTGGCTAAGTAATAGAGAGATGAATCAATGGAATACATTATATATAACAAATATAGAAAGAAGTGAAAGAACCTAGCAACTAAATATTCAACATATCACTGGTTCTAACTTATGAGATTAAGTTATTTTTTAGTCATGTCCAATGCTTTGTGACCCCATTTGAGGTTTTCTTGGCAAAAATACTAAAGTACTTGCAATTTCCTTCTTCAGTTCATTTTACAGATCAGGAAACTGAGGTTAAGTGACTTGCTCGTAGTCACACAGCTACTAAGTATCTGAGGCCAGATTTGAACTCAGGAAGATGAATCTTCCTGATTTCAGGTCTGGAACTCTATCCACTGCACCTCCTAGGTGCCCTACTAAGTTACATACTCACTATTCAAAACTTATGGGAAAACTGAAAAGTAGCTTGGAAGAAACTAGGGTGTAGTACAACATCTCACAACACAGATCAGAATAAGCTTCAAATTGATACATAACTTAGAAATAAAATGTAACACCATAAACACATTGAAGAGGCAAGGAAGTGGTCATTTTTCAGATCTCTTGGTAGATGAAATAAGTTCATGATGAAACAAAGGATAAAGAAGATTGCAAAAGATCAAATAGAACCTGTCATTTAAATAAAAATTACAGTTTTTGCACAAAGTTTTTAAAGATTCTCTCTACTATTATCTGCTGATATTCAACTTTTTTTATTGTTTCTGCTGTTTGATGTTTCTCAACTCTTTCAGTTCTAACTGCTCATTTATGATATCATCTGCTGGGGTGTAATAAACGTTAAATCTCTCTTGCAAGGGAAGAATAAAGTTCTTTTCATTGTAATAATAATAATTTCAAATATTTATATAGGATCTAATAGTTACCAAGGACAATGTTAAGAGGTTAACAAATATCTCATTTTATCCTCACAACTCTCAGAAGCAGGTGTAATGATAAACCCTCATTTTGCATATGAAAATACTAGGGCAAGGAAGTGAGGGGGGTGGAGCCAAGATGGTGGAGTAGAAAGAGGGATCTATAGAAACTCCCCCACATAGCCCATAAAATACCTGTTAACAAATGACTAAACAAATTCTAGAGCAGCAGAAGCCACAATGCAACAGAGTGAAAGAGATTTCCAGCCTAAGACAGCCTGGAAGGACTACAGGAAAGATCTATCTCACCAGCACGGAGCAGAGCGCAGCCAAGCGTGGGCAGCGTGGCAGGGACAGGACCCTGAACAGGTTTCAGGGAGCCACCACAACAGCAGTTCCCAGATTGCTCAACCATAAATGCTGGAGAGCTTCAAAGATCAGTGAGAAAGCTCCTTCAACCAGGAGAAGGGAATGTGGTCTGGACCACTGGCATCAGAGCTCTATCCCCTGCACTACCTACCTGCCCCTGTACCATATTGTTGTTGTTGTTGAGTTGTTTTTCAGTCAATTCTGACTCTTTATGACCTTCTTTGGGATTTTCTTGGCACATATTGTAGTGGTTTGCTGTTTCCTTCTATAGCTCATTTTACAGATGAGGAAACTAAAGGCAAACAGGATTAATTGACCTGCCCAAGATCTAAGTTAAGAAGTGTCTGAGCCCAGATTTGAACTCAGGAAGACTAGTCTTCTTGATTCTTAGCCCCATGCTCTATCCACTGTGCCACCTATCTGTCCCTAGTACCATATTAGTAAGTGGTAATTAGTAAATAGGAAATACTCTATGTTTTTATGTCTATCTTTTTGTGTTTTGCTTACTAAATTGATTAACTGATTATCTTGAGAAGAATGGGGTCTCAAACCGATGGCATTAGTGAATTAACACCTGCCTCCTCATAGAAAACTGAGGGAGAAATACATATAAGTTCTGAACATTTGACTACACTGTGGAAATGGGAGTGGAGATGAGGATTCCTCAGAGCTTACATCAACTATGTTATCTTTCTTGGTGATCTCAACTGGTCCTAGGGGTATAATTATCATATGGATGCACAGAATATTAATATGTATACACACATATGCACATATGTGCATATGTGTGTATATGTACATATAAGTATATGTATATGTGTGTACATATATGTATGTATAATACACATATCCATGTGTATATGTATATACACATATGCAGATATGTACATATGCATATACATAATTTTTGTCTATATGTGTGCATGTGTATCTATATCCATGGCTATATATATCCATTGATATGGATATGAATATCTTTATATCTATCTGTCTATGTATCTATCTATCTACCTATCTATTATCTATGTACCTATGTCTCCAACCTAACTTTTCTCTTGAACTCCAATCCCACATTGCCAACTGCCTTTTAGTTATCTCAAATTCAGTGTCTCATAGGCATCACATACAACACATCCAAAATAAATGTCGTCATCTGCACATCCTCCACCAACCCCCACAAAAACAAACCTTCTCTCTTCCCAGTTGTCTTATTAAAATTGAATGTACCAACATACTCCTTTTCTTCTAGACTTTCACTTATGGCCTCTTGGGTTCCTTGCACAAGTCCCTCTATCTTCTAACTTCATATATTTCCACTGTCTGTCTCCCACACTCATAGAATTCTCTTCCTCTTCATCTTATCTCTCCTGACTTCTTGGGCTTGATTCAGTTCCCAGCTAAAATCTCACCTTCTCCAAGAAGGCTTGCTCTACTCTCTTCCTTTTTTTTTAAACTTATGCTTAAGTGTTTGTTGCCTTTCCTTATGACTTTCTTCTATTATCTCCAATTTTCCCATATGTATTATTTGCAGTATTTCCTCTTTGCATGTTGACCCGCCTCCGTTCCCCCATTAAGCGGTGAACTCCATGATGGCAAGGACCGTTCTTTGTTATTGCTGTGACCCTGGCACTTAGCTATGGTTCTTGGCATATAATAGGAAAAATAAATGCTTATTTACTTGATTTGACCCAACCCCATATCCATTCATTGTCAGTTATGTCTTTTTTACTCACCCATTTCTTGTATACATCTCCATATCTCCATTCCACAGCCTTCACCCTTACACAGGCCCTCATCACCTCTCACATGGACTACTGAATTGACTGTCTGATTGGTCTTCTTGTCTCAAGTATCTCCTTGCTCCAAATCCATCTTCTACTCATCTGCAAAAATAATATTTCTAACACACATGTCTGAGCATGACCCTTCCTTGTGCAATTAATTCCAGCAGCTTCCTATCACCTCCAGGATCCAATGTAAAGTTCTCTATCTGACTTTCAAAGTCCTTCATAACTTGGCTACCTTTTACCTTTCTACTCCTCTTACATTCTGTTCCTGTAACAGCTATACTGGCCTCATTGCTGTTTTTCAAATAGAATCTTTCATCTCCGGACTCTGAGTCTCTGCAAGGGTTCTGTCCAGTTCCTGGAGTGATTCTCCCTCTTCAATCCCAACTTTTAGAGAATCTGGATGACTTGAAGACTCAGCTCAAATCCTACTTCCTGCAAGAGGCTTTTCAAACTCACTCCTGCTGCTAGTTCCTTTCTGCTATGATTATTCTTTTCCATATTTCCATTTAAACTGTATATATCAAGTATATACCTAGTATATGTGCCTTCTTCTCCATTAAAATGTGAACTCTTTGAGAGCAGAAACATGTTTACCTTTCTTTGTTTCTTCAGAGTATATCATTATACCTGGCACACAAATGATTTTTCTGAATGATTCTCTGACAGATGCTGGTAAGACTTTGGGGATGGGACTGACATTGTTTATCCTTTGTTTTCAAAGTGGATTAATGATTTCACAGATGATGCTTGACTCATGCAGAAATTGGAGTTAAGTGAGGTGGAGTAGCACAAAGTTATCAGTCTCACCCTCTCTTCCACAGCCTTTGAAGCCCAGTGGCTAGACAACAATCAAGATGAGTGATAATGTCCTGGGATGCAGTAGATGACCTTGGTGTCACTCTGGACTGGTGTGATACTATATCAGTAGTCTGATGACCAGTTTAGCTAATGAGTTTCAGAAACTCCATCATCTACAAATTGAGGAGCAATTGTTTTTTGGTGTTTGTTTGGTGTTGTTGTTGTTGTTGTTGTTGTTTTGAGCCACATGATTTGATGAAGACTGACACAAAGGGAAAAAGAGATTTTGAATTGTGTTGATAGAGATAATATCCACACCAAAAGCATCAAGGATTCTTGATGTATGGAAGAATTGTATTCCAGTGAAAAAACTGTGCTACATTGCTGTATTTCTCTGAGTAATTTTATTACCCTTTCAGATAATAAATTTACCAAAAAAAAAAGAAAAAGGAGAGCTATCAGGTTCACCTGTCTCTGTGCTCTTTTCTACATTAGGAAAACTTTTGTGCCTGGACTTCATCCTGTAGCAATATTCAGCTCACCAAAGCAGTTTCCTCTGCCCAGCCATCTGTTTCTTCTAGCACTAACAACAACCCAAAAAATCTTGTTTTAATTTAATTTTATCCCCTTTATAAGAAGTGATAGTGAATTAATTTGTAAAAATCAACCAAACTGGCATCTCTTGTCTTTTTTTGACAAATTTTCACCAAATATTGTATATTACCTAAAATACTAAATTTAATATTTTGAAAAAACCCTATAAGTGTTCTTAACCTGGGGTCTAAGACTGCCCTAAGGGGACATATGGGATAGATTATTTCAGGGTATCTGTGAACCTGGATTGGATATACATGAATATATAAATACATATATATGTATATATAAACACATACATGTACTGTGTTATTTGTGTGTGTTCATATACACATACATATGCACACATATATATTATGTATGTATGTATATATGTGTGTATAATTCACTAATCCCCTAAGCCCCAAATGAAATTTAGCATCACTTTTAATCATTTTTTTTGAATTATTGTTTTGAGGAGCCAATGAGTTTTAGCTAACTGACAAACAGATCCATAACTCAAAAAAAAAAAGTTAAGAACATCTGATCTATAAATTCTTATCCAGAAATATCTGTTGATACTTTTTAGAAAATCATTCACAGTCATATCTTTAGATTGCCCTTTCCAGACAAAAATGAAGTATAATTATATGAATTACCCAATGTTAAATTATCATTTAAGGTAAATGGGTACTTCTTTATTAAGACTTTTGACTCTAATTCCATTGCTCTTTGCTGGTCCTTCTCTTAATTTGTCTTTCTCTTTCTTCTTCCTTCTTCTATGTTCCTCCAACAGATGCTTTCAGGAACAATACTTCTTGCAATTTCTAGGATTCCTGAATTTCAGAGGAACTGTCCATCCCTGAAGAAGAATATCCCTATGACATTCCCAGTAAATTGTTATTTAGAGAGTTCTTAAAGGTGTCAGGGAAAGTCAGGCTACTTCCCCGGGCAATACGTTTGCTTTTGGACAGGTCTGAGTGGACTAGGTGGTGCAGTGGATAAAATGCTGGGTCGAATTCAGGAAGATCTGAGTTCAAATCCTGACTCATATATTTACTGGTTGTGCGATTCTGGGCAAGTCACTTAACCTTCTTTCCTTCAATTTCCTCCTCTGCAAAATGAGCTGGAAAAGGAAATGACAAAGCACTCTACTATCTTTGCCAAGGAAACCTTAATAAGGTGACAAAGATTTGGACCCAACTGAAAAATGACTAAACCACAACCAAGTCATTTCTAAGCATTTCCTGGTGTCAAGGTATCCGTTGATCTGCCTCTGGAACTTCCAACCATTTTTATTCATTCAGTTCTTCGGGGCAAAACAGAACACATAAAAATCCTTATTTCATGTCATTAATGGCAACCTTTAGACTGATAGAGTAGAAAGAAAATCAGATCTGGAGTTGAGAGACCTGGGTTCAAATCCCATCTCCAACATTTCCTTGATTTATAATGATGAACAATTCATACAATTGCTCAGAGACTGTTTACTCATCTATAAAACATGGATAGTAATTTCTGTATTCAACTTGTATATTTTCATAACTGCATCATTAGGAAGATCAAAGGAGACATGGGATGTAAGCTTCTTTGTCATATCTACTTTGCTATTTACATATTAACTCTGACTGTTGTAACCCATGGCCCCAAACCAGATTTCTGGATATGTAAGATTCAATCTTGGGTGCTTCTTACAAATTAGTCTTTGGTTCATGCCCCCTATCAAGATTTCCCTTAGGCACATTAGAATTGATTCCTAACTCTGGTACTTACTGTGGTATGACCTTTGATAAGTCCTTTAACTTCCTTACCCTTCAGTTTATCATCTATAAAATGAGGGGGATTGGATTAAATGGATTCTAAGATAATTTTCATCTCAAAATGTATGATCATCTGATCCTCTGTTTGTAACTAGGTTTTGATAGATATGGGGAGGAAGAGGGTTGGTCCATAAAGCACATGAACTCCTGTAGAAGCCCTTGAGCTAATAATTCATGCTAAATCCAGAACCATTTTGATTTTACTTCACAGTACGTACAAACCATTTGTAATGATTCACAAGAGCTTGCCATCAACACAAATTGATTTTCCTACAGTGAGCCTCACACTTCTATAGGGCTCTATGTTCCACTAGGTTCTTCAGTATCCTCTGGAAGTGAAAAACTTGAGACTGATAGAGAAACAATGCCTTATCCTCTGCTATACCCTTTTTCCTCCCAGGGAAATATAGTCTTCCAGACCTTTAGTGCTACCCTAAAAGTGAGGACCTCGTAACAGGAAATTTTGCAATTGAATTGATAAAGTCTACTCCTTTCCAGGTAGACCTGAACCAGCTGCTTAACCTAAGGTAGTGATGGAAGGCAAGACACAAGTTTGGTCCTCCACATATGAACTTTTCCCCTTTCTAGTCTTCCTTCTGTAGAGGCCTGTAATTGATACTCTTCAAAAATCTTATTTCAATCATTTGAGTAATCCATAAGAACTTCCTTTCTAAATAACCCTGAAACAGGGGGTCTTGGGTTGAGAGATGTCTAGCAACTCTCTCTCCCTTTTTCCCCATGAGGCTCAGCACAGAAATTCTGCTGGGACTCTTCCTTGGTCCTATCATTTCTTGGGCTGTGTGCCTTTTTCCTCTACTAGGGCCATGTTCTGTTCTTATCTGAAAACGACTTAACTTTTCTGGTATAGTTACTAACTCTAGGGTTAAGCAAAGTACTTTGCAAAAAGAGACATTGATTTTTTTTTCTTCAAGTGTCTGACTCTTCAGAGATCCAAGTCTTAGCTCAGCTCTCTGAGTTATAGTTTTCTATTTATATTTTTTTCTTATTTCTGTCTTTCAATTCACAAGCAAAGTCTAGGGCAAGGATGAGATCAACCAATAATTACTCATCCCAAATGGATAAACACCCAGGAGAAGTTACTCATTAATATCCCAGTGAAAAAATGTTGTCAGTTATTTCAATGTAAGGTGATTAGTAGAAATGCCTATGACCTCTATAGGGGAAGGGCATTAAAAAAAAAAAAAAAACAACAGAATAAAGGCCTCATCATTTAACCTTGACAGGTAGACTAAGACTACTCCTAACCATACCCCTTAAAATAGCAATAATATATATTTGAAGAAAGTTGCCACATCCCTCTTCTCAAGTTGTCTCATTTGTGATGAATTCCATTACCTTACAAAGCTGACTGCTTTCTTCCAGATACTGTCCACATTCTAATGTCTCATCTAAAATGTGGCACCTGAAACTGAGCATGGTATTGTAAACCGTCACCTTCTTATTTCTGGATAGTATGACTCACCTAAAAGATACAATCTAGGATTGCTCTAATCATTTGGACTCACACGTTTTAGTCTTGATTCATATTAAGTTTGGACCACCTAAAGTAATTGGATTTTTGACACAAGAACTTATTAATGAAACTGATACAGTGCACAGAGTGTTGAAATTAGAATCAAGAAAATTTGAGTTTATTTCCTACCTCAGAAACTTATTAGCTAACTTTCCCTGGGCAAGACAGTTGAGTTTCTTCATCTATCGATAGAGGATAATAGTAAGAGGAGGCAGCTAGATGGCTCAGTAGACAAATGCTGGTCCTGGAGAACTCAGGAAGACCTGAGTTCAAATCCAGGCTCAGATACTTGCTAGCTGTGAGACTTTAAGCAAGTCACTTAACCTCTGTTTACTTTAATCCACTGGAGAAGGAAATGGCAAACAACTTTCCAATCTTTGCCAAGAAACCCCATAGGCAGTATGGTTCTCCAGGGTCACAAAGAGTTAGACATAATTGAGCAACAACAACCTCACAGGGTTTTGGGGAGAAGTAAATGAATCCCTACGTAGAATTTGGTTTGCAAACCTTAAATCAGTATATGAACATTGGCTATTATTATTCTTAAGCTTACGTCCTCACTGCATATTTGTGATGTGGATTTTTTTTAATGCAAGTACATAGCTTTATCTTTATTTCTATTATCTTATCTTAGATTTGGCCCAGCTCGCTAGCTTTTTAGGACGCTGAATTTGTCATCCAAATTGTTAGTTAATCTGCCTGGCTTTGTGTCATCTGCAAATTGGATGAATATGACACTATGACTTCATCCAAGTTCTTGCTAATGTTAAAGAGCTCACAGTCAATCTTAAACTCTCTCAGGACTCTCCCTCAATTCCATTTAGTGAACGTTAATCTCTCATGCACCTGAGAGTGTGTTATAAACTGTAGGGAATAAAAGGAGTAAGACCTTCAAAGATCACTGCCTTCAAAGACCTTTTAATCAATCAGTCTCATTTTAAGAAGGTAGTAGGGAACAAGCATTTGTTAAATACCTACTATGTGTTAGGCACTACTAAGTGCTTTTCAAGTATTAATACTTATATTATCTACAGATATTACATTGATGCCACATACTCATGATATAATTTGGCCATATAAGGTGACAATTGGAAGTGCTACCTAGTGGCTGGAGAATTGATCTGAGAGATAGGAAGACCCAGGTTCTAGTCCTGTCTCTGATGCATACAGGCGGTATGACCCTGGGCATTTACTGCATTCTCATTACCCCAAGAAATTTCCTAAGACTATAAGAGTTTATAACAGTGCTGATGTCCTCATAGTGCTTTTAGGTGCTCTACTTTGCCAGAGGGGTATCTTTTATCACTGTGTAAATTAAGTGGTCAAATTTGTCATAGAAACAGTAAGTAGTAGAGACGGTCCCAAATGGAGGTACTCCCAGGCTTTAGTGGTAGGAGAAAGCTTCTTCCAAACAATATAATTTGTGGCAGACCTTGAAGACTGCACAGTATGCATACAGGGCAAGGGGCGGGAAAAGAGTACAAGCAAACATACTGATACCAATTCTCATTTACGAAGTACTTATGAACTACAAATCACTTTTCTCAGAGGGGAAAACAGCCTCAGAAATGTTTTCCAGTATAACACAATTAATAAGTGTTGGAAAAGAATGAATACCTGCAGCAGACAATAAGAGGACACACTTGACCAAAGATTTATCATTCAAACTTCTGGCTGTCCCCAGTTTCCACATTTTAAAAAATGCCCCTTCTTATTGTCTATTTATTTCTAACCCCAAAGAGATATGAAATTTTATTATGGTATTTCAGCACACTCAGTCTAGAAAGTAAATCATTTATGAGTTACTTACCTAAACACCTTAGCCAAGACCTCTTCAAGGGGGGCCTAGTAGCATAAGAAGCCTGAAGTCCACAGGGGAGAACTACAAGACTTCTCTCTCTAGGCCTTGCATCCCATTTCTTCATTCGGTTGGCTGCAACTGATCAAAAAGAAACTCAAAGGCTAGAACACAGCAGTTGTTCAACCCCTAGTCTTTAAGACTGGCTTTCCCTCAGTGAGAAAGGACATAGCACATAGATGAAAGGAGAGTGGATCACCCTCCCTTCTTCTAAACTCTTCTCCCTCAACCTTAGATGCCCAAAGCATTATTTACCATAGAACTATAGAAGTTTCAGGTCAAAGAGACCATACAAATCAACTAATTCAACTCCTTATTTCTGAGATGAGAACATTCAAGACCTTGCAAGAGATCATCTTGCCCAAGGTCACACAGCTAGTTAATGGCAGACAGCACTCCTTATTTATGGTGCAAACTCAAGACCTAACAGGTTATTTAAAAGCTGTCTCTAAGATCTGTGCTGGCCCTTTTTCCTCCCACATTATTATAGAGGTGAAATAAGGATAAAGTAGACATCAATGGTATTTCTGAAGGGGACAGAAAAAAAAAATTATCAGACTGCCTGAATCATGTTTTTGAATTCTATATATACATACACACATCTCACTTAAAAGGTTGTTGGAATAGGGAGCAGACCTTCAGTTTATTAATATTGGGAACTCCCAGATGAGAAGACTCCAAACCAATTCAGTCCAAAAAAGGACATTTTGTTCAATGTACAAATAATTTTAGACAATTGTCTAGAGTACTAAGAGATTAAATAACTTGCTCAGGATTTCAAAACCGGTATGTGCCAGATGATACATTAACCATGATTTTCTTTGACTCTATGACCAACTCTAAATCTACTTTGTCACATTGCTTCTTTAAGAATCTATAAATTCATTAATTCAGTGTTTACTGGAAATCTATTCCATGGGCAACAGAAGTTTTTGTTGTTATTGGAAAGAACATTTTCACTTAGTTTTTTCCAGTTTTGTAATAGCATAATGTTGACAAGTTTGTTGTTGTTGTGTTCATCCTTTGTTTTTGTTTTTTTTAATTAATTTATTTAACTTTTAACATTCATTTTCACAAAATTTTGTATTCCAAATTTTCTCCCCATTTGTCCTCTCCCCCCACCCCAAAACACTGAGCATTATAATTACCCCTATCACTAATCTGCCTTCTCTTCTAATGTCCCTCCCTTCCCTTGTCCCCATCTTCTCTTTTGTCCTGTAGGGCCAGATAACTTTCTGTACCCCATTACCTGTATTTCTTATTTCCTAGTAGCAAGAACAGTACTCAACAGTTGTTCCTAAAACTTTGAGTTCCAACTTCTCTTCATCCCCCCCCCTCCCCACCCATTCCCTTTGGAAGGCAAGCAATTCAATATAGGCCATATCTGTGTAGTTTTGCAAATGGCTTCCATAACAGTCCTCCATCCTATCCTGCCCCTCATTGCTTCTATTCTCTCTTTTGATCCTATCTCTCCCCAAGAGTGTTGACTTCAGATTGCTCCCTCTTCCCATTGCCATCCCTTCCATCCTCCCCTCCACCCTGCTTATCCCCTTCTTCCCCACTTTCCTGTATTATAAGATAGGTTTTCATATCAAAATGAGTGTGTATTTTGTTCCTTCCTTGAGTCAAGTGTGATGAGAGTAAACTTCATGTTTTTCTCTCACCTCCCCACTTTTTCCTTCCACTAAAAAGTCTTTTGCTTGCCTCTTTTATGAGAGATAATTTGCCCCATTTCATTTCTCTCTTTCTCCTCCCAATATATTTCTCTTTAACCCCTTAATTTCATTTTTTTAAAGATATGATCCCATCCTATTCAATTCACTCTGTGCTCTCTGTCTGTCCGTGTGTATGTGTGTGTGTGTGTGTGTGTGTGTGTGTGTGTATGTAATCCCACCAACTACCCAGATACCGAAAAGTTTCAAGAGTTACAAATATTGTCTTTCCATTTAGGAATGTAAACAGTTCAACTTTAATAAAGTCCCTTATGACTTTTCTTTGCTGTTTACCTTTTCATGCTTCTCTTGATTCTTGTGTTTGAAAGTCAAATTTTCTTTTCAGCTCTGGTCTTTTCATCAAAAATGCTTGAAAGTCCCTGATTTCATTGAAAGACCATTTTTTCCTCTGAAGCATTATATTCAGTTTTGCTGGGTAGGTGATTCTTGATTTTAGTCCCAGTTCCTTTGACTTCTGGAATATCATATTCCATGCCCTTCGATCCCTTAATGTAGAAGCTGCTAGATCTTATGTTATCCTGATTGTATTTCCACAATACTTGAATTGTTTCTTTCTAGCTGCTTGTAATATTTTCTCTTTGACCGTGGAAATCTGGAATTTGGCCAAAATCTTCCTAGGAGTTTCTCTTTTTGGATCTCTTTCAGGCAGTGATCAGTGGATTGCTTGGATATTTATTTTGCCTTCTGGTTCTAGAATATCAGGGCAGTTTTCCTTGATAATTTCATGAAAGATGATGTCTAGGCACTTTTTTTGGTCATGGCTTTCAGGTAGGCCCATAATTTTTAAATTGTCTCTCCTGGATCTATTTTCCAGGTCAGTTGTTTTTCCGATGAGATATTTCACATTATCTTCCATTTTTTCATACTTTTGGTTTTCTTTTGTGATTTCTTGGTTTCTCATAAAGTCATTAGCCTCCATCTGCTCCATTCTAATTTTGAAAGAATTATTTTCTTCAGTGAGCTTTTGAACCTCCTTTTCCATTTGGCTAATTCTGCTTTTGAAAGCATTCTTCTCCTCATTGACTTTTTGAACCTCTTTTGCCAGTTGAGTTAGCCCATTTTTCAAGGTGTTATTTTCTTCAGTATTTTTTTGGGTCTCCTTTAGCAAGGTGTTGACCTGTGTTTTATGCTTTTCTTGCATCTCTCTCATTTCTCTTCCCAGTTTTTCCTCCACCTCTCTAACTTGAGCTCTTCCATGGTCTGAGCCCATGGAATATTTATTCTGGATGTTTGGGATACAGAAGCCTTGACTTCTGTGTCTTTCCCTGATGGTAAGCCTTGTTCTTCTTTATCTGAAAGGAAGGGAGGAGATACCTGTTCACCAAGAAAGTAGCCTTCTATAGTCTTATTTTTTTTCCCTTTTCTGGGCATTTTCCCAGCAAGTGACTTGACTTCTGAGTGTCCTGTCCACCCCCACCTTGCCTCCAGATCAGCCCAGCCAGTGCTTGGGGTCTGAGATTCAAATACTGCTTCCCAGCCTCAGGGCTTTGGGTGGGGGCAGGGCTGCTATTCAGTGTGAGATTAAGTTCAGGTGCTCAGGTCAGAGCAGGGCCACCACTCTGGGCTCAGTTCCCTCAGGGGGTTTACATGGAGACCTTCAACAATGGATCTGAGCTTCTGCCTACTCTGGGAGCCCTGGTCTGCTCCCGCCTCCACTGCTGCCTCCCCAGGGGGCCTAAGTTGTGGGGACACCCCACTCCCCTCTCTACCAGTCAAAGAGACCCTCTCACTGACCTTCGGCACCTGTGGGTGGAGGGACCTGCATGGCTGCTGGAGATTCTGTCCCCGAAGCCTGCTGGGATCTGCCACATGGCCAAGGCAGGGCTGGGCTCCGCTCCAGGTCCAGGGCACAACGGACCTTTGGTGTCTGTTTTCGGGCTCTCTGGAACAGAAATCTCCTCCACTCCATTATTCTGTGGCTTCTGCTGCTCCTGAATTTGTTTGGAGTTCTTCTTTACAGGTATTTTATGGGCTGTGGGTTTCGGAGCTAGCATATGTGTGGGTTTCTACTCTGCCATCTTAGCACCTCCCCCAAGAGAACAAATGTCATCCTTTGTTTTTGAAGAGGATCATGACATCAGAGAAATGATGAAGTGACTTATATTTGACTTTGTTTTGAGTGAGGGAGGGCTGTGCAAGGTCACAAGCCTCACTTTCTCCTCGTGAGCTATCTGGATCCAGTGACGAGATCTTCATGAGAATGATTGGAGAAGGCCCAGGATGCCTTGTAGGCTAAGGCCTTTTCAAGTACTCACTTAAAGAGAGGTAATGCTTATTATTCATGACCCCAAGGAGGAGTCAAAATATAATTGTGAGATTAGTTCAAGGCAATGAATACTGAATAGGTCTACTAAAACTATTGGTGTTTAGATTTAAGTAATCTCATTTAGCATCCCAAAAGGAAACAACAAAGGCAAAATCCCAATTTAAGAGAGTACATTTCCCCTCATCACCTACACTCTGATTTTGCTCCCATGTGAAATAGATTATATGCTTAAAAGATGAGAGTGCTAAGCTCAATGGGTCCCTAATCCCTGAACTATTGGCTGATCTAGAGTAGTGGAAGAACAAAACAGGCATACAGTGCCTGACAAAAACTGTTGGTCAAGATAAGGGTTGATTAAGTTTTTCCAACCTCAACAGAATTTTTTCCCCTGTGCTACTTTGAGTTGTTAGGAATTTAATATTCAAGAGTTTTTCCATTTCTCCTGGGCTGAGTTTTTTTTAGCATTGGGGGGGGGAAGGGCAAAGGCATTTCACCAATCTTTTCATGAACTTTTGTTTTGCAATCTAATCTTTTTAAATATAGGACTAATATCAAATTCTACCTATCTTTCCTATTCTTCTCTGTCACAAGTTCTAAGATGAAATGGTCACTTTCCTCCAAAGTTCCCACTACTCTCCACTCACCTGCTAGCAGGGGACATTGCCATCAACAGCCTATTATCTATAAACTGAAGTCTAAGAAAGCACTGCAAAAAATATAAACGTAATGTTTTCTTCAGCTTAGCGTCCCTTAAGAGTACATAGGTGTCCTATGAGCATGTTGTTTATTATTCAATGATCCATTTATTCAGAGAACTTTTGCTTCTGTCCTCCTGATCTGGGATGAAATTAATGAAATGATTTCTCAATGAGGAAGCTCCATGCACCAAAATATACTCAGATCCCAAATTGACAACTGTTGTGCAATTGCAGTCTTAGAGAGTTATCTAGGGCACTGACAGGTTAAATTACTTTTCCAGGATTAGTCAGTTTTTTATATTATTGTATGTATTTGTATTATATATATATGTGTGTGTGCGTGCGTGTGTGTGTGTGTGTGTATTTTATGTCAGAAGCAGAGCTTGAACCCAAGTCTTCATGACTGATAGAACAACTTTATTCACTACACATTGCTACTTCTCATTTAAAATAATAAAGACAACTATGGAAATTTTGACGAAGTCATTCTGAAATTCCTCAACTATGTGTGGATGTGATACTAAGCTGTCTAATGTTATGGCAGTGGAACACAGTCTCAAGCCAGTTCTACCATCCAAGAAACAGACTATGTCTTATTTTCTGGGACCTACTCTAGTTAAGAAAAGGAAATTTCATGATTGTTACACTGATTATTTAGTGATGGGTTCTTTGACCATGGAAATTCATAAAACAAAGAAAAATACAAAATGATTCTTACTCCTACACATGGGTCTTCTACTCTTGTAGTGATAATGATAGAATTGCACAAAAGTTGACGGAATATGCTGTTTTTAGATCAACTATAAATTTTCACTTAACTGTATTATGTTAAATATAAGATCTTTACTCAGTGGTAAACAAATGGACACATTACTATTGATGTTCTTATTATACATAATATTAGAAAAATCAAAAAATTACATCTAGCTGGAAGGAAAAAAAGAGATAAGTATTTATTTATCACTTCCTATGTACCAGGCAGTATGCTAAGCACTAGATGTACAAAGGAGAGCAAAAAGAAAGACATTCCTTGTCCTCAAGGAGCTTATATTCTAAATAAGGAACATACAAGGTAAGGGGAACAGGCATTGTAGAGTAGTATTCCATTGTGAACATGCCATCAAGGTGATAGGATGTTCCAGAATCAGGTGGCCCCAGATGCTGAGAAAAGTTTCAAGATGAGATAGCAATTAGAGGCACAATTTTGAATTCCAGAAAGTCAGAAATCAGTCTGGAAAGTAAAAGGATGGTACAAGTTTCTACCTAGAAAGGCAAATAAATGAGTTGGTAAAGTAATTTTACCCTATGTTCAAAGGCAGGGGCAGCTAGGTGGTACAATGGATAGAGCAAGAGTCTGGAGGACCTGAGTTCAAATCTCACCTCAGACACTTGACACTCACTAGCTGTGTCACCTTGGGCAAGTCACGTAAACCTCAATTGCCT
The DNA here is from genome assembly GCF_028372415.1 of Notamacropus eugenii. Classification (NCBI taxonomy): domain Eukaryota; kingdom Metazoa; phylum Chordata; class Mammalia; order Diprotodontia; family Macropodidae; genus Notamacropus; species Notamacropus eugenii. The sequence goes on from NC_092875.1 coordinate 447,742,720, forward strand.
CATCTTGGGTCATCTCCAGTCATCCTGATGAATATCTAGTCACTGGATTCAGATGGCTCTGGAGAAGTGAGGCTGGTGAACTGCACAGCCCTCCCTCACTCAGAACAAAGTCAAATGCATGTCATGTCATCATTTCTCTGATGGCATGGTCTTCTTTGGCAATGATGGACAAACACACACATGTTCAAAGGCAAAAAAGACATCATTTATTGGACTACTTTGGAATGTGGTGTTCTACTGCTCATCATGAGCAATCAGTATGTTTGAAAATATAGTTCAGGTGCAAGAAAGGAGACAGGAAAAGGCTTGTAGAGTATATGAAAAGCTTATACGTGTATATCAGGAATACTTTCTTCAAGAGGAGATCTTGGAAGTATTAGATATTTTTTACCATCAAATCACAAAAAATTGACTGTATTTTATAGACAAAAAATTATATTCCTTATGAGTTATTTACGAATTAGTTATCTGTAAACAGTGAAATTACAATATCAATAACTAAAAAAATCTGCCTACTTTCTAAAAAAATAATTGAAATATACATGAAGAGCATTAATGGGGAAGAAATGAGAAAGAAGTAGGAAGCACTGATGATAGCATACTGTGTGTTTTTTAGTTAGACATTTGACCACAAGAAACAATAGCTTAAAATATATTATCAGTGAAGAATTGCCAAGGACAAGTGGTACCAGAAAGATATATGTAAATGGAAAAGGAGATAGGATAGACATATAGTGAAATCACTATTCATGTTTCAGTTGAATCTGTGCAATGTGAGAAGATCTACAGAAATGTCCCAGGATTTCAGTTGTATCCCTTGGGAAGGATTTATATGATAGTATAGGAAAACAACATCTCATGGGATAGCATTTATGGATTATGATATCCACTTTTGGAAGGAGTTCTCATAATGAAAGGATCACTAACACTTGAAGAAACAAGGAACTATAGCTGTACTTTTGTTTTAGTGCTGCTGGAAACAGCAAGAATGGCCATTAATTTGAGAACAGCTAAACAGACTGTTGGATATATTGTGAAATCATATGCTGCAAGAAGTAACAAAAGGAAAAGATTCAGAAAAAACTTTAAAGTCTGGCATAGACTGATGGAGAGTAAAGAGTGGAATTGGCAGAATCCTTTAGACAATGACTACAACAAACCACCCTGAATAACTAAGAATTCAGATAAATGAAATGACTAGCCATAACAAGGTCTATGATGAGTGATGCTTCCCCAAGACAGTGTTGTTTGAATATGTTTAACCATCATTATGGGTAGCTTGCCAAAAAATTATAGGGAGAATATTTGGGGGATAGGAGTTGTGATTGTGATACCTTTCCCATCTCCCAACCACCAAATAAAACAGATTGTCCATGCAACATTTTCTTAAATGCTCAGAAGAGAGTATAAAGAAGTCCAGAAGGAGACATAGACAAGCAGCAAAGTTTTGAAACTATTGAACTCATCATTTGAAAAAACAGCAACAACAGTGAGCTGTACATGATGGTTTCACATACGATTCTCTCAGTTTTATATTTAAAAATAGTTATATTTTGTTGTTAGCCAAGAGAATAATAACAAAAATAATAATAGGAAATTTAAAAATAAGGAAGTCACAATAGTTGGGGGGGGGGGTATGGCAAAGTTTTAGATGGAGGTAGAAGCTCTGAGGATTATAGTGACTTCTCTTCCATGGTGGCACTCTGAGATCAACACATAAAATATAGGTTGCCCTAACTTTGTTGATAAATATCTCAAGATCTTGCAAACTGAAGGATTTGGTGGTAGCATATATGGTTCAAAAAGTCAGTGATAAGGGTTTCCTGAATAAGACCCTCTCAACCCAATCCCTGTTCTCTCTTGCCTGATTATATCAGATTTGGGGAGATCTTAAGAGTAATGTTATCATTTTAGTGTTATCACAGATAAAATAAAGATGCAGATCCAAAATTGAACATGGGGCTTTCCTTTTTTCCCTGAGTCAGCATTAATTTTCAGGATACTAATGTTTATTTTTCTTATGAATTGATGGGTAAAATTTAGGTCTTGGGAAATTTGGGTACGTTGAAAATGCTAATTTTATTGTTCCCTTCCCTGAGGTTTTCTGACTTAAAAGAGAATTATTGATTTTCTTGCTTCAGGGGAGGTGATGTATTCTAAGTATTTCTTCATGATATTGGCTCTCATGAAAAAAAAGAAAAATTATGGCTTCCATCTCATTGTTTTCCTTTTCTCAATTTTAAGCAATATTTTTATCTTTTCCACTTCATATCTGACACTCTGAATGTAATATACATTTCTCATACAAATTTTTAATTATTTTTTCCTGAGAAAAAAATGTTATATGAAACTTTAATTGGCCTTAACCTTAACATTCTAGCCCAATATTACAGGAAACTGCTGTTCTAGGAATATAAACAGATTATTTCTTCTACTGCTGCAGGCAATCCCCAAAGTCTAATGTCATGAACATGAGTTTTATTTTCTAGGAGCTCTATTTTATACATTAATATTTGATTTGTTTTCAGCATGCCATGCAATGAGCTCATTTTTTTAAAACAGAACTCTCTTTTCATACTCTTATTGGTATTCTCTGCACTTTTTCCAGGGTATCCATATGTCCCTCTACATGTCAGTGACTCTAAGACATAAGCTTGAGGATTTTAGCAGCAAATGCTGCTACTGTGAATCCTCTTTTCTCAGTGCCTACAGTATTTTATAGCATTATATTCAAAAAATCTGCCACTTTCTTGAAATATGATATTGCCTTTTTTGTTTTGATGTCATTCTATTATAGCTTAATCAGGACAATCTTTTATTCCCCAGTGAAGGAGAGAGAGAGACAGAAAGAGACAGAAACACAAATTGAAAGAGAAGCAGAGAGGCAGACAAAAGGAAAGGAGGAAGCAAGGAAAGAAGGAAGGAAGGAAGAAAGGAAGGAAGGAAGGAAGGAAGGAAGGAAGGAAGGAAGGAAGGAAGGAAGGAAGGAAGGAAGGAAGGAAGGAAGGAAGGAAGGCAGGAAGGAAGGAAGGAAGGAAGGCAGGCAGGAAGGAAGGAAGGAAGGAAGGAAGGAAGGAAGGAAGGAAGGAAGGAAGGAAGGAAGGAAGGGAAAAGAGAATAGGAAGAGAAGAGAAAATAAAATAAATCTATCCTCTTCAGTTTTAGCTTCATTTCTATTTTAGAAGCATCCTTCCCAAACAGTGGCAGATTGCCAGTTGTGTTTAAAGTCCTTTCCAGGAACTGACAGTAAGGTTAAGTAGCATTAACTGTCTCTAGAATTCTGAGTGAGCTCTGGGGTCTATTTCTGATAATATTCCAATTCACTTAGAAATAAGTTAGGAATGTCTTAGTCTGGGTCCTATTCAGAGTGAATTATGTTTACATGTTATGTACAACATCATCCATTTAGCTGAAATATTTTTCACCTTTAGCAATGATACCAATATGTCAGGCTCACTTGGTTATTCCATCTGTGCATTTTCTTATTGTTAACTCCAATAAAATTTGACTTGATTGATTTTTTCTTTGAGTACTGTGCACCAAAGACCAGGTGACTAACTGTGCACATAGCAATGCCCTATGACTTCGATGTTATTCCTCTCTCTGGCTGGGACTCCCCCACAAATTCCCATCCTTGGCCATTGCTACCCCCATCTGAAAATATCAGCATCCTTTAAAGCCATGCTAAGTGCTCCTTAACAAAGCCTTTGACTACTCCACATAAGTACTCTCTGTCTCTGTCTCTGTCTCTGTCTCTGTCTCTGTCTCTCTCTGTCTCTCTCTGTCTCTGTCTCTGTCTCTGTTTCTCTCTCTCTCTCTCTCTCTCTCTCTCTCTCTCTCTCTCTCTCTCTCTCTCTCTCTCTCTCTCTCTCTCTCTTTCCTCCCTCCCTTAATTAACATGAAACTTTATACCTTTCTTGCTGAACTTTCATATTATATCCTGGATTATAGCTATTTTTTTTTACGTGTTGTAGCTTCCACAATAAATTCCACGTAAATTCTATGAGGGCAGTGATTGGATTGTATTCAGTGTTACATATCTCTGAACTTAATAAAATTTCTTGCACATAGTAAATGCTTAATGAGTATATATTGAATTTAATTATTTTACTGCTGGAATCTTTTGGCTTTGTCATTTGAAGTAACTGCATGTGGTAGTAAAAAGTTAGCAGATTGAATTCAATATTAGTAATGAACCTGAATAAAGTTAAGAAGACCACAGTAAGTTTATAAGGAGGATAGAGGGGACATTGACAAGCAACATGGGAAATATTTATTTGTGGAGAGATAATTTGTGAAATACCTGGGATTTTCCATAGTTAGTTTCTGTCCTAGACTTGCCTCATCACTTTACCAAACTTGATGTTATCCAGAGCCTAAAGCTATATATAGTGCACAGAATACTGAGTAATTTGGAATTACTTTTAACAAAGTAGCATTGGCTTAACTTGAAAAAGATTTCAGTGTACAAGATGAAAAAAATATGAAAGTGAAAAACAAGGTTGCAAAATGGCAACATACTCTTCAATTTTCATTAAAGGACAGACTGTTCAATTTCTCTATGTGGAAGAGAACACACTGGTCAAGCAATGAACTTTTAAATCACACAACAGAAGACAAGTACTGTGATCAGAAACAAAATCTTCCAATACTGAGGTAAAGACAAAATTCTGTTTACTACCACAAAGGTGACTGACTTTTTTTTCCATCTACTTTAGCTATAGCATGTTGAATAGTATCTACTCAATCTCAGTATCTTCATCTAAAATTCTTCTATAAGTATCAAGACTAAGAAAAAGGTGAAGAGTTAGGTTTTTATGACTTAAGTTTCATGAAATTCCCAAGGACTTTATTGAAAACCAGAGCCATATTCCCAGTCTAATTTTAGTAAATGAAATGCATTCTGATGATTGTCATTTATATTTCTGTGTTTAAGAAATATGCAGAGTGTATCCTTCCTTGCCCTGACATACTCCCCTAAAAATTACACTCAAGTTCAAGATATTCTTAAACCATAGCACACAATGCCCCATCCAATGCTCCCCTCTGGAAGACAAAAACCAGAGGGAACATTAATTCAAAGTAAAGACATTTAATTAAATAGAATAACAAGAAAGTAATAATTAACACATGCCCCTCTACTACATACATAAAGGGGAACTATATTTCACTGATTGATTCCCCATGTAGTAGGAGAGGAAAAACACATTGCTTAGACAACTCATGCACCTAAGACTAGATGAAATCTTTGCCTCCAAAGCTTCTGATTTTTGATTTTCATGGAACATCTGGGTTGCTTTTTTTGTTGTTACCATCTGTTGCTTTTCTTTGACTCTGCTACTGCCATCTACTGATCCTCAACTTGACTTCTCCTTAGCCATTTCTGTATTGGTGTATCATTGCCATCAGATGCTTCTCCATGGAATTTCAAATGCTTACTGCTTATTGCAACAAGGAGAGTTTATAACTTTTTTTGTGAGGCTGGATCAAGACAGTAGCAGTTCTTTTGCAAGTCATACCCACAGCTATACCTAGCCAGCATACCTCTAAGAAAACCCTTCAGCTCAACACTGCCATTTTGCTTAATTTATCTTTAATAGGAAATCCCTAGGCCTGTTAGACATTTAGTGTGGGATGAGTGGGTGCCATTCAGTTTCTATCACGTCACTTATACTAGCCCCAAGTCAAATAATTTATCCTGGAGTTTCATTTCAGTGTATGATAAGGGTGGAAACTTTTATCTTTGTCGTTGTAGTATTGTAACTACATACAATTTAGTGTCATGTTGACAAAACACAGCATATTTTAATAGGTAGGGAAAAAAAAGAAAGTGATCAAGAATGGAACAGCCTGGGGGGTGGAGCCAAGATGGTGGAGTAGAAAGATGCACATACTCTACCTCTTCCCCTGCAGCCCATAAAATACCTGTAAAGAAAGACTATCAACAAATTCTAGAGCAACAGAAGCCACAGAATGACAGAGTGGAGGAGATTTCCAGCCTAGGGTGATCTGGAAGGCCAACAGGAAAGGTCTGTCACACCAGATGCAGAGTGGAGCACAGCCCAGCCTTGGGCACACTGCACTGGGAGCAGCAGGACCCAAGCAGGCCTTGGGGTGGAAGCCACAACCCACAGGCAACAAAGACACTTCAAAGGTCAGTGAGAATAATTTTTCACCTCCATAAAAAGGGAGCAGGTCTTCTGCTAGCCTCAGCCCCAAGGAGTAGTGGGGGAAGCAGCAGCAGCAGAAGGCAGCCAGAGGCAGTCAGGTTGTGGTGGCCATGGCAGGCAGCAGTCAGCATCCATTGTTCCATTGCTGGAGAACTCAGCATAAAGCCCATGGGGGGATTGAGCAGCTGATCTGACCCTGAGGCCAGAGCCAGGCCAGGAGTTAACTCTCCCTTGACTGTGCCACCTTGGAGAAACTAAGAACTTACAGGTTCCCAGAGTATACCTACCCTTGACAAAGGACCCAAAAGTCAAGTACCTGGTTGGAAAAATGCCCCAAAAAAATGGAAAAAGAAAATAAGACTACAGAAGGTTACTTTCCTGGTGAACACGTAATCTCTCCCATACTTTTGGATAAGGAAGAACAATATTTACCATCAGGGGAAGACATAAAAGGCAAGGCTCCTGCATCCAAAACCTCCAAAATAAATATGCAATGGTCCCAGGCCATGGAAGAGCTCAAAAAGGATTTTGAAAATCAAGTAAGAGAGGGAGAGGAAAAATTGGGAAGATAAATGACAGCAATGCAAGAAAATCATGAAAAGTGAGTCAACAACTTGCTAAAGGAGACCTAAAAAAACGTGAAAGAAAATAATACCTTTAAAAATAGGCTAACTCAATTGGCAAAAGAGGTCTAAAAAGCCAATGAGGAGATGAATGCTTTAAAAAGCAGAATTAACCAAATGTAAAAGGAGGTTCAAAAGCTCACTGAAGAAAATAGTTCTTTAAAAATTAGAATGGAGGGCGGAGCCAAGACTTGCCACTAGGAAATAAGCAATATAGGTAAAGGGGTATAGAAAGTTATCTGGCCCTACAGGACAAAAGGGAAGATGGAGACAAGGGCAGAGAGGGATGATAGAAGAGAGGGCAGATTGGTGATAGGGGCAATTAGAATGCTTGGTGTTTTGGGGGGGGGAGGGGACAAAAGGGGAGAAAATTTGGAACCTAAAATTTTGTTAAAATGAATGTTAAAAGTTAAATAAATAAATAAAAGAAAAAAAATTAGAATGGAACAGATGGAAGCTAATGACTTTATGAGAAACCAAGAAATTAAAAAAACAAAATCCAAAGAATGATAAAATGGAAGATAATGTGAAATATCTCACTGGAAAAACAACTGACCTGGAGAATATATCCAGGAGAGACAATTTAAAAATTATGGGACTACTTTAAAGCCAGGATCAAAAAAAGAACCTAGACATCATTTTTCATGAAATTATCAAGGAATACTGCCCTAATATTCTAGAACTGAAGGGCAAAATAAATATTGAAAGAATCTTCCAATCACCTCCTAAAAGAAATCCAAAAAGAGCAACTCTTGGGAATGTTGTAGCCAAATTCCAGAGATCCCAGGTCAAGAAGAAAATATTATAAGAAGCTAGAAAGAAACAATTCGAGTATTGTGGAAATACAATCAGTCTAACACAAGATCTAGCAGCTTCTACATTAAGGGATCAAAGGGCTTGGAATATGATCTTCTAGAAGTCAAAGGAACTAGGATTAAAAACAAGAATCACCTACTCAGCAAAACTGAGTATAATATTTCAGAGGAAGAAATGGTCATTCAATGAAATAGAGGGCTTTCAAGTATTCATGATGAAAAGAACAGAGCTGAACAGATTTGACTTTCAAACACAAGAATCAAGAGAAGCATGAAAAGGTAAACAGGAAAGAAAAATCACAGGGGAGTTACTAAAGTTGAACTGTTTACATTCCTGCATGGAAAGATAATATTTGCAACTTTTGCAACTTTTCTCAGTATTTGGATAGTTGGAGGGATTATACACACACACACACACACACACACACACATGCACACACAGTGTAGTGTAAAATTTGAAAGAGAATACTAAACATTAAACATTTTTTATGTATGTGTGTATGTGTGTGTGTGTGTATATACACATACATAGATATATATAGAGAGAGACAGAGACAGAGACAGATAGTACAGGGTCAGTTGAATAGGAAGGATCATGTCTAAAATAAATAAAATAAAGGGATGAGAGAGTAATATATTGGGAGGACAAAGGGAGAAATGGAATGGGGCAAATTATCTCTCATAGAAGAGGCAAGAAAAAGCTTTTCCAATAGAAAAGAAAAGGAGAGAAGTAAGAGGGAAAAAGTGAAGGTTACTCTCATCACATTTGGCTCAAGGAAGGAATAACATGCACACTCGATTTGTATGGAAATCTATCTTACACTACAGGAAAGTAGCGGAGAATGGGACAAGCAGGGTGGAGGGGGTGATGAAAGGGAGGGCAAATGGGAGGAGGGAGTAATTAGAAGTAAACACTCTTGGGGAGGGACAAGGTCAAAAGAGAGAATGGAAGAAATGTGGGGCAGGATAGGATAGGACGAAATGTAGTTAGTCTTACACAACATGACTATTATGAAGTCATTTGCTAAACTATACATATATAGCCTATATTGAATTGCTTGCTTTCTCAGTGGGGATGGCTGGGGAGGGAGGAAAGAAGAGAAGCTGTAACTCAAAGTTTTAGGAACAAATGTTGAGAACTGTTTTTGTGTAAAACTGGGAAGTAAGAAATACAGGAAATGGGGTATAGAAATTTATCTTGCCCTACAGGACAAGGGGATAAGAAAAAGGAGGGGTGTTAATAGGGAGGCATGTTGGTGGAAGGGGCAATAAGAATCCAAGTCATTTTGGCATGGGGGGAAAGGAGAGATGGGGAGAAAATTTGGAACTCAAAATTTTGTGGAAATGAATGTTGAAAACTTAAAAAAATAAATAAATATTTTTTTTAAGAAAGAATGGAATAGCTTATTCATATAAAACCACATGTTTTCACAATATGTGATACTAGTGGTGAATCACGATGGCTTTTATCATTTTTATAACCAGAAAAATAGAATCTTTAATTAAATTTCATTTTTATTTGTCTTTAAATTTCAATTGATTAGAAAGTTCAGTGATATAGTGGTCTTTAGAAATTATAGGACTCAATTTGTTAATTCATTTCAAAACAGTTTTATATTGCCATAACTGACATTTTAGGGGTTGTCCAAGTATCATCCAGCTTTATCCTCTGTTTAAAATATTAGGCTAAAACCCATAAAGTAAATTAATTTCTCCTATTGCCTAAACCAAAGGATTATAGATTATTTGAAATATTTCATTGTAGAGACAAAAATATATTTTAGTACATAAGATATGGCCTTAACATTGCCAGAATAGTAAATATCTGTATTACAGGAACAAGAAGAAACAAGAAATGAATATCAGCTAGAAAATTTAGAACATAAGCTATTTAAAAAAAATGCATTCTGTAACTAGCAAGTCCTCTGCTTTGAACTGACACCAGACAAATGATTATGGATAAAAGATTCATGGACACTTACTCTTCCACTTTGGGCTTTTCTGTTTGACTGTTCAACCAGAACTCCTGACATCTAAGTTCTTTGCTCCCACATATCATAGTAAGGTCACTTATTTGGGTACATTGAGCCTGAAAGAAAAATAAATAAATAAATAGATAGATTAAGCTTTTCAGGAATAGAGCCTCAATTAATTTAAAAGGCATAGTAATGGGCTCTAAAATAACAACCGCATTTTAACCAGTAAGTTCATTAAACATTTTCACAAACTCATAACCATTATTTTGCTTAGTCAGATGTTTTCTCAAAGGAGAGTTCATTCATTTTAACTGCTTAAAATACATGATGAATGAAGCAATTTGCTTTTTTATTTACATTTTACCACTGATAATATTTTATTAAAAACAGCACCACAAAAGAACATGTTGTGACTTTAATCAGTGTTTACATTCTAGGGCAAGGTTTTGTTTTACATTTTAAAAGTTAGAGCTATGTTTGAAAATAATATAAAATGAGATGTTTTGATAAATTATTGGAAGATTCATATTATGAATAGCTAAGCTTATAAAATTAATATATGCACATTGTTCAACATGAGCATATTCACAAATACAGTTTAGAGTCCTCAGATACACATTAATGACTTTTTCTGGAGTTATCTGAAGGTTAGAATATACTGGATGAAGGGAAATTATTCTGCAGAGAAATGAGATGTAGCATTTTGAAGATTTATGTTATTTCCTCAGCTGTTTCAACATGACCATATAACAAAGACATCAGAACTGCCCATCTAGAAGACCTACACCAAAACAATCGCATTTTACACTCTTAGACCATCTCTGATTCCTGTGAAATTAATAATCTTTCTCTTTTCCAATGAATTTGTTTTGATACAATACTTTGAAAGATCTATATTATTATCAGTATGAGTACTCCCTTTAGTAATGCAAATGGAAATCTTTTGAAGCCTGTATGATTCTGTTTTCTACCAAACATCCTCCTTACAGGATTTACCTTATGCAGTTGAAGGCTCCCTTTGATATGTCATAGCTCAGGAATTTAGACAACTTTTTCACTCTAAGCCAATGTTGATACCAATTTCCCTTCATTTTTATTTGGCAAGTCAGTTAAACTTTGATGAACTAAGGTGATTTTTCGTTTCTTTTGTCTTTATTTGTGGTTATACTGTATGCAATTTTTTGGAAAATGGCAATAGAAATAATGTTGTTACTCATATTTTTCTTCTTGTTTAATAGGTTATTTTTTTTTCAAAAATCAAGTCAGGGCTCTAGATATTACATAAAATTTCTTCATTCTTCATTATCCTTTGTTTACATGAATTTTTGCTCTAACCAACCAATAATATGACTAGACGTAGAAAGTTGTTTTTTAAATACTGCCATTTCTTTAATTAGTAGCTTTTTGTGTAGTTGATTTCTTATTACTATCAATATTCACCCGAAATACCCCCTTCTGAAATCTTCATAGAGGAAGTAATAATAACATAAATATATAAAGCTTAAGTCTTTGACTTTTTTTCAGACTTGCGCCATACATAAATGTTATTTTCTAATAGTATTTTCACTTTATTCCCTTCTGCCAACTTTTGCTTAGAAGTAGCCAAGAATCAGTGGTTACAAAATACCTTAATTAGAAAATTTCATGAGCTGAGGAAACTGAGGCAGACAGAGGTTAATTGACTTGCCCACAACCACATAAATTTTAAATGTCTGAGGGTGGATGTGAAGTCAGTTTCCTTAATCCAGATCCTATGCTCTGTCTTGAGTCCCCTATGTGCTACTCTCTTCATGGTGATATTTCTGCTTTTTTTCATTCCAAGTATTTTATGTGCAAGTGTTTCATGAAACTGAGTGTAGTTTTTTTTTTTGTTATCTCTGGGCACCTGATAGAAACAACTCTGCCATGAACTTTGCTTATGTGAGAAGATAAGATATGCAGCAGCCTATTGTTTAGCAATCTAGCTCATTTTTAGTGAGAATGTAAGAAACAAATACGGTTCTGTTCTATTTATAGCATGGAAACTCACTAGTTATGAGACAGAGTATGCTTATTAAGAATACCAAGAGTTAAATTACATTCAGCAAACAGTCAAAAAAAATGTTTGATTCTTAGTATCCTCTTTCAAATTTTACACTACACTGTCACATTTGCTGCAGAACAAGAAAGGCACCAGAGAGGGCCTGTTATTTTCTAAAAGTGAAAATGTACTTCAGTTGGATGAATGACATGCTCAAAGTAATGGCAAACTTAAATCATATATATATATGTATATATATATATATATATATATATATATATATACATATATATATATATATGTATATATATATATATATATATATATATACATATACATATATATACATACATACACTAGCTCTATTATTATTGTTACTATTATTATTGCTATTGTTATTAAATCTGATTTAAACTCATCTCTTAATTACCTTGTTACTGCCTGGTCAATACCCACAATGATTTTACCAGCCATTGTACACCTGGAAAACAAAATATAGGAAGACTCATGTTACTAAATAAATAAAACTCAATTTCAATTTTTACAGACAGGCTCACTTAACATAACAAGAAATAACCATGCAGGGTGGAGCCAAGATGGGGGAGTAGAAGGAGAGACCTGTAGAAGCTCCACTCCATAGCCCATAAAATACCTCTAAAAAATGACTCCAAACAAATTCAAGAGCAGCAGAAGCCACAAAACAACAGAGTGAAAGAGATTTCCAGCTCGAGACAGAAAAGGTCTATTGCACTGGGTGCAGAGCGTGGCGCATCCTGGCCTTGGCCATGCAACAGGCTTCAGGGGGCAGAATCCTTGGCAGTAGGTGCAGTTCCCAGATTGCTCAACCCACAAATGCCAAAGATAGCTTCAAAGGTCAGTGAGAAAGCTCTTTCACCTGTATAAGAAGGGAATGGACTCTGGCCTCACCTGCAGTAGCTACTGCAGCTGCAGCATCAATTTTTGGAGCCCTCCACCTAAAGACTCTAGGGGAATTGAGCAGCTGATCTGAATCTCAGGTCCGAGTGGCTCTCCTGGGTTGAGGAAGAGTGCTGATATGGTAGAGCTATAGGCGGTTGTGGAGAGGGAATTGTACTTGCAGATACTGGGCAGGACAGAGTGCTTGTGGTTGCTCACAGACAACAGCACAGGCCAGGAGAGGATTAAACTCCTCTCCCTTGATTGTGACACCTTGGAGGAACTGAGAACTTACAGGTGCCCAGAGTATACCCTCCTTTTGACAAAGGACTCAAAAATCAAGTAATTGGCTGGGGAAATGCCCAAAAAAGGGGGGAAAAAAATAAGACTATAGAAGGTACTTTCTTGGTGAACAAGCATTTTCTTCCATTCTTTCAGATGAGGAAGAACAATGCATACCATCAGAGGAAGACTGAAAAGTCAAGGCTTCTGCATCTAAAACCTCCAAAATAAATATGCAATGGTCCCAGGCCATGGGAGAGTTCAAAAAGGATTTTGAAAACCAAGTAAGAGAAGTGGAGGAAAAATTGGGAAAAGAAATTAGAGGGATGCAAGAAAATCATGAAAAGTGAGTCAACAGCTTGCTAAAAGAGACCCAAAAAAATGCTGAAGAAAATAACACCTTTAGAAGTAGGTTAATTCAATTGGCAAAAATGGCCAAAAAAGCCAATGAGGAGAAAAATGCTCTAAAAAGCAGAATTAGTCAAATGAAAAAGGAGATTCAAAATATCACTGATGAAAATAGTTTTTTAAAAAATTAGAATGGAACAGATAGAAGCTAATGACTTTATGAGAAATCAAGAAATTACAAAACAAACACAAAAGAATGAAAAATGGAAGATAATACGAAATATCTCATTGGAAAAACAACTGACCTGGAAAATAGATCCAGGTGAGAAAATTTAAGAATTATGGGACTACCTAGAAAGAGAGGTAAAAAAGAGGTAAAAAAAAAGAGTCTAGACATCATCTTTCATGAAATTATTAAAGAGAACTGCCCTGATATTCTAGAACCTGAGGATAAAATACATATTGAAGGAATACTGAAAGAGATCTGAAAAGAGAAACTCCTAGGAATATTATAGCCAAATTCCAGAGTTCCCAGGTCAAGGAGAAAATATTGCAAGCAACTAGAAAGAAACAATTCGAGTATTGTGGAAACATAATCAGAATAGCACAAGATTTAGAAGCTTCTACATTAAGGGATCAAAGGGCATGGAATATGATATTCCAGAAGTCAAAGTAACTAGATTTAAAACCAAGAATCACCTGCCCAGCAAAACTGAGTATAATCCTTCAGGGGAAAAATGGTCATTCAGTGAAATAGAGAACTTTCAAGCATTCTTGATGAAAAGACCCGAGCTGAATAGAAAATTTGACTTTCAAACACAAGAATCAAGAGAAGCATGTAAAGGTAAAGAGCAAAGAGAAATCACAAGGGACTTACTAAAGTTGAACTGGTTATATTCCTACATGGAAAGATAATATTTGTAACTCTTGAAACTTTTCTCAGTATTTGGGTAGTTGGACGGATTACACACACACACACACGCACACACACACACACACACACACACACACATAGATACAGACAGAGAGCACAGGGTGAATTAAATAGGAAGGGATGGTACCTAAATAAATAAAATAAAGTGGTGAGAGAGCAATATATTGGGAGGAGAAAGGAAGAATTAAATGGGGCAGGTTATCTCTCATGAAAGAGGCAAGAAAAAGCTGTTTCAATAGAGGGAAAGGGGGGGAGGTGAGAGGGAAAAAAGTGAAGCTTATTCTCATCACATTTGGCTTAAGGATGGAATGACATACACACTCAATTTGGTATGAAAATCTATCTACAGGAAAGTAGGGGAGAAGGGGATCAGTGGGGTGAGGGGAATCATAGAAGGGTAGGTAAACAAGAGGAGGGAGTAATTAGAAGTAAAAAGTTTTGAGGAGGGACATGGTCAAAAGAGAGAACAGAATAAATGTGAGGCAGGATAGGATGGAGGGAGATATAGCTAATCTTACTCAACATGACTATTATGAAAGTCTTTTGCAAAACTACACATATATAGCCTATGTTGCATTGCTTGCCTTCTCAGTGGGGATGGGTGGGGAGGGAGGAAGGGACAGGAGTTGGAACTCCAAGTTTTAGGAACTAAGGTTGAGAATTGTTGTTGCATGCAACCTGGAAATAAGAAATATAGGCAATGGAGTATAAAAATCTATCTTGTCCTACAAGAAAAGAGAGAAGATGGGATAAGGGAAAGGAGGGGTATGATAGAAGGGAGAACGGATTGCAGAAAGAGGTAATCAGAATGCATAGTGTTTTGTGGTGGGGGAGGGGATAAATGTGGAGAAAATTTGGAACTCATAATTTTGTGGAAATGAATGTTGAAAACTAAAAATAAATAAAGAAACATAAAAAAATAAAATAAAATTTCTCAGTTCAAAAATAAAGAATACAATTCAACTGGAAAAAAAAGAAATAACTACATGAAGAGTTTAGATATCCTATGTTAGAGAGGTCAACATAATAACATATAATGGATATAAAATTAAGCATTTCAAAATACTGCTAAGATCTTAGGATCCAGGTACGGAAAGGATCTCACAGGCAATCTATTGTAATCCCTCATTTTTAGAGAAGAAGAAAATAAGGCTAATTACTTATCTAATATCATGAAAGTAGAAAGTAGCAGTGATGTGAACTCTGCATCTTTGACAACCAAAACCTGTGCTTTCTCCCCTGCCCTATACTGCCTTCCTTCAGATAAATTCTGTTATGTCAGTACCTGAATAGACTTGCATTTTTCAGGTTGGCATTTTAGTACAGTATAAGGAAGACAGAATTGGAGACAGAGAACATTAAATACATACAACCAAAGAAAAGAGTAGAGAGATATTCAGGAGAGAGACGTAGGCAAGGAGGAAAGTTTGTTAATATTGTGATTAATTTAATAATACACTTTAAGAACAATGTAATAGAAATACCAATTTTCATATATGGTTTTTTTTTTCCCATTCTTTGCATATTGAAATTCCTGAGGCTGGATTCAGAGACAGAAGGCTTGGATTTAAGTCACAGCTCTCCAACATGGCACTTTTATGCTAAATGACTAAGAATACTTTGTTATATTATTATATCAATTAAGTTGATAATAATCAGATGATATAAGTAAAATGAATTATCCATATGACTATAACTCTAAAGCATACTATCATGTCATTTTTTGCCTTTAGTATTGTTGTTTTTTTTGCATTCTGATTTCATATCTGTTTTGAACTAATTGTGCTACATAGAGTAATTGGTTTCAATTTGATTTCTGCTGAACTGCTTTCCAGTTTTCCCAGAAGTTCTTTACAAATAGGAATAACTTCCACTTGAAAAAAAGTTATTTCTTTGATTTATCAAAGATAGAGTCTAACTGATTCTTTTTCTTCATTGTATAGTCTTCCACAGGTTGACTTTTTCTATTTTTATCAAATATCAAATAGTTTTGAAAATACTATTTTATAATATAGTTTCTATTTTGCAAAAGCTATTTTCCTATAATTCTCACTTTTTCCTCATTATTTTGATTGAGACTTTAAAATATTTACTCCTCTAAGTAAATGTCATTATTATTTTGCTTAGCTTTATATAGAAACTCTTCATATTTTGATTATATTAGCACTATAAGTTAAGTTGTACAATAATTTTTTACTATATTGGCAGGGCTCAACCATGGACAATGGATATCCCTAATGTTATTTGCCATTCTTTATTTCTTTAAGTGGTTTTTTATTATTGTTGTTGCTACTGCGTTTGGTTTGGTAACATCTTTAGTGTGTCTTGGTAGTTTGACTACCTGGTAATTTATGTAATTTGCAGTTAATGTCAATGGGATTTCCCATTCCATTATTTTTTCCTGAATTTTCTTATTTCTATTTAGAAATACTGATGTTTTTGTGGATTTATTTTGCAAACTACTACTTTTTTGAAGCTATAAATTCACTCAATACATTTCTTAGTTGAATCTCTGGTGTTTCTTTTTAAAGAATGTTATTTAACAAACAAAGACATTTTAACATTCAAAGAAGAACAAGAAAGAGAATTTTACAAAAAAATCCAAACTTCCATTATGCAATTCATTTTTGAAGAAGTATATTTTATTTCTCTTGACAAGATATCAACACAACTGCTATTTGTGTCCTCTTTGGACTAATTTGTGTAGACAGACAAACCAAATTAAACACACTGGAATTGTCTGAGGATGTATTTTTTTATTCTGTACCTTTAGTCTTTCATCTCTCTGACATAAGGTAGGAGGTATGTTTCCCCAGTCTTCCAAAATCATTATCAGTTGTTTTCTCTTATTTACTAAGTAAGCCATCATGTTTTAGCAATTAAGGATAAATTTAGAACATGTAGCATCTTAACTGTAGGAACACTGGGCATGGAAGTTTCCTAAGTCTATTAGGAGAATAGTGTGAGTAGAACAGAAGAATAAAATTGGATATATATGGCTAGATAATGAAGGGACTAGAAACTCAGATATGTGTTGACATTTGTTGTTACAAAATAATTAAGAGCCACTGAAGTTGTTTTTGTTTTTTTCTTTTTTTTAATGAAGAGGTGACATTATGAAAATAATGCTTAAAGAGGATTCCTCATGCAATGATAGTAGGAAGAATAGAAACTAGAACTCTGGGGAAAAAATAAGAAAAACAACAACACAGTTCTTATAAAGATCCAGGCAGGAGGCGATGTGGACAGGGGTAGTTGTAGTGTTAATGCAAAGCATGAGACAGATACTCAATATACACAGATGTAAGAGTCAAAGTCAAAGATGATTCCAAAGTTTGGACTCAGTGTGTTTGAAATAATTGCAATGGTATTGACAGTGAGTCCTTACTGTGAGGAGAAAACAACAAATCCAGTATGGGCAAGCTAGTTTGATGTAGAAGTAATACATACAAATGCAATTATACAGTAGTTGACTGGATATTTCCAAACTCTATATTTTGGCGATAGGATAAACGACTAGACATAGAAATTTTTAAGATCTAAGTAAAGGAGAAAATTTGAGCTAAGAGTTGAGGATCAAAGACTAAGCCTTAGAGAGTGACCATAGTTAAGGAAAAGGAGACAGAAAAGGGATCCAGGAAAGGAAAAGGGGGGAGAAAGAGAGAATTAGTATAATATGGTCTCATTTATGGAAGAAAAAGGTACATATATGAAGTAGGGATGAGAGTAGGAGACTGAGTTAGATAACAGTTCAAATGCAGAAAAAAAAATTAAGGGAAATTGGAACAGAGGCCATTGGAATGTACAATAAAGTTTTTTTTATGACTGAGGAGGACAGGTTCATTAGAATGATGTGAATTGAAACTATGCTGTGGAATAGTAAGTAGGAAAGGAATAAAAGGAAAGGGAAGCATTATGTAAACATCATTTTTCCCCTAAGACAATTGTCAGAGAAAAGAAAAGAGAAATGGGACAGACAGTAGAGTTACATGAAAGTTATATTAAAAAAGAAAGCAAACCATAAATCAGAAAATCCTCTTAAGCAACAGCCAATGAACACAAAACCTTTTAAATTGACCTCTCTCTTCAAATAAAAGTATTTTTATATGGTATTATCATTATCTCTTCTATCTACATTATTGAATAACATCTAAATATATATATGCTCATGTATGTAATGTACATAATTATATATGCATATAGATGCATATTATAGATGCATATTATAATTACAAACATATACGTATGCATACTTGCATGTTGCACATAAGTACATATGTGTGCATGTGCATATCACACCTAACATGGAAGCACACCAATACATGTATATATGTAGGCAGGTAGATAGATTTGTATGTATGTATCACCTAACGGGGATACCCCTAGGGTCTTGCCTAGGCATTCCTAGATTCTTTAACATGATTATCCCCAAAGCCCCCTATCATGTAGGTGGGGGTAACCTCTTTTGATTGGCTTGTTGTTGTGGTGGTTATGGTGGTGGTTGTTGCTGAGTTATTCAGGCATTCAGTCATGTGTGACTCTTCATGACCCCATGGACCATCATATACCAGTGCCTTCTATCCTCTACTATCCCCTGAAGTCTGTCCATCTGTCCAAGCTCATGATCATCACTTCTATGACACTAACTTTTCATCTCAACCTCTGCTATCTCTTTCTCCTTTTGCCTTCAATATCTCCCAACGTCTTTTCCATTGAATCCTGTCTTCTCATTATGTGATGAAAGTATTTAAGTTTTAGCTTCAGTATCTGTCCTTCCAATGAACAGCCTGAATTAATTTCTTTTAAGTATTGAATGATTTGCTGTCCAAGGGACTCTCAAAAGTCTTCTCCAGCACCACAGTTTGAAAGGGTCCAGAAAAGGCAACATCTTTACTACTTGAGTATCTGAATCAGTACTTCTGGTTCAAACTCTTTCTTGCTGCTTCCAGAAGATGAATATCACAGTTCACCCACAAAGCAGGAGTCATGGACTGAACCAGGGAAATGGGAAAGACTTCATCCCTCTACTTGCCTTCTCTTTTACCGAGGCTCAGGAGAAATGAGCCTGGAAGAGTTTATGTTTGTTTTGAGTTGTTTGCCCTTGGTTTCTACTTGCCTATCTATTGATCCCTAGGAGCTCAAGGATGACAACCTTTGAATCCAGGATTCCAGGTGGGATGTGGCCAGCCTCCCTCATTAGGAAAGCCCTGAGGAGCCAGAATACATGGGACTCAAGCCTGAGTAGAGTTTTCAGCTTGGAACTAGGACTGTTTTCTATATAACTGGCCTAAGCTATGAACCTAATGTCCTTCCCCATTCCAAAGGCAGAGACAGAGCAATGAGGAATGGAGGTTATGCCTCCTGCATGTTGTGAAGTAAATCTATGTATTAGTGATTATAGCTGTTTAAGTAAATATTCCTTTGTAAAAACTAAAAAAAACTTTTAAAGGCTAAATGAAACTGGTGCAGGGGACACCTCTAAACTTAGGGAAACATGATAGGTAGGGACTGGAGCCATTTACAGAGAGCCTAGATACTCCCAAATTCCTTAAGGGTACCACTGAACCCTGCAACCTTCAGACTTTCAGGCAGTAGGGGGCCAGGATAACAGTTACATGTAGGGAAGGGGAGTGAAATATCATATACCTGGTGTTGCAGGAAGTGAGGGCCAGGATAGCAGTATTACATGTATACAAACATATGTGTACACACATGTACATATACATATAGAGAAACATATGTGTGCACATATACATTATATATGTATGTATATTTATGCATACATATGCGAATTGTGGGAACAGCTATGTGGTACATTGGATACAGCGCTGGTCCTGGAGTCTGGAGAACCTGAGTTCAAATCTGGCCTCAGACACATAGTTGCTATGTTACTCTGGGAAAGTAACTTAACCCTGTATGCCTTAGTTTCCTTATCTGTAAAATGGGCTAGAGAAGGAAATGACAAACCATGCCAGTATCTTTGCTAGGAAAACCTCAAATGGGGTCACAAAGAGTCAGACATGGCTAATCAACAACAGCAATACCAAAAAAAAAAAAAAAAAAGTTGTGCTGAACATGCAAATTTATCTACAAAGGTAGGGTGATAGCACAATAGTCCTAAAAGGTAAGTAAAGTTTTATCATGACTGTTTTACAGATTAGAAAACTGATATTCATGGAGTTAAATGATTTGCTCAAGATGTCTAGAAAGTATCAGAACCAGAATTCCAAACCAGGTCTTTTGATCCCAAAACCAGTAATCTACTCTCAACAGAGTTGGGGAAGCTAGGTCAGATTTGAAAGAATTCACTTAGACCTCTGTGGCCATTAGGAGCTTTATTGATGCAAAAGCAAAGGGTCTGAGATTTAGCAAGGAGATAAACAAAGGTTCCCATAGAGGGGAAGAACCAGACTTACATGGGCAGAAAACTATGTAACCTGTAAGATGATTTTAGGGTTTCTTCTGGGGGTTGGAGATTTAGGGACAAGATAAGTTTTGAAAGGCAAGCACTCAGAAAGGAAGAAAGGGACAAAGAAAGAAGAAAAGACAGAAAGGAAGGAAGGAAGGAAGGAAGGAAGGAAGGAAGGAAGGAAGGAAGGAAGGAAGGAAGGAAGGAAGGAAACCAGTGTACCCCAAGTTAACTGGGAAGCTTCTGCCCATCAAAATTTACCCTGGGGAGGAGACAAAAATTTCCATGGTCCAGGGTAAGGTGAAGTCCTGTGATATTTCAAGATAAGAGGAAACTTTAAGGTGCCAGGGAAAGAGTAACTCAACTTTTAGAGCACCTTTGTATCAAAGGACTTTAGGGAGCCTTTAGAGGGTAAACCAGGGAAAGGGTAACCCAATCCTTAGAGCACCTTTGTATCCATATCGCTATTACACTATACTTGCTCTCGTTGTAGCAACTACACTAATGATATCAATGAAATATCAGCAGATCTCTTCTTACTCTCATCCATGCCAATGATGAATATGCAATGTTACCAATGTGGGCACTCTTTTCAGCAATACAGACTGCAGTCCAGTCATGTATTCTCATCCCATTTTACACTTCTCTTCCTAAAAATTCCCAGCAGGTTCTATAATCATTGTGCTGAGGGTCTTCCTCTAATTCTTTTGAAATCTAGAATGGATACCAATGGAGCACAACTGTTTACCTCTCTCTAGTCACATGACAAACCTATTTTTTTTTTTTTAAATTTTCCAGCCCTTTATCTTTGGAGCAGGCAACTTTCAACAAAGATTTATTAAGCACCTACTATGTGTAAAGATCATGGTGATTGGCGTGAGATTTTTTAAATATGGGGAAAGAATTTAATGATTTGCTGATCATTAAGCTGCCCAAAGCATTTTCACTACCCAAAGGAAATTCAGTCAAACTGGGTTAAACAGCCTTTTCCTTTAGGCTTCCAGACTTGCTGCATGATTAATTGACTGGTGAGACAAACTCTCCTGGGAAGAGTCTCTGTAAAGGGAATTGAAGGATATGTAAATATAGTGCTTGTGCTAAGTACTTAAGCTTAAACATCCCAGATTGTGCCTTAGGGCTCTACAATTTACTGAGAGTCCTTGTTTTTGGGACCACTGAATCATGTTTTCTTAGCACAATGAAGATCCAAACTCATAAATGGACAATCTACCCATGAAAATAATTTTATTGCTGCCTCTAGAAAGGTGCCAAAATATTTTGTCAGAATAGAGATGATAGGAACATTGATTTAGAGATCAGAGAGACTAGAAGATTTAACCTACTTCAACCTTCCCCGTTTTACAAATCAAGAAACTGAGGTCCAAAGCAATTAATTGATTTTTTGGAGACTACCTCCTAAGTAGCAGACAGAACTTAAAAGGAGGTGCTCTATCTGCAAATTCAAGTTGCTCCTTGTTGAATTCCCATTCTTTTGTTAACAAATTTCTCTTCTTATTAGATCTCTTCCTCTTGATGAGGTTCAGACTCTGGGAACCTCCCAAAACTCCCCCAGAATCTCCCCACCTGGCCTTTCAAGCTCAAATTTGTAGCTGAATCTTCCCAATTAATCTGGCCTTTCATATTCAAATTTGTTGCCCTTGGTCTAGCCTGGCCTTCCATTGTCTGTTACCTCTGGATTGCCCCACCTGCTTCCCACCCAAATCCTCCATTGTCTGATATCTCCTGATAGCCTCCAACTGTTTCCAGTCACCCTAGTCCCATAGAGGTCCTGCTTGGACTTCTCCTCAAGACCCTCCCTAAGCCCCTATACTACCAGACCACACACAGGTCCCTCCTACAGTCTTTTCTGTATTTAAGTTCCATCGTCCAGATCAGACTCTGTCTAGCTGAGATTCTATCTGGCCCGCTTGTGAATATGAGCCTTACAAATGCTTAGGTTACTTAAGAGTCAACTGAATATGGTGAATTTTTAATAAACTTTGTTTTTCTTTGACTTTAAGAAGGCTTGAGTCCAATTCATTCGAGCAGGACCCGGTGTCTTGGTATTTTGGGGTCCCCAACACCTCTGAACCTCAACACTCACTTATTTCTCTTGCCATCAAAGACATGTCGCTTTCTTAGATGACTACTATTGTTTGTTCTGCATTCTGGAAGATGGCCATGCCATCAGGAAGGTGAAGTCATGACTTGCAGGCCAATTGGATTTAATGAGGTAGGGCTGTGCAAAGTCTCACTCTTTCCTCCAAAGTCACTTGAGCCCAGTGGCAAGCTGGAACAGAATGATTGGAGATTCCCTCATGCAGTGAGAGACCTTGGTCTTTTTAAATTAAGGTCTCTAACAGATCTGTCTTTCTGAGACCACGGCCATTGTGTGATTAAGGTTAAGTAAGAAGTGAGGCAAAAAATGGACTCTTTTACCTAGTAAAAAAAAAAAAATCAGTATGGGAGGGGAAGACTCTCAGGGTTTCTGGCCAAAACAGAAACAATTACTATTTAAATTCACTCTGAGACATCAGAGTTCAAACAATGACCCTGCTCGTCTGGCCAGCCTCTGCAGTATTGAATTTTTCACATTCCTCCTCAGTCCCCAGCCTGATACCCATACTGAGCCAAGAGAAGTAGGCATGTGTCTTTTTTTTATTTCTCCGCACTTCCTTACTTTCAGTCCCTATTCCTAACACTTTCACTCAGCAATCATTCCTCTTTTGAGGTTCATTACATCCTTCTGCATCATTATAACCAGATCCTTGTGGCTGATATCTAGTAATTACTAGGTCATTCTCCCTCACTTCTTATGGAGTTCCTTACTCCACTCATAGTCTTTCTGTTCCTTACTCCACTCATAGTCTTTCTGACCTCTTCATATTCTTCTTTATATTTGGGGAATTAAATGTATATTTTGAAGTCCCTTTAAATACTCTTATTTCCCACTTAGTCAACCTCTTCAGTTACCATGATGTACACCTTAACTCTACCTCAGCGAAACAGACATATTCATAACTTTGATTTCATCATCATCTTCAAGTGATACATTAAAACAAATCATAACTCTGAAATGGTTCTGTTCAAGTAAAATCTCCTGCCCTTCTATTTGTCCCTGTGGCTCACCCCTCCTCAATCTGTTCTCCAACTCAACTGAAAATTCCAATTACTATTCTCTTATGGCTTATTTATTTATAATTTATGGAATAAAACAAGCACTTCAATAACAGTATAATTTTCAAAAAGATAATTGCACATGAAACTACCAATCCATTATATATAATGTGTCATTTTTTTCAAATATATAATAAAGTTATATAATTTCCTTTTTTCCTCCTTCCCCTCCCCCAATCTCACCAGGTATCTTCTGTGTTTTCTAATGTCATTTGCTTATGACTTACTATTCTTCAGAATTTTGACTCTGTAGTTAAACTGTTTATACTGTCCCTTACACTTGAATTCCTTATTTAAAAAAGGTCATCCTTTTCTATGCCCCAAGCTTTGGTTGCTGTCACCATCCTCTGTTCCTACTTCAGTAATAACTACACCCACTATTAATTTGTTACTCTGGCCCAGCTCATCCCTCACTGATGTGCAGTTCCTTCTAATGTTCCCTGACTGACACTCACCTTGCAGTCCATTCCAAATTTCATTACTACCTCCCCCTGCCTCTTAGCAGAGGGACTTACCTCCTACCTAATTAGAACAAAAAAATGCAAATCATCTACCCCAAGCTCACTCTTTCCCCCAATTTCAAACTTTGAATGAAATTATTCAATCATCATTACTCATTCCTTCCTCCTTTACTCCAGAATGGTAGGATGAAATACCCCTTATCTTGCCAAAGGCAAAGACTACATTTTGTTCCTGAAGTCATCTCCTCCCAAGTCCTCATAGAACTAATGTCTTTCCTCTAGTACCTTCTACCTTTCAAAATGTCCTAATTCATTGATTCCTTTCCTGCTCTCTACAAAGGAATCAAACTCTCCCTCATCATTAAAAACTTTCACTAGACTTAAACGATCATCTCAGTCAATCTTTTTATAATTCTCCCTTTCCCAGTCAAACTCCTAGAAGTAAATTACCGAAACTCCTTGCTTTTATTTTCTCACATCCTATTTATTTTTTAAGTCCTTGCTCTCTTGGCTTCTGTTTCCAGAACTCCACTAAAACTGTTCTGTAAGGGGCCCAGAGGGTCCCAGGGGGTGCAAGTCAGAGGCAAAGCCTGTTCCCTTGGGAACGGTGCTGACGCACACCCTGGCAGAAGCTCTGTGTGACCCTGGAACCTGATGTTCCTGCAGATACCACTGTCCTGTACAGTAAAGTTACAAGTGAGCCTGGGAACCCAGGAACTAGCTGCAAGAACAAGATAAGCTTCCTTCCTTACTGCGGATGTAAGGATGTGGAATAGTCATGAGATGGCGAAGTAATGGGATGAGCTCAGCATGTATGTGATTGGTGGATCAGCCTTTATAAACCCTAACCCTCAGCTGAATAAAGAGTTGTTGCCTGGATCATCTTGTCTCCAGTCTCCTTCCTTCAGGGCCCACAGATTAGAGGCCTATGGGTCAGGGGGATCCAGGGGACTCTGACCCTGAGCACTGTTCCCTTCAAGTTCAACAGAATTACTTAGTGAGTAAATTCACATGTGTATTTTCTTTCTCATTCTCCATCCTTTATGAACCTTTCTGTTGTGCTTTACGCTGTTGGTCACCCCTTCTTTCTAGCTACCCTCCTACTCTCTCTACACTAAAGTTTCATTTCATTGCTCTATCTTATCTTTTGCTCTGTTGCTTATCTTCTTACCTTTCTGATCAATCTTCAATCTGATGGGGTTCAGACTCTGGGAATCTCCTAGAACTGCCCTTTAATGGCCTTTTATACTCAAATCTGTTACACTTAACCTAGCCTGGCCCTCCATTGTCTGTTATCTCTGGATGGTCCCACCTGCTTCCCACCTACGCCCTCTACCTCCTGATTGCCTCCACTGTTTCCAACCCTTGACCAGTCACCCCAGTCCCATTAAGGTGAACTTCTCCTCAAGACCCTCCCTAAACCCCTCCTCCCGTCACCCTAGTCTACCAGACCACCTCCAGATCCCTCCTACAGTCTTTTCTGTATTTAAATTCCATCTTGTCTCCATGAAGGCACTCAGATTCAGTCCAGCTCAGACTGTCTAGCTGAGATTCTATCTGATACTCTTGTTAACACAAGCATTACAAATGTTGAGGTTCCTTAAGAGTCAACCCAGTATAGGGGATCTTTAGTAAACTTTGCTTTCCTTTGACTTTAAGAAAGCTTGTGTCAAATTCATTCAAGTAAGACCCAACGTGTAGGTATTTTGGGGTCCTCAGAACCTTGAACCTCAACAAGTGCACAATAAAACTCAGCTGGCTGAATCTGTTGCTGTCCCATTTCCAAAGGTATGAGTTCCCTGAGGCTAACCAGACTCCCACACTGACTATTTTGCCAATGTCCTTAACTCTCTCCTCTGATTCCCAAGCTTTCTCTATGAACTTTCAGCTGTTATGTAAAACATATCTAATGAAAACATAGAATGTCCCAACCCCTCTGCACCTTCAGACCCTCTCTTCTGACAAATAGTTTATAAGAATATTGTATCCAGCTCCCTCTTCAGGCTCCCCAGCACTTGCTGCTGCAAGAACCCCAGTTGTAACTCCTTGCCCTGACTAAAGATCATAATTTTGGCTTTATTGGCTATTTTCTCATTAATTCAGCTTGAGACCGGTTTGCAACATAATCATCCATGCCCCTTCCTCTGTGTGTGTATGTATGTGTGTGTGTGTGTGTGTGTGTGTGTGTGTGAGAGACCCAACATTCAATGCTAAGTGTTTTTTTTTCCTTTTCTCTTCACTTTCTCTTGCAACAATTTCATCAGAATTCAAATATTATCTCTGTTCAGATGACTTCAAAATCTACATATGCAGTCCTCATATCATTCTTACACCATAGTCCTCCATCCTCAACTTACTGCTAGACATCACCACATAAGTATTCTCAAAGCATCTCAAACTTCACACAGAATAAACCGAAATCGATACTTTTTTCCATCTTAAAACACCCATCTTTCAAATTTGTTTATTTCTGTTAAGAGAACTGGCATTCTTCTAGTCATTTAGATTCAAAACCAATTGTCATACTTGACTTCTCACTTCCACAACTCTCCCTCTAAATATATAAAACCATCACCAAATATTGTCAATTTTATCTCCATTTTTTAAAATATTCATCCTTTTCTTTCTGCTTTCATCAGAGTTTTCTTAATTTAAGTTCATCATCTCTAGGCTGAACTGTTAGTGACCTTCTACATCCTGACCTTTTTCCCCAAAAAAATCTTATTTCCTTAGAGAGACCAAATTTATATTCCTAAAAACCCAGGCCTGGGCAGCATGTTTAAGAAGCTTTAGTGGTTCCCTATTTACTCTCAGATAAAATACAAGTTTGTCTGCATGGAGTTTAAAGTCCTTCACAACCTTGTTCCAGCCTCTTCTTGCAGACTGATAGTCGTGACTCTTTCTTATGCACTCTAGCCAAACAAAGCCAGTTGTTATTCTGCGTTCTGATATTCCATGTCACACTTCTGTCCTGCCCCACCGCCCCATGCAAAGAAAGGCAAAGCAATGAGAACTTCTCAAGTTCTTAATAAGCCAGGCACTGTGCTAAATGCCAAAATGATAGTGCTAAGTGATAAAAATCAGAAGTGCCAAGTTATTTTAAAAATGATAAGCAAAGCAAAAAGATAGTGCTTGCCCTCAAGAAGTTTAGATTCTATTTTTAAAAAAATAATTTGTTTATTTTAATTCATGGAATAAAATTTATTTTGTATTTTATATTTTTTGAATTTATGACAGTAGATTTTAAAAATATGAATGTCATTCATTCTCTTAAAAAAGATGATAGTCCACGAAACTGCATATCTAGTATGTACAACTTGCCATTCCATATGTGTATGTGTGTCATGTATATACATATAGGTGTATGTGTAGATATATGCATGTGTATATACATATATACACACACATATGTGTGTGTGTATGTATGTATGGTTATCATATAAATTTCTTTTTTTCTTTTCTTCCCTCCCTCTGCCCCCCAGACTCTAATGGGGGAAGACAATGCACAAAAAAGAGATGGGGTTTGGAGATATGAAGGTAGCCAAACGGGCAAAGTTGGTGAAATCCTAAGAATCAGAAGCAGAACAAGCAGGAAAATAAAGTGTGCCTGGTCTGGGCCCCTCCCTAAAATGGAAGTCCCAGAAAGAACTCACCAATGGGAGAAGTGACCAGAGACATAGAGGAATGTCCCAGGGTGAGAAAGCTTCAGTCCCATGGAAAGAGGGCAAAAGAGATATTCCATGCCCAGAGTTATCTCCCTTTTCTTTCCTTTCTCTCAGTATCACTACGTCTATTCAAGTCTCACCTACAATTCAGAGCCATAGGATTATAGATTTAGATCTGGAAGGTACCTTAGAGATCTTCTAGTTTAAGCTCCAAAATATACAGATGGTAAAACTGACATCCAGTGAAATTAAATGACTTGCCCAGGGTCATATAGATAGTAAGTGATAGGGATAGTATTTGAACCTTCACTTTCTGCTCTCTTCCCAAGGCTTTTCCTGATTCTCATAGTCATTGATTGTACACCCTGCCTTTGTCACATTAAATCACTTTTCAGTTGTTTGTAGTATCCTGTATTTTCTTCCTTTTGAATGTGTCATCTTGGTTCCATAGTTGATAACCTCCTAAAGGTAAGGTCAGTCTTGATTTTATATCTGTATCCCCAGAACCTTGGACAATGCCTAGTACATAGAAGGGTTTTAATAAAGGCTTGTTGATTGATTGGTTACTAACATACGAAAATCCTAAACCAAACTTTTCTTCTTGCCTTAAGCTCTGCACTAAAGTTACATCAATTGCATTCTAATGTTCACTATTTTCTTCCAAAAGTCCGTAAGTAATTAAAAAAAAGGGCCATATGACAAAAATATGAGTAAATCAAAAGATACTTCATGCCCTCAAGAATCTTACCAAATTACTGGCTCACGTTGTTATTCCTTTTCCAAGATCAAAGCAACACCATTTTCCCAGTCTAAGATTCTGCAAAAGCAGGGTGAAAAAAGAGATATTAGCTCTATTGTTGGTATTGAGCTGTGCAAATCCAATTTATCCTTTAAAGTCCAGCTCACATTTTACTTTCTTTATTACGTTTTCTCCAGTCACTCCAGTCTTTGCTGATTTTTCTCCTCTGAACTCATGTAGAGATAGCTTATAACATAAATTTTTGTACAGAATGAAAAAGAATGATGAAATGAATATAAATATATGATTATTTTTTGTCGTAGGCTCCAAGTGATTTCAGGCCCAGACTTTCTTAAATCAAGATGTGTGGGCTTATCTATGGGGAAATAAATGTAAAGCAGTATAGTAAAATGGCATTAAATGAGGAGTGCTCTGAAAAATGGGGATTGGAACTTATTATCTCTAATGCCCCCTTCATCTTTTGTATTCTAGGATTCTTTAAGGAGTCAAATTTTGTCTTTTGTACTCCCTACCACTCTTTCTGACATTCCTCTTTCTACTTCTAATTCATGATTTCTCCTTTTCTAATTTAAAGTAACTGCATTCTAGTACATGTGCAGGCCCTGTCAGTTTGGATGATGCAACACAGAGTTACCAAAGTGATTTTCCTAAAGTTCAAGTCTTGTCGTGTCATTCTCTCACTCAATAAACTTTGGTGGTTACCTCTATGATGATATACAGATTCCTTCATGGCTTTGTTCTAAGCTATTTGTCAACTAAGTCATCATGCCATAGAGTAATAGTTGAAAGTTACCTCAGTGGTTATTTATTCCTATCTCTTCATTGGGATAACTAAGATATTATGGCTCAATCTCCTAAGGTCTGAGTTCAAACAGACTGGATTCAATCTTAGGAATGGGTTCTGAAATCTCTTTGTATCATTTTGCCTAAGCTCAAAGGTGCTTCTGGGAAATCTTCAGATATAGATAGGGCAGCTTATGGTAGAGCTTCACAAAAGTGTGAAAGAGGTCTTCAAAACCTAGAATAAGAGGAAAAATAACTTGACATTCTGGTGAGTACTTAACTCAGAGATCTCTACTCTGAGGATCTGGAATCCTCTGGAAAGGGAACACGCTTCGGATTTCTAGAAAGTCAGTTGTCTTCCAGCAGTGATGAAGGGGTAATAGTAGAGAGCAAAGTCCGGGCTTTGGATCTCCGGAGTAGCGGCTTTAATCTTTTGCTGTTTTCTCCAGATTGAGAGATCATGTTCATGATCCTTGTCTTTCCACAAGGCTGGCACTGGATGAAGATTCTTCCTTACTACAAAGAGGTTTTCCTGGATCATATTCTTTATACAAAAAGTTGACAGTGCTTAGGACCTCCCTTCTCTCTCTAGAAAGAGGCAAAGTCAAGGCTAGAACTAGCTAACAACTTCCATTTTCTCTCTAGAGGACTGGGTTTCCTGGACTTGAGCTACTGAGCCATGTGGTATATGTAACTACCAAGTGTCTCTGCCACTGCTTTTCCAGGAATTGGTTCATGCCATCATATTCCAGAAGCTCTCAAGATCCATAAGGGCAGGTTGGTCTCTGAGGGGCTATGCCAGAGTCTTACTGCCCTTTGAGACCAAAGCCCACCCACAATACTGTTTTGTAGTCAGAGAAGAGTAAAAGATGAAGTCTAAAGTGATCATTCTATTTTTGTAGGCTTAGCTTAAAAGTATGACATAGTCCCACAGTGGTCCTAACCAACTTTATCCTTATTGAGGTGAGAATGGCCCCATGGGGAAGCAAAGCCCCAAACAAAAGATCATTACTCTGGAATATCATTAAACTGATCAAGTACATTCCATTATTATAGCCCTACCAACCTACAGTCAACATTCAAAAAGGTTCAGGGACTTTTCCAAGGTCACAAAAGTAGCTGAGACAAAGAATTAATATTTTAATCCAGGCTTTCTGATTCTAAATCCAAATTCTGCAGACTGGGTCATGTTCATGTTGACTCTTGGATACTGGTTTTTTTTTAATCACTCTGAGAAGTATACAGAGTTTAACCTAAGAAAGAAATTAATGTCTATTGGTGAAATTTGGGGTATTTTGATAGAAGATAGTATTTCCTGATGGATAAATTCTTGAAATAGTGTTACTAATGATAGCAACAGACTCAGATGCACAAATCTGAGTAAGTGGCAAGAAAAAAATAAATATATTATAAAATATACGCCTAACAATAATGATAGCTTACATTTATATATTAATTTTTATACACCAAACACTGTGCAAATTACGTTGCAATTATTATCTCATTTGATCTTCACAAGTGCCATCTGAGGCTAGATTTGAACTCATATCTTGTCTCCAGTTGTAGCTCTTTACCCACTGAGCCATTTAGCTGCCCCATTAGACAAATGGCAAAGTATTTTTAAAGTAACTACATTCTAGTATGTGTGCAGACTCCGTCAGCTTGTTTGGATGATGCAACACAGAGTTACCGAAGTGATTTTCCTAAAGCACAAGTCTTGCCGTGTCACCACTCAATAAACTAAGGTGGTTACCTCTATTATGACATACAGATTCCTTCATTTAGAATTTAAAACACTTCATTATCTATCTACCTTTCCTGGGTTAGAATATATTATTTTCATAGTTTTTGGTCCAATCATTTTGTCCTTCTTATTAACACCCTATCTTCTGTTTCAGTGTCTTTATGAGATTGCTTCGATTTCTGGACTATGTTACTGGTCTTCCTCTCTTAGGATCTTGGGCTTTCTTAAACCCTCAACTCAAGCATCACCCTCTCCAGGGGCATCTCCTGGATTCCCATGTTGCTACTACTTCCCATTCCCCAAATAAACTTGTATTTACCTATTTATACATGTATTATACATAACATGCATGGACATAACACACATACACACATATATACTTATAATGTATTTACACACATTTATATACATGTATGTGTGTATATATTCCCCAGATGGCATGTAGGGTATAAGGCAGGGATGATTCTGATTTTATTGCTTTATCCCCATCATCTAACACAGTGCCTGACAAATAGTATACACTTAATCAAGGCTCATTGATTCATGAATGCTTTGGTCCCTCAATTCCTGTGACCTCAGATCTAGAAAACAAAGCAGAGACCTCTGGGTTGGAACTCTTCCCTTCTTAAAAAAACAGTGGCATGAGGAAAAGTGGTCAGACCTCGGTAGAATGTGGTGCTATGTTCAAGGCACAGCTTCTTATAAGATAATAAGGAATCCCCTTCTCCTTTGCTTGTCCTGAAGACCATCATGTGTGAAATTCTATAGTGACATCCTCGCTTGAAATCCTTCCCTGCTCTTTGTCTCACTTTAAATGTGTCAGTTACTCCCCTGCTTTAGGACTTGGGAGCACTATTCAAAAATCTATCCCTTATTGTGCCTGTCTCCCAGTCTATAATCAGAGTTTGGGGATGCTTCTTTTAAATATGCCACATGAAAGGAAGTATTACTTTCAACCCTGGCTGACTCATCTAGATTTTTTTTGGTTTGTTTGTAAAGTCAAACTTCTTTTAAAGCTCAGCAAAGGATCACCTCTGAGTATAGTTCAGGTAAACATTTAACATGTTTATATCTCATTTTCCTTGTGTGTTACATGTGGAAAAGATGATATCTAAGGTTTTCTTCAGCTCTAACCTGTGATTCTAATGACTAAGACAATAGAAATTCAAGTTCTCTGGTGAAAACTGTCATCAGTATCAATTATGACTAGATAATCAGGACCACAAATAAATACAAAACAGTTCCAAAGCACGCTAAAATAATGCAACCCAAAGTTAGTATTTAAATGTGGCATTCTTTTCATGATTTCTTTCATGTGGTTAGAGATGAAAATAAAAATTCACCCACCTCAGCAAGGACAAAGGAAAGGATTCCAACACTCCAAAATTTCATGTTTGTTAATTATTTTGAGCTCTGAGCTACTTCAATAAATAGCAAAACATAAACCCAAATCAACTCACAGTGAGCATTGCTAAATTCTGCAGATAAATTATCTTTTAAGATAAGGAAATGAAATCAGCCTTTGCTGAACTCAGAAAGGAAGTCCTAGCAGTTTCTCGCACTGGTTAAACTGAGACCTGGTATCATGAAGGGCACATTTATTTACTTATAAATGGTATGCCTACATGCAAAGATCACATAAGTAAATTTCTACATTATGCTGCAAATGTCATGCAAGAAGTACAACTGTCTGATTGATATGCAGAATGTTTGCCAGAATGGTGACAGCCAAAGTAAGTTCAAAGTCACAGGAAATGTTGTCATCAGCCTGCTGTAAAAATGTACAATTACTTACTATTCTCTTTCTGTTAAAGGTGACTACTACCATCTTTTCCCTAGGCTACTTGTTCACTGTAGCTTATTATCATTACAAAGTATTAAAATGGATTAGCTTTTCCATATTGTGTTCATATTGGGAAGGGCATGTTTGAGACAGCACAGTGACAAGGTTTCTGAAAAGGCATTTATTCCTCCACTAAAAATCACCAGGCAGCTTGTTTTTGAGACTAAAAATCTCTAAATTGCATGCTTGCAAATTCCTCTTTCCTATAATTCATTTAATATAAGGAAATCAGAGAGAGAAAGTGAGCAGTATCTAATTAATATCTCCTAATGCCCAACCAATGTCAAGCATGACTCCAATTTATAACAGAACTATATTTTTACATTGAAAAATTCAATTACATTTACTGACAGACTTTGAAATGCCACATTATTTATATTGGCAAACTTTCCTTTCTCACAGTATATTTATTAACATTCTTTCCACAGAATAAAGCATACATACAATACAGATCACTGCATTCTTCATTTTTTAATCTTTCAAAGTGATATGTATGTCTGTCTCGATAGGACAGGGCTGCCTCCTTCTAAGAGATCCAAAAGACCAAATACAGTGAGCAATTAATTTGCCCTCCCTTTTGACTCTCCAGGCAAAGCAAGGTAACCTTGACATTTCTCTATCTCCTCTCTAGTGCTTTCTTTTGCCTCTTTACCTCTTTCTCTTTTTCTCAAAGCATCCCCCCACGTGCACTCTAGCCCCCACATATGAACAGCTACATTCAGTGTGCTCTTTGCACACACATCAAAATTTTGAGCTGTGAAGAGGTTCAATTGCCACATTAGTGACTCAGTTGTGATGCACAAATCACTGACTGGGATAGCTTGAGGACATGACAATGACAGAGAGACATCTGTTGGATAGACGGGTGGGGGAGGAAGAGGTGAATCACAGCTGGTGCATTAGCCAAGTTAGCCACTAGGCCACCATAGTGTCCTAGTCCTCCAGCTTCTTTCTCCTTCCCTCTGCCTGCTCCCTGCTGTCAGCTGCCAAAAGATATCTGTTCTCACCCTTTTGCTGAATGAAAAGGTGCTAATGCATGACTTCAGGATATGTCAGAACATACAGTACTTACAAGTGTTTGGAGGAGATGCAGCCAACCTGACCATGGGGAAAAGAAATGAGGAACTAAAGAGTGATTTTCCTGAAAAGAAGAAAAAAAGATAGTCATGGGGCTATTTTTTCTCTTACTGTATCCTGGGAGAAAATCTTCAATCCCTGGGTACCCCAATCCCCATCTCCCTGGGAGAAAAAAAAAAGATTATCTTCGAAAGATGCTAATTTACTAATAAAATATTTGCTCCAAAATGATTTGGGATAGTTTTCTATGCTGCCAACCTTACAAATATACTAATTAAAGAAAATGAAAGGAAGAAGACAATTACAATATTGCTATTCAGATATCCATTCACATTTCTCTTTCTCCTTGCTGTTGCTTGCACAAGACCCTCCATCTTCCAACTCTACATTTTTCACTGGCTGCCCTCTTCATCTCCATCTCCTGGCTTCTAAGAAAAGGAATGCTTGTCATTGTGAATGGAAGTCAGAGATTGTCATTTTTAGAGGAAAATTACAGATCTAGAACCCTTACCAATTGAATGAAAGGAAAGAAAGAAAAATAGAGAAAGAAGAGAAAGAAACAAAGGAAGGGAGGAAAAAAAGAAATGAAAGGAGAAAAAAAAGAAAAGAAAATCGGTGCACATGTACTGAGCAGCAACGGATGTTAAATGTAGGCCTTACCAATAAATAAGCATTTTCAATGTAGATTTCAAAAGTTTTGAAGCTAAGCACTTTGGGGAGAAAAGTCTAAAGTATTTCAGGAGAAAAAAACTATTATTTATGACTTTTTTTTCTGGAGACTTAAAAACATTGTTTTAATTCTCTGTTATCTTCGTAACTTCTTTGTGAATTGAGTAGGGGAGAAAAAAAAAAGATTAATTCAAATTAGTCCACAGTGTCTGCTTTCAGGGATGCAAATACAACTGACAAATGCATCTTACCTGTCTGAAATCAGAAAATTTCTTGACTGAAACTTTTAAATCCATGCCACAGGTTCTTAAAGAGAGAAGCAAGAAATGCCACATCAGAAATCGACCCCACATCCCATATGCTTATTCCATCAGGGAAGCAGACAAAGTTCAAGCTTTGTTTCAAGTTTGAGTTTATTTGTTCATTTTTCAGAAATTTTCATTTCAATGAATATTTTACTTTCTTAAGTCCTTATGCAAAATAACAATCTTAAAAATTGTCTAAAATTAACACTCTCTCACCTGCTAAACTAATATCATGCAAGCACACATTACTAATGTACCATTTGAAAACATGATGCTCAGAAAAAAAGAGATTTTGTGAAAAGCAGAGAAAAGGTTACATCTGCTAATATCCCTCTAATATAGCAAACTGGAATGTTTCTAAATCCTCCACTATCAATCACAATGAGACAGTCATACTAAATAATTTTACTTAAATCGCTATTTGATATGAGTTTTTTTTATTGTATTAAAGCAATATTTAATAGAAAATTTGTGTATCTTTACAACTGCAGCTTATCTACACAAAACTTCCTCTTGAAATACAGATGTACAGAAGAGAAAATAAAATTTAACTTCATGAGAGTTTTTAATTGCCTTGAAAATGATTAATTTACATACAAGCTATAAACTTTAGAATGACAAAAGAAATATATTCTCTTGAATAGAGAACAAATTTTGAAATTCCTTTACCTACTTTCATATTTGTGAATGAAAACACAAACATATGTAGATTTTACATGGTTTTGCACGTGTTTATGAAGAGATACACACATGGATGTATGTATATATGTACATATGCATACATAGGTATATGGCGAGGTAATTAAGAGACAGGCATATTATATATAATTTTATTATATATCGCTACTTATATTTATGTTTATGTATTTTTAATTTTTATGTGAGAAACAGCAAGAGACAGAGAGAGATCCAAAGTGAAACAGGGATACAGAATTATTAAATGTCAGATTTCTTGGGTGGGTCTGGATCTGTGATTTCAGCAGTGCAGGGAAACTCCTCGTGTGGAAATTTCCTCTGCTGACACATATCTGAAACTCCTCTGTAACCTACAGCCTAAGAGGCATTGAAAGGTTACGTGATTATAAAGAGATGTATAACTAACATATGTTAAGAGCAGAGTTTAGCCCAAGTTCTTCTTGACTCTAATGATGGTCAGTTAGCCACTGTGTCATACTGATTCTCACCAAATGACTATTTGTAGAGGAAAAAATGATGTTTCACAAATGCAAAATATAAAAATCATATTGCACAAATACTAAGTAATACAATGTAAAATTATAGCAGTATGTAAGAACTACATGATAATTAAAAAGTAAATCATTCATTTTCATTAATATTCATGACAAATAGAATTATATGAAACAAAATCAACAATTGTTGTTTTGAAATTGAAAATACATATTATTAAATATCTGTATCAGTATATAATGTTCTATATTTTATTTTTAATCCAATTATGTTCCAGGTAATACAATTAGACCTTTTATAGTATTTACATAATCACATGTATGCATGAATATGCACACATGTATTCATATGCCTATATATGAACACATATATACATATATATGTAAAGATACACATGTATATATGCCTGTGTACATTTTCTTGTGCATATGTGTGTACGTCTGACTGTGTGTGCACGTGATTCTTTAGTGAACTTTCTTTTTCTTACTACTTTGGGCCAATTTGCATGTAACATTTTCCTTTAAATTTAGTGAAAGGAATAATTCAATAATTTTCCTTTTTGGCTTAGTATAAGGGAGGAACAAACAACCTCATTATCCCTAGAATGAATAATTTTAAGTCTTCAGCTCCTTTAATCCCAGTGGTAAGTTTTTCAGGATGAACACAACATAACCTTTAGTTGGACATGTGAGCTGAATTTTTACTTTAAATAACAGCTATTAGATATTGACTAGTTTCATCTTAGGTCCCAGGTAGCTGAATGGATGAATTTTAACTCTCAGTAGAGGAAAGGGACATTTTAAAGATCAAAACTCTAAGTGGCCATAAGTTAAACTAATTGGTATAGATCACAGGATTTAGAGCTAGAAAGCTGGTGGTCATATCTGATGGTGGTCGATGGTCAACGGTCAGGGAGTGTAGTTTTGAAGAAGATAAGCAGGCACCTTCCCTATCCAGTCAGCAAACAAGCATTTGTTGAGAACCTACTATGTGCCAAGCACTGTGCTAAGCAATTTGGAAACAGACAAAAAATGGTGCCTAACCAGAGAGACAACAAGTACAAATCATGTGCATATTCATTCCAATTATTTTTTTGGTCGTTTCTGACTCTTCTTCATCCCTTTTGGGATTTTCCTGGCAATGATACTGGTGTGGTTTGTCATTTCCTTCTCCAGCTCATTTCACAGATAAGAAAACTGAGGCAAACACAGTTAAGTGACTTGCCCAGGGTCAAAGGGATAATCATATTTGAACTGAGGTCTTCCTGTCTCCAGATCCAACATTTTATCTATTTTACCACCTAGCTGTGACGGTGAACTGTATTTTAACTTTTACCAGTTTTTTAACATTATAATTAGTTCTCTTTAACTTTTCATGAAAGGGTTGAGGCCAATAACACTCTGTCCTCCATTAATCGGAAAATCTGCTACAAGCAAAAATTCATATGGTGTTGTTTCTGTTGTTAGTTTGCATATTAATATTGACTTTTTTGCTTCTCCTGGCCTGCCAATTCTCTAATCATTAAGAGTAGGAATACTAGATTCTATGTTATTGCTGTTCATCTTTTCTTGTCAAAAAGCACTAATGGCATATATGATATGAAGTCCACATAGAGGTCTACCTTAAAAGTAAAATATGTTTCTTGAAGATTGACAAGGTTGATTCCACTTTTACTATAGGACAAATGATCATTTTTCTATGATGAAAATCAGGAAAAAAAAAAGTTGCATCCAAACAAAGCCAATGCAGCAAAGATTAGAAGGGAAGCAGAAAGGTAGAAGCCAGCATCTCTCATAAAAGTCTCATTTTAAAAATACATAGACAACTAATTTGTTTATAACAATACAAATCATTCCCCCAACTGATAAATGGTCAAAGGATATGAACAGGCAGTTTTCAGAGGAAGAAATTAAAAATAGAAAAATCATATGAAAAAATCATATAAATCACATGAAAAAATGTTCTAAATCACTATTGATTACAGAAATGCCAATCAAAATGACTTTAAGGTACCACATCACACCTATCAGATTGACTAGCATGACAAAACAGGAAAATGATAATTGCTGGAACAATGATGCATTGTTGGTAGAGCTGTGAACTGATTCAACCATTCTGGAGAGCAATTTGGAATGACGCCCAAAGGGCTATAAAACTGTGCATATCCTTTGGACCTGTAATACTACTTCTAGGCCTGTGTCTGAAAGAGATCATAAAAACAGGAAAAGGAACCACATGTACAAAAATATTTATAGCGGTTCTTGTTGTAGTGGTTGAGAATTGGAATTTGAGGGGATGTCCATAAATTGAGGAATGACTAAAAAAGTAGTAGTATAAGAATGTAATGGAATAATGCTATTATACCATAAGAAATGTTGAGCAGACAGAATTCTGAAAAACCTAGAAAGATTTACGTGAACCGATGCTGAGTGAAGAGAACAGAATAAGGAGAACATTGTACACAGTAAAAGCAACATTGTGTGCTGACTAACTTTGATAGACTTAGCTCTTCTTAGCAATGCAAGGATCTAAGACAACTCCAAAAGACTCATGATGGAAAATGCTGTCCACATCCAGACAAAGAACTATGAAGTCTGAATGCAGATCTAAGCATACTATTTGCTCCCTTCCACATTTTTTTTGTTTGTTTCTTCTTTATCGTACTTTCCCTCATTGGTTCTAATTCTTCTTTACAGCATAACTAATGTTAAAATATGTTTAATATGAATGTATACCTATATTAGATTGCATACCATCTTGGGGTGAGGAAGGGGAAGGGTAGAAAATTTGGAACTCCAAAGCTTATGGAAGTGAATGTTGAAAGCTAAAAATTAATTTATTAATATATTATACATATATATATTAAAATAAGGCACATCCTAGCCTTTCCTTCTGCTTTATGGAAAGCATTTACACCTCAACTGTTTCTCATAGATGCTCCATGCCTAAATGCTTGAGTCATTTGTTTCTTTTTAATTCTGATATTTCAAATAAATTTTGTAGCTACAAAAGATTTAAACATGAGCATAATTAATTAAAGAAACAAAAAACCTTTCTTCTACATCAAGTGAACAATGAAACAGTGCTCAGCGCAATTAATACTTTCTTGCATCTATAATAAGTCTAACTACATGTGAAATAATGTTCTTTATACAGGGTTTTTCAATACATTCTTTCATTAGGTTTTATAAAAATTAGAAGAGAGTGTAAAATTTAGCTGTCAATATCATGGATCTGTATCAAACCTCAGAGACCATGAAGTCTAACCTCCTTATTTTAAACATATGAAAAGTAAGAAACTAAGATAAGGTAACTTGGTTGGATCCCACAGCCAGTGTTACAGGTAGGATTTGAATCCAGCAATCAAGATTTAAGAACCAGTATGCATTTGATTGCCTACCTTACTTATAATTCTTTGTCTTAGACATAATATGAGTGACAAGAAAGGACTACTCATTTTTACTTAATATTACTACCATTTTTTTCTATTCATATGCTGAATCTTCTAATCCAAACTGAAGGCAAAGATCATGCCTTATACATTTCTGCAATTTCCTTTCCATGTAACAGGTATGGGTGCTCAATGGATATTAGATTTCTTGGCTTTAACTACTGTTTTTCTATGGGTCCTGATAATATCTATAGACCTAATATTTCTCTCTCTCTCTTATATTTCTCTCTCTCCTCCCCCTCCAGATAGACATACATATATATACATATATATGTATATATATACATACACATACAAATGGACATACACATATACCTATCTGTTATATATGCATGTATATATATATATATATATATTCATATATACACACATATACATATGTACATACACATTCTTTAGCCCGAAAGATAAAGTTTGAATGAGAGATATAGCTGTGGGTCCTTCAGTACTTAATCAGCATTTATTCATGCTGGTGTTGAATTTCTTGGTCTGAAAAAAACTAGCTAAAATAATAATTTTTAAAATGTAAGTAAGATTGAAATTGAGAGGTCAAATGACAGGAACATGGCGCCAATGTGACATTTTTTTACTGTAAAACTATCCAAGTGATTATTATTCCTTCTGATAGTCAGTGTTTTCTTGAATAGTTTACATTGTGCTTGTTTTCAGGTTCTCTGAAACGACAGTTCAGGGGAAGTACAGCAGGTGATGGTTCAACAAACCTATTAGCATCATGGCTGTATCTCAGATTGATAATTTCCCAGAATAAAACATAGGTTACCACGTTTAAATGACATCTGTATGTAGCTCTTGCACAAAGAATCTCTGTCTTCACATTCCTTAGCTCAGATAACAAATAACCTTGAGCTTATCTCTGATTCCTGCCCTGACTCATCACAAGAAACAGAAAGATATGTAGCAGCATGCTTTGGTAGGATGGAGAGCATATTAACAGCCCTAGTCAATTTCACAAAGAACAGGGAACCTTGATGCAAAACCCCATGTACTCAAATGGCATGAAATAAAAATAGAAATGTTTAATGGTCAAGTCATCTCTGTTTTAGATGAGGTATGACACATTTATTAGAAATATGATTTGAGTTTATTTGATTTAAGTATTGGTCCAGAGTTTAACATAGAGTTTCATAGGTCATGTGATTTACAGTATTTCTTGAATTCCAATTTATGTAGTAAGGGAAACAACTGCCAGAGCTTTCCCGGAATTTATCTCCTCTGAATAATCATTACCTACTGAATTTAGTTGGTCCCAAAATGTTTCAGAAACAATTGGCAGAAGTTTAGCATGACTGAATTTTTATCCAATAGGGAAAAACTCAAATATTTTAGAGAAAAAAAAAAAAAAAGGAAAGTTGCTGGATCTAGTGGTTAATCTCAGAGTGGCAGATCTTGGACATGTCCTCATTTAATTCCTTTGACATGCTAGCTTTTATTTTTTTCAAAATGGAATGACACAAGTTCCACTTCACCCACCTTTCCTGGGAAACTCAACCTATCAAGCTTCAAGCATCAAAAAAAATAAAATAAAATACTTACCTAGTAATCCAGAAAAAAGACTCATCTTTCAGTGTCGTCATATATCCAAGAAGATGTACAAGATAACCACAGAAAAGTTGGTAGTTATCCTAGGATCATCAAATGACCAGAGAGAACCAGGCAGCACAATATGTAAAACACTGGACCTAGAGTCAGAAAGACCTGAGTTCAAATCTGACCTCAGACACTTACTATCTTCATGATCCTGAGCCAGTCACTTAACCCTGCTTCAGTTCCTCATCTCTAAAATGAACTGGAGAAGGAATTGGAAAACCAATTCAGTATCTTTATCAAGAAAAATCCAAATGGAGTCATAAAGAGCCAGACATGACTGCAAAACAGAAGAACAACAAATCAAACGACCTATCTCTGGAGTCCTGCATTGCTGAATGCTGCTTTGTAAAGAATGTTAGCCTGAGATGACTCTGCACTAAAAACTCTAGGTAGTCAACAATTTTCATGGCAATCTATTGTTGGAAGCCATTGTTGAAAGCCTATTAGCCTTCAAGTCCTCCTATGTAGTAGGGTCAGGCAAGAGGAAAAATGGACTGCTTCCTAAGGCAGCCCAGAATGTTTAGAAACAGTTCTAATTGTCTTCAGAATTTTTTTTGTTTATTTTGATGTTTTGTTTTGTTCTTCCAGAAAATTCATCTGGATTCTTCTCTTTGAAACTTCTGACTCATGACTTTCTAATTCTGGTCTCTAGGATAAAAAACAAATTTGATCTCTCATGGTAGTCCTTCAAACATTTTAAGACAAAGTACTTTGGTGTCTTTGCTCCTAACTAAGTAGACTCAGTCAGTATTACAGGCAGCTAAAAGGAAGCTTGAGGTGGACCTACAGTTGGACCTACATGTTGGCTCTCCCTGTCACTCACTTACACACTTCTGAATAAGCACAGGAAATCTGACTACTTTCCTGTTAACTATTTTGGTTCTTTTAATTGACTACTCAGTTGGAATATATGTATAATGTACATACACATATACGTGTACACATATGTATATATACACATGCACACATAAATATATATATACACATATATGTATACACACATACTATGTATCTCTCTCTCTCTCTCTCTCTCTCTCTCTCAGGTCTCTTCTAATCATTGATCTCCAAGTATAAACATGACACTATGAGTTCTAGAGCATCAATGGGGAGATTACCCCACCCTCCAGGACTCAATCTGTGAGCTCATTACCTCCTAGTCAAGGCTGGAGTGGGACTTCCTCCTTTTTGTGGTTTCGTTCCTTGAACATGGCCTTGTGTTATTTTGAAATGTACCTGCTTTCTTGCTCTTGTGGAACATCTAAACATCGGGATATCAAGTACTACAGTAGTTGCGTAGATTCAGGGACAGAAACAGCATGTCAGTGAGGGAATGAGTCTGTCACAGAGGCAGAAGACACAGAAGAAAGCATTCACTTGAATTGATGAGGTGGTAAAATGTAAACTAGCTAAACAAATTAATTAATCAATTATATAGATAATATAAAATAAATAATATTAATATTGTATCGCTAAGAAGATATGTAATTATGTGATATGACATATAAAGAGAAAAATGATGAGTGCTCCTATGGCAACTCTCCCAAAGAGGTTTATTTATTAGCATCTCATCTGATTGAAATTATTCTTTATTGTGTAATATTAGTAACAATTGATAACAAAAGTAATAATAATACTTAGCATTAGTACTTTCATACTATTAGTGTTTTAAGGTTTTCAAAACATACAAACATCTAATTTTTCTTCAAAAAAATCCTGGGAGGTAAGTATTATTGTTATCCTCATTTTTATAGATGAGGAAACTAAGGTTAAGAGGATCTTCCAGTGTCACACAGCTAAGTAAGCTTCTGAGGATGGATTTGAACTCAGGTCTTCCTGACTAACCCAGCTGCATCACCTTTTCTGTCTATGAATAAAATTTCCTGTTCCTAATTCCATACCTGATTCCTACTTGTACTCCAGGTGCCTTTTATTTCCTTCTCAAACCTCCCTCCTCCACCTTGCCATCACCACCCATTTCCCCTTAGTAAACGT
Source organism: Notamacropus eugenii (assembly GCF_028372415.1). Lineage (NCBI taxonomy): Eukaryota > Metazoa > Chordata > Mammalia > Diprotodontia > Macropodidae > Notamacropus > Notamacropus eugenii. The sequence continues at coordinate 447,785,935 of NC_092875.1, forward strand.
GATAAGGGGGGAAAAAATAGATTTTTTTCTAAGGAATAAGACAGGCATTGGAGCCTAGTCTCCCTTTTGAGAAGCCAAGCAGAGCCATAAGGCCAGGGAAAGCCACAAGGGCAGTAACAGTAGGGATGGGCAAATGACACCAGCTCTCTATATACTTAGCTTAGTGGTGTCTAGATAGTCACTGTGCTATAACAGCTTCTGTTGGTTGATGTACCCAGTTCCTTCAATAGATTCTGATTTGACCTACACTTAGTCTTTCACCATTCTGGATGATCTGGGGATGCTTGTCCACTATCAATGTCTTTCTGAAATTATGTCACCCCAAAATAAATCAATATTCTAGTTGTGGCCTTGTTAGGACAGAGTACATGGGATTTGTTCTGTCTTTTCAGTCATGTCTGACTCTTTGTGACCCCATCTGGGTGTTCTTGGCAAAGATACTGTAGTGGTTTGTCGTTTCCTTCTCCAGCTAATTTTACATATAGGGAAACTGAGGCAAACAGAGTTAAATGACTTACCCAAGTTTAGTGTCTGAGGCAGCATTTGAATTCAGGTCTCTCTAATCCTGGTCCACCGCTCTATCCACTGCACCACTTGGCTGCTTATATGGGACTAGCATCTCACTATTCCTGAAGCCTGTCACAAAGTGCAATCTTTTCAATTTACAAATGAAGAAGATGAGGGCTAAAGACTTTAAGTAGCCTGAACAGTTATGTCAGTAGAAAGTAGCTGAACTTTTATTTGAACTCAAGTGCTCTGACTTGAGATCCTGTACTCTTTAAAGTGTTGCACCATTGATGTTTACTGAAAGTCAACTTTATCAGGTTAGCCATGTAAAGAGCAGAAGGGCATATGAAACAAAATTTCAAGGGTTCAGAGAAGCCCTAAAATACTGGGAAATAGCTGAGTATAGATTAACCTGGCATACAAAAATCAGAAGCAGAAAGGGTCATATTGAACACACATGCATAGAGTATGCTGCATCCACTTCATCTGCCTCTATGGAGGGTAGCATCTTCCTGCCTCCCTTCCTTTCTTCCTTCCTTTTTGCTTTCCTTCCTCTCTTTGGCTAATGATTACTTTCTCTACTTTGAAAGTGTATACACAGTTATTTAAATCCTTTGGCCTCTTTCATATTTCATGGCTCCTGCCCTCAAAATTTCACAGCATTAGGTGACAGAGAAGGGGAAATTGCTTGACTTTGAATAAGTAAAGAAGACCTTTCATGATGCTTAACAGTTTGACACATTTCTTTTTTTTCTTACTGTATATTTTTCTCTTGATCATTTTGAACTGAACTATTCATTCTCCTTGCTCACATAACCAACCCGATTTCCTTTTTATATGCACCCTTCAACTTAACTGAGAATGAAACTAATTAATTAGCATGCTTGATTTTCAATCTTTAGTGTCTTCCAACGAAATATAACTGGCATTGATATATTAAGAGCTAGATATATTAGCTACCTTTATATTCTGCTGAATCCTTTTATATTAATTACTATTCTGCCCTTATGTTTTATTCATATATAAAATTTGTTTGCATTAGCACATGTTTCCTCAACAAAAATATAAATACTAAAGGATGGAAAGGTAGAAAACCCTTTGCTACATCAAGCACAATCTACTGCCAAATTATATTTGTCCACAAGTAATTAACTATTATTATTAGTTTTAACACTTCAAAGTCCCTCAAAACAGAAGCATAACGACATGCATTATACAACTTAGCTCATTTCTGCGTATAACAGAAATGTGAATTTGGCTTCAAATTCTGAAAGGCAATCAGTGGGCATGTGAGAAACATTCTTAATATTAATGGTTGTAACACGCATCAGACAGAAAGTATTATTTTCCATAATAACAAACTTAATCTTCTCATAGGGAAAAAACATGTTAAAGCATATATTTTAACAATGGAGGCCATGTACTTCAGGAAGACAATGTCTTTAAGTTTTCTCCTTCATAAATGCAATGGAATGGCTGGATTTATGAGGACCCTATGACTGGAAATTTTCAAACTAGCTACACCAATATGCCTCCCTTAAAGTCTAATTGGCAGGTTAATGATCTTCTGTGGTAGTCAGGTAAAAAATAAAAATGGTTCTGTTTTCAGGGCAGAAGTAACCCCCTACCATTAATGGAGTTTCTTGTGGCCTTACCCAGTTGTTGTAACAAATTATTATATTTATTGGCATGAATAGCTGCCAAGAGTTTTCAGCTGGTATTTGGAAATCCCAGTTAAGTAGCAGAAAATTCCTTGAGGAAGTACACAGTTACTATATTTTTTTCCTTCTTATAAGAGATTATTTTTCTTTGGACATCATGATCTTATACCATGAATGGAATTTATGAAATAAATTCTCTATAACTAGCTAAAGGATGTAGTAGGAAATTTGTAGTATGTACAATAATATCCCTGGTCTTAATAAAAAAAGAGTGCATCTGTGTCTTGTTACGCAGTTCCTAAAGTTTCTCTTACTTGTATAAAACATTGAAAGAAAATGTGAATTGAACTATAAGAAATAATTGGCAAACACAACTTGGCCCTTGGGCTATACAGATTGAGAAAAAGAAAATGACTGCTAAGGATTTTTTGGCCTTGGAGCATTAGAAATCAAGGAAACATTTTATAACTATTAAGTACTAAGGCACATATATTATAATTTTCTACTTATTATTTTTCTGGTGACACTATTCTGAGAATTACATTTAAGATACTATAATCATAGAATAACAATTAGAAAAAGAAATGTTCCTCCTGTGTAGAGGTATCCTCCTTGTGTAGCATGGGGTGTTATCTGCATAGAGGTTGAAATAGACATAGCTAGCATCTCTTCTCCCCATCCTTCTTCAAGGAGAGATTTTGATTATTGAGGCTGAGGCTGAAGACCATCACTCTACTCTACTCAGAGAGAAGGATTAACAGACTAGAATTATATGCTATAGTCCAAAATATAGTTTTCATAGTTTTCATTTTCAGGTTGAACTCCTGATCATTCTTTCTTAATGCAGAAAGAGGAACCCCAAGCTCTATTTCCAAGAGTTGAGTCTTTTCCTACCAAATAACAGTTTCACAATGAACACATATAAAAAATAGCAAAGAAAACTATTTATTCAAGTCTATAGAAAATCAAAGAAAATATACATACATATACATGTATATTAGAAAATACAGATTGAAGGAACTTTCCCTTTGGGAGTGAGGTAACTTGGAGAGAGAGAGAGAGAGAGAGAGAGAGAGAGAGAGAGAGAGAGAGAGAGAGAGAGAGAGAGAGAGAGAGAAATAGAGGGTAAGGATATCCCCAAATTTCACTCAAAGGAGAAATTCTTCAGTCTCTAATGTAACAAGCTGAGAAAAGGAACATCATGGAGGCTGCCATCCTCTATTGAAGGTGAAAGCCAGAAGAACCCAAAGAGATGGAAAAAATTGTATCTCTCTGAAATGAGGAATTCTTCTCACCGATTCCATCTTGTTCCTCATTCAGAGGCAGAGCATCAATGAGAAGAAAGTCCCAAACCCAGGGATTTGGGGCTGACATTATACCTGGAGAATACCTAAGGGACTCTGACCTATAGCAAATCAGATGCAAGAGGCAAAATTTCATTTTTTTCCTGGAGCTATTTTGTCAATTAGCTATGTCAAATTTGAAAGTGAACCTGGTGGGTGAAAGCTTTGCAGACATTACTTTTAAGTTTAAACATTTCATGTGGGTACTGAAGTGGCATAGAAGGGAATATAACCAGGGTGGCGGGCAAATGTTTTTATTTCTGTTCTTGCTATAATTTTCAATTAATATTCTTTTATAAAAGAAAAATATGCTTTATGTTCCTATCTTTTAAAATTTATACTTAGGAAGGCCAAGGTCTCTCATTGCATCCAGGACCCATCTTCAGTCATCCTGAACTATATCTTGTCACTGGACCTAAATGGCTCCAGAGGAGAAAGAGAGGCTGGTGAGTTTACACAGTTCTCCCTAGCTTATATCCAATTCACTTGTAAGTCATGGCATCACCTTCCTGATGTCATGGTCCCCTTTGAGAATTTAGATAAAACAACATCTTAATTTATTTATGTATCGGTTTATTTAGTATAGCTACTGTACAATGCTGACACATGGGGCTTAATATTCTTCTGTGGAAGCTACTATCTGTCTTTCAAGTCTAAATTTTTTTATATTCTGCCCAGATTTATGGTTTCTTTATGGTTTATCTCTTAGATTTAGGTAATTCTAATCAAGGAACATGGGTGTTTTTTTTTCTGATTTTCAATAACTATATCTTTTTCTTTACAAAATAATCTGTTAACTCTTCCATTATAAATTTTTATGCTATGCCATTTGATGTGTATATTTTAAGGAATGACATTTGTCTAAATTTCCCTTAAGCATAATATAATTCCCCAATTTTTCTCTTGACCTTGAGATTATTTTTTTGCCTGATAGCATATTGCCTATCTTCTGTATATATCTTTTTACAACAAAAATTGAATAGAGTTTCCTCTGCCTAATCAGTACAAAGTTCTTTATTTTATTTTTAATTTATAAAATAACAAGCATTTCCATGACATAATAGAATTAAGAAAAAATGATTACACATGAAACTGAAAAACTGTTTTGTATAATTTGCTATTTCTTTTAAATATATGATAGTTATATAACTTTCTTTTTTTCTTTTTTCCTTACCCCATTATTATAAATGCCCAAATTACATACAAAGGATCTATAAAACAAAGTGTTTTTATATATCCTTTTTGATTGATTGATTTAAAAAAAAACAACTCTTTTTCTTCCTCATCAGAAGAGTTTCCATCTGTCTTCTCAGAATTTCATTGTGAGAATGTTCTATTTCTCCTGAGGTGATTTCTTTCCCCTGTCCAGTAGGTAACCTGATTAGAGTGTACATAGATTGAGTCAAGGCAAACTACCTATGAAGTTTGTCCCTATTAATCTTCATCATTGACACCAACATATGGCTGTGGCCTTTGTGAAGGTTGAGCCTAAATTAATTTCTTATAGTGCCTTTCACATTATATACTATTAGAAAATTGAAGAGAAAATATTTAGATCATTGAAGCTTCTTTTTGGAAGCACCCATTATGTTTATTTTAATGACTTCAGTTTTTTTATTACTCTTTTTGACATTGCTTGAAAGAATGAGTTAATGCTTACTCTTTCCTTAGTGCAGATGCAATGTAATATGAAAATGCCAATGAAAACTAAAAAGGAAGATTAATTATCTAATGTAACCTTGAGTCTGACACTTATAGAGGTACAAAGTAAATCAGCAAACTGTTTACAAACATTCAGAATATCACAAAGGCCTAGGTAATCACCAACTTGTCTTTGGGAAGAATTTGCCTGAAATAGCAAACCAAATGACCTTCTATGACTATCTTATCAACAGGAGGAAAGGGGGAAAAATAATTCATTTCAACTTTAGCCAGAGCTCCTAGTGTATTCCACATATTCCCTGCACCAATATCTAAGAATTCTAGATTGTATGAGTGTCAGTCTTTCTCCCGGCAAAGAAAACAAAAATCCTAACACTCAAAGACATGTCTTGAACAGTTCTTATGACACCCCAAATTCATCACCTCATGACCAACTTCTGGCAATGGGCCTCTCAGCACTCTTCCATGTTGGAACTCAGATGATAGATACAATCTGTAAGTGGGTCCACACTTGATGTCTTTCCAGTTGGTAATGATGAGAGTAGGTGAAATGGGCATATCTTTTGAGAATGGAGGGAAAACTATATACCAGGATAAATTAATGAAAATATAAATGAGTAAATAAATGAAAGCTTTTTAATAATCATTTATTATAAAACATAAGGATGAGACTTTAGTGTGGAATTCTGTCATAGTCTTATAAAACATATTGACGTTCACATTTCCTATAACTTAGAAAAAATATCCAATTATTCAATATGTATTTTTTGAGTTCCTAAAAGTGCCATATATTGTACTAGGTACTGAAAATATAAAGAAAAATATGACATAATCCCTTCTTTCAAGGAGTTTAATCTCCTCTATCAGGGAAAATTACATATACATGAATAAGCAGATACAAAAGAAACACAAGAGGGATAGCAACTGCTAAGGGATTCATAAAAGGCTTCAAGTAGAAGGTAGTACTTGAATGGACTAATAAAGGAAAGAAGGGATTATAAGATTCCTGACTCAAGTCACTTTCTGAACTCCATCTCCTCCTCAGCAGGCCTCACACCTAGGAAAAGTCTTCTCCCTGGAAGACCTTCTCTCCTGATTGGAGAGTCCCTGCCTTGAATTGCCATTGCATGAAAGGTATCCGGTATAATCACTTCACTCCTGACACAACTCCCTCTCTACCCTTAGCAACATTTAATAATACAATAATGATTATTATTATTATCAATAACAATGGTAAAAGCATAAAATAATATTTCCTTAGTAAAAACCCTATCCTGTTTCAGGGATGTTCTCCTTCTGTGTCTCACCATCCTACTTCTAATTCTTTCTTATGTCTATTCTTCCTTGTAATGTAGTGCAAACTTTTTGAGAGAAGTAACTGCAGTATTTTCTTGTACTTTCAATCCCCAGAACTTAGCACCATGTAGACATAAAAATGGAAGCTAGGTTATCATGCATGAGGAACAGCAAGATGGTGGTCTTACTGGACTGTTTCATGAAGGAAAGTGAGAAATGTAGATCATATGTTTGGAAAAGTAAGTTCAGTCTAGTTCATTTAACTCAAAAGGCCAAACTCAGAAGTCCATATTTGATCATAGAGGAAAAATGCAATTTTTTTGGTTTTTATTGGACTGGATTTATTAATGGATTTTATTTATAGGGGCAGACATAGTCTGATTTACCTTTAAGAAAATCACGTAAGTTGAAGAGGTAGTGGATTGGAAAAGAGAGAGACTTGAGACATTGATATCAATTGGATGGCTACTGCAATAGTCCAGGTGGAAGTGCATAAGAGTTTGAACCAGACTGGTGCCTTAAAGAGAAAAAGTTAAATGTGAAAGATGGAGGTACATGGATAGTTGTTTAGATGGAATAATTCAATGTGCGCAATGAGATGTGATGGGTAAATATTTTTTTCTGAGCCAAATCCAACTTGATTTTTAAAAAATTGATGATTAAAAGATTTGTAGAAACTATTGATTAAGCATATGGCTGATGCATGTTAGAAAAGAGTACTAACAGATATACGGAACAGGAATAGAATTAAAAATGATTGATAATTTGAAGAAAAAGATATCAATTGTAATCTTAATGAAAAGTTTACTATAGAATTTTAAATACAAATAATGAATCAGTAGACACAACACATGAACTGGGGATCTGAATGGATATTAAAGAGAATTCAAGTCAGCAGCCCAGTGTGGAATCTGTGAACTGTTTGTATGACGGGTCAAATTTGATTGCAAATGTACTCTTTGAACTCATCTGGAACTTTCGCAAGTCACTCAAGTATTTTAAGTATTTCTTGAAATAAGTGGATAATTAACTAGAGATTTGATCTTTTTTCTTGAAATTTTCATAGTACTATTTGGAAAAGTAATATATTATGCAAAAAACGAGCAATCTTTACATTTAACATAGGTTAGGATTGCTTGAGTAAATACATACCTAACAAAAGTCCATGTAAAAGGGAGTTGCATTAAACTTAAAATTCAGGCTAGAGCAAACAATAAACTAATAAATAGAACATGAGTCTTGTTGTGATAGTAATTGAGATGATTTGTTTAAATTTATACTATTATGTATAGACATTTAAATATTATTAAAACAACTAAATTCCTGTTTCAGGAGCTCATTGTGCTCCTTGGATGTCTCTGTCTTTTCTGAGGCTATATCAGCAGAAGGCAAACTATGGCTAGTCTCATCAAGGTGAAAAGGTATTAATGGATAAGGTACAGACAATATATCTGTCATCTGAGGACATGAAAAGATCAAGTAGACTCACGTACAAAATGTGGATAATTGATTCCATCCAATTTAAAATGTGCTTGTGCGTGTACCTGTGTGTGCATGCATGCATGCATATGTGTGTGGGCATGTGAAGAGCACTGTTTACCAGGAAGAATAATTTCTCTATTTTGGTAGGCAATGGAAAGTTTTGGAGTGGTAAAATAACATGAAGTAAGTTTTTTTTAAGGAATCCAGAAGACCCAAATCAAAATAAAACATGCCAAAAAGTAGGTAAGAAGAGATTTTGAGAATCAAAGAAACATAGAATCAAAGAAGACTATGTTGTAAGTATGATACAGGACAGAAAATGTCAGAATACAATATTCCAAAAGGGAAAAGACAAATGATTATAACCAGTAATAAGTTACTCAGCAAAGTTAAGTATAATCCTACTGGGGAAGATAGGAATCTTTTTTTAAATACATAATTTATTTATTTTTCAGTTCCAACATTCACTTCCACAAGAATTTGAATTCAAGAGGGGCGGAGCCAAGATGGCGGAGTAGAAAGACGCACATACACATAGCTCCGAACCCACAATCCATAGAACATCTACAAATGGTGAATTCTGCACCCAGAGGCCACAGAAAATTGGAGCGAGGGAGATTCTGTTCCAGAGAGACCTGCAAACCTCTCGCAAAAGGTCCTTCATGCCGCGGACTGGGCGCTGGGACTGGGAGCTGGGACTGGGAGCTGAGTACAGCCCTGCCACGGCCGCGGCACCAAGAGGAAAAGATCCGGGCGGGCTTCAGGGACAGGATCTCCAGCGGCCACACGGGTCCCTCCACCCACAGGTGACGGGGGTCGGTGAGAAGGTCTCTTTGGTAGGTTGAGAGGGGAGTAGGGTGCCCCCATACTCAGGCCCCCTCAGAAGGCAACAGCGGAGGCGGGAGCATACCGGGGCTCCCCAAGCAGGCAGGAGCCTGGATCCATTGTTGAAGGTCTCTGCATAAACCCCCTGAGGGAACTGAGCCCGTGAGGCGGCCCTGCCCTGACCCGGGCAACTGAACTTGATCTCACACTGAATAGCAGCCCTGCCCCTGCCAAAGCCCCGAGGCTGGGAGCAGCATTTGATTCTCAGACCCCAAGCACGGGCTGGGAGGATCCGGAGGCGAGGTCGGTGTGAGGAGAATATTCAGAGCTCAAGTCACTGGCTGGGAAAATGCCCAGAAAAGGGAAAAAAAACCAAGACTATTGAGGGTTACTTTCTTGGCGAGCAGGTTTCTCCTCCCCTCCCTTCTGATGAGGAAGAGTGGTGCTCACCATCAGGGGAAGACACGGAAGTCAGTGCTTCTAAATCTCAGCCCACTCAATGGGATCTGTTCTGGGAAAAGGTCTTAAAGAGCCCAAACAATTTTCAAAATCATGATAGAGAGGTGGGGGAAAAACTGGGAAGAGTAATAAAAGACTTGCAAGCAAAGTGTGAACAACAAATCAGCACCCTGCTAAAGGTGACCCAAAAAATGCGGAAGAAAATAACACCCTGAAAACTAGCCTAACTCAATTGACAAAGGAGGTTCAAGAAGCCAATGAGGAGAAGAATGCTTTCAAAAGCGGAATTAGCCAAATGGAAAAGGAGATTCAAAAGCTCACTGAAGAAAATAATTCTTTCAAAATTAGAATGGAACAGATGGAAGCTAATGACTTTATGAGAAACCAAGAAATCACAAAACAAAACCAAAAGAATGAAAAAATGGAAGAAAATGTGAAATATCTCATTGGAAAAACAACTGACCTGGAGAATAGATCCAGGAGAGACAATTTAAAAATTATGGGCCTACCTGAAAGCCAGGATCAAAAAAAGAGCCTAGACATCATCCTCCACGAAATTATCAAGGAAAACTGCCCTGAGATTCTAGAACCAGAGGGCAAAATAAGTATTCAAGGAATACACAGATCACCATCTGAAAGAGATCCAAAAAGAGAAACTCCTAGGAACATTGTGGCCAAATTCCAGAGTTCCCAGATCAAGGAGAAAATATTGCAAGCAGCTAGAAAGAAACAATTCAAGTATTGTGGAAATACAATCAGGATAACACAAGATCTAGGAGCTTCCACATTAAAGGATTGAAGGGCGTGGAATAGGATATTCCAGAAGTCAAAGGAACTAGGACTAAAACCAAGAATCACCTACCCAGCAAAACTGAGTATAATACTTCAGGGGAAAAATTGGTCTTTCAATGAAATAGAGGACTTTCAAGCATTCTTGTTGAAAAGACCAGAGCTGAAAAGAAAATTTGACTTTCAAACACAAGAATGAAGAGAACCATGAAAAAGTAAATAGCAAAGAGAAGTCATAAGGGACTTTGCAAAAGTTGAACTGTTTGCATTCCTACATGGAAAGACAATATTTGTAACTCTTGAAACTATTCAGCATCTGGGTACAGGGTGGGATAACACACACACACACATGCACACACATGCACACACACATAGAGACAGAGTGCACAGAGTAAACTGAAGAGGAGGGGATTGTATCTTAAAAAAAATGAAATCAAGCAGTGAGAGAGAAATATATTGGGAGGAGAAAGGGAGAAATGGAATGGGGCAAATTATCTCTCATAAAAGAGGCAAGCAAAAGACATTTTAGTGAAGAGAAAAAGAGGGGAGGTGAGAGAAAAACATGAAGTTTACCCTCATCACATTCCACTAAAGGAAGGAATAAAATGCACACTCATTTTGGTATGAAAACCTATCTTACAATACAGGAAAGTGGGGGATAAGGAGATAAGCAGGGTGGGGGGGATGATGGAAGGGAGGGCACAGGGAGGAGGGAGCAATTTGAGGTCAACACTCATGGGGAGGGACAGGATCAAAAGAGAGAACAGAAGTAATGGGGGACAGGATAGGATGGAGGGAAATATAATTAGTTCTTACACAACACTACTATTATGGAAGTCATTTGCAAAACTACACAGATCTGGCCCATATTGAATTGCTTGCCTTCCAAAGGGAAGGGGTGGGGAGGGAGGGAGGGCAGACTGGCAGACAGGGGCAATTAGAACGCTCAGTGTTTTGGGGTGGGGGGAGGGGACAAAAGGGGAGAAAATGTGGAACCCAAAATTTTGTGAAAATGAATGTTAAAAGTTAAATAAATTAATAACAACAACAAAAAAAAAAGTATTTGAATTCAAAATTTTCTCTTCTTCTCTCCCCACCCCCATTCCAGGACAGCATGCATTCCCATCCACCCCTTCCTCCAGTCTATCCTCCCTTCTTTTACCTACCCCTCTTCCACCCCACTTCCCCTCTATTCTCTTGTACGGCAAAATAGATTTCTATACAACACTGCTTGTATAGCTGAATTACCAGTTGTATGCTAAAACAGTTTTTAACATTCATTCTTAAAATTTTGAGTTCCATATTCTCTCCCTTTCTCTCTATCTGCCCTCATTGAGAAAGCAAGCAATTCTATATAGATCATACATGTGTAACAATACAAAGCACTTCCATAATAGTTATGTTGTAAAAGACTAAATGCATTTCCCTCTGTTCTATCCTGCCCTCCATTTATTTCATTCTCTCCTTTGATCTGTCGTCCCAAAATAATGTTTGCTTCTGATTATACCTTTCTACAAATTGTTGTCCCTTCTGTTATTTTCCTTCTCCTATCCCCCTCCCCCTTGCCTTTCTGCAGGGTAAAATATATTTCCATATCCAATGGAGTGTGTGTTATTCCCTCCTTAAGCCAAATTCCATGATAGTAAGGCTCAATTACATCCTTTCATCTCCCCCCCTTCACCTCCATTGTAAAAGTTCTTTCTTCCCTCTTTTATGTGAGATAATTTGCTATATTCTACCTCTACCTTTCTCTTATTCCTAGTACATTTCATTCAACAGTAAATTTTATTTTTTTAGGTATTCTCCCTTCATATTCAGCTCATCCTGTACCCTCTGCTCTCTATATCTCTCTGTCTCTGTCTCAATCTCTTTCTCTCTCTGTCTCTGTCTCTCTCCCTATATACATACATACATATATCTGTACACACACATACATATATATACATGCACCCATGAACAACATATACATATCTATACATGTATAATATACACATAAATGCTCATACACACCTAAATATACATATTCTCTCTAACTACCTTGATACTGAAAAAGATCTCATGAGTTACAAATAACATCTTTCCATGTAGGAATGTAAACAGTTCAACTTTAATGAGTTCCTTAAGACTTCTTTTTCCTGTTTACCTTTTCATGTTTCTATTGATTCTTGTATTTCAAAGTCAAATTTTCTATTCAGCTCTGGTCTTTCAAAGAAGAACACTAGGAAGTCCTCTATTTCATTTAAATTCCACTTTTCCCCTGAAGTATTATATTCAGTTTCACTGGGAAGGTGATTCTTGGTTTTAATCTTACCTCCTTTGACCTCTGGAATATCATATTCCAAGCCCTTGCATTCCTTAGCGTAGAAGCTGCTAAATCCTGTCATATCTTGACTGTATTTCTAAAATACTTGAATTGTTTCTTTTTGGCTGCTTGTAATATTTTCTCCTTGACCAGGAAACTCTGGAATTTGGCTACAATATTCCAAGGAGTTTTCCTTTAGGGATCTCCTTCAGGAGGTGATTGGTGAATTCTTTCCATTTCTATTTTACCCTCTGGGTCTAGAATATCAGGGCAGTTTTCCTTGATAATTTCTTGGAAGATTATGTGTAGGCTCTTTTTTTTTATCATGGTTTTCACGTAGAATAATAACTGTAAAACTATTTCTCCTGGATCTATTTTCCAGGTCAATTGTTTTTCCAATGAGATTTTTCACATTGTCTTCTATTTTTGCATTCTTTTGGTTTTGTTTTATAATTTCTTGGTTTCTCATAAAGTCATTAGCTTCCATTTGCTCCATTCTAATTTTTAAAGAACTATTTTCTTCAGTGAGCTTTTGAAAATCCATTTCGATTTGGCCCATTCTGTTTTTTAAAGCACTCTTCTCCTTGTTGACTTTTTGGATCTCTTTTGCCATTTGGGTTAGTCTATTTTTAAAGGTGTTATTTTCTTGAGCATTTTTTTTTGTGTCTCCTTTAGCAAGGTGTTGACTTGCTTTTCATGATTTTCTTGCATTGCTCTCATTTCTCTTCTCTCATTTCATTTCCTCCACCTCTCTTACTTGATTTTCAAAATCCTTTTTGAGCTCTTCCATGACCTGAGACCCATGCATACTTCTTTGGAGGTTTTAGATGTAGAAGCCTTGACTTTGGTGTTTTCCTCTGATGATATGCTATGTTCTTCCTCATCTGAAAGTTTGAAAGAAAATATCTGTTCACCAAGAAAGTAAACTTCTTTAGTCTTATTTTTTCCCCTTTTTTGGGCATTTTCTCAGCTAGTTACTTGACTTTTGAGTCCTTTGTGAAGTGGAGGCTTTATTCCAGGGACTTGTAAATTCTCAGTTCCTCCAAGGTGGCATAATCAAAGGACAGGAGTTTACTCTTCTCCTGGCCTGCACTCTGGTCTGTGAGCAACAACAAGCACTCTTTTCTGCCTTGGAACTGCAATAGGATTCCTTTTCCACAGTTGCCACTAGCTCCACCACACCAGCCCTCCTCCTCACCCCAGGACCACCACTCAGGACTGAGATTCAGATCAGCCTCTTGATTCCCCCAGGGGCTTTAGGCTGACAGGTCCAAAAATGGACACTACTGCTGTAGTGGCTCCCACCATCCTGAGGCTGGAGCCAGATCATGCTCCCCTCTCACCCAGGTGAAAGAGATTTCTTACTCACCTTTGAAGCTAGCTTTGTCATTTGTGGATAACAACCACAGTTGCTACCCATGATTCCTTGCCCTTAAGTCTGCTCCAGTCCTGTTTGTGCAGCCATGGTCCAGGTTGGGCTGCACTCAACTCCGAGCCCAGTGTAATAGAACCTTCCTATCGCCCTTCCAGGCTGTCTTGGGCTCGAAATCTGTTTCACTCCATTATTTTGTGACTTCTGCTACTCTAGAATTTGTTTAGACTCATTTTTTCAGGTATCTTATGGGCTATAGGGAGAGAGCTAAAGCAGGTCCATCTTTGATAGGGATCTTTAATAGGAAACTGAAGGATTCTTTATTTTTTTTAAGAAAAAAGGAAATGGCAGGAAAAGGGCATATACTTGGGAAGAAGTGAAGAAAAATAGATGGGAATTTGTTATTTCTTATAAATAGGATATTGCAAAATAGTATAAAAATTAGGAAAAGGTGGCACTTCAGGTGTTTCATGTTTCTACTCTTATCTGAAGAGAACTGTGGAGGATTTTCTACCAAACTTCAACAGAGAAATACACTAATTTATAGAGTGAAACAGGGAGAGTGGAGAGGTGGTTAAAAAGAGAAGATAGATCTGAGGAAAGAATAGTCATGCAGAAAAAAAAAAACCTCAGAGCGAGGATTGTACAGGAAAGGGAGGAATTAAGCCATGGGAAAAAGAGTTGAAGAGCCAGTGATAGATATCTAGATTGGGTGAATACAGAAGGGATAGAACAATATGATTAGTTTATTTGAGTTAGAGATTAGTACTGTTGATTTATTGTTCCTTTTCTTTCCATGATATTTTTTTAATTTATAAAGAGAGAGGTAGGGTGAATAAAGACAGGAAAAATAGGAGGGTAAAAAGAATACTATGATAACTATGTATACAAATGGGATGAACTCATCCATTAAATGAAGATGTTAATATGTTATTAATATATTATTAATATGTTATTCATAGGAAACATACTTGAAACTCAAAACTTCACAAAGCTTTAAAATGAGGGGCTAGAGCAGAACTCATTGTCCTTCAGAGGCATCCAGTAAAGTAAGAATGATGATCATGATCTCAGAAAAGGCAACAGTAAATATAGACATGGTTTAATAAAATGAGAAGGCTAAAAGTTTTAGACTTAAAGGTAGTACTTATAATGGAACACTATTATTAGTGAATATGTGCATCTAATGACACGAGAAGTATTATGGAGAAATGAATGTAATTAAGGGAGAAAAATACAATAAAACAATGAGGGGTGGAAATCAATGTGAGCTTTTTAGGTCTAAAGACTCAGAAAAAAATGTAGAAGTTAGGGAAGCAAATTGATAATTTGGAAATGCAACTTAAAGAATTAGCAAAGCAATCAATGAAAGAATACCAAATAAATGCAAAAGTAAAAATTCTGAAAAATCAAAGTATACAGATAAGAATCAATCTGTGATTATATCAGTATGGAGTACTTCTTGATAGAGTACTTCTCTATCCTGTTTCAAGTCAGCAGAATATCTTCATCCTATAGTCTTAGAGAGCTTAGAGAACTGGAAAGTGAGTGCTCGCATAGGGTCATAGAGACAATATGAGGTGGAACTTCAACTCAGGTCTTTCTGACTCTGAGGCTGGCTTTGTAGTCACTAAACAATTCTGGTTTAAAAAAAATAGCAAGGAGTGGAGTCAAGATGGCAGAGTAAAAGCAGGAACTTCTAGAGCTCTCCCCTCAAATCCAGCCAAAAACATATAAAAATGACTCTAAACAAATTCTAGAGCTGTAGAATCTACAGTAGCCCAGAGTAAAGTAAATGTCCTGCTCAAGACAGCTTAGAAGGTCTACAAGAAGAGCCTATCATGCAGCACTGTGAACAGAGCTAAGTCCAGCTTGGGCTGAGGCAGCACAGATGGGACTTGAGCAGAATTCAGGGGACTGAATCTCTTCACCTGTGGTTGTTTCCAGACTTCACAACCCTCAAACACTGAGGACAAATGGGAAGGTCAGTGGAAAAACCTGTGTGAGAGAGTAGAGTGGTTCAGCCCCAGCCCCAAGGCAGGGTAGGTGGTGGAGAAGTCCAAGGCAGCCACAGCAGCAGCAGGGGCAGAGGCAGCATCTGTTTCTAGAGCTCTAGACCCACAGATTGTGGGGGGAATCTAGTAGCTGACAATGCTCTCACCCCCATTGGAAGCATACAACTACCTTGACAAAGAGCTCAAAAGTTAAATAAATGTCTGGGGAAATGAACAAAAACCAGACAAAGACTATGGAATGTTACTTTGGTGACAAGGAACACTGAAGTAGAGAGACAGAAGAAGACACCAAAGTCAAAGCCCCTGCATCCAAAGCAGACATAGACAAGGAGAGAAAGAAAAATATACATTAATTCAGGTTCCCTACTCCAAGACTAATGTTTCTTATGAATATAGATATAAAATAATAACAAAATATTAGCCAAAAGACAAAGTAATTTAAAAAAAATAAAATATTGTATATGATAATTAAGTTGGATTAATACCAGAAATCCAGGATTTTTTCAATATTTGGAAAACCATAAGCATTTCAGACCATATAAGAAAAATAATATAATCTCATGATTGCAGAATATTTTTATCAGGAAAAGTTTTGAAAATGTAACTCATTTTTGTTAAGAATATTAAAAATCATAAGTATAAATAGACTTTTCTTAAATATGATAATCAGTTTTATCAAAAATTCAAAGCTATTATTACTAGTAATGGAAATGCTAAAGAACATTCTTATCGGATCAGGAGAAAAGCAAGAACATTCATTGTCTTCACTATTACTTAAATACAGTTTTATAAATATCAACTATACAATGAAGAACTAAGTATAGACCAATAAGAAAGAAAAATGATTGATAAGCAGTTGATACTCTAAATATTTTAGAGGGAATAAAAGAGCATCCAGATACTGTTGATCATTTCTAGTTACTTCCTGACAATTGTTACTTAAAGAGCTGGAAGCTGTGATCACTGAATCATCTTTGAAAGGCTATTGCGTTTGTCCTTCATTTTCAAAGAAGTCCATGACATCAGGGAAATGATGACATGACTTGCAGTTGACTTTGATTTGAGTGAGGGAGGGCTGTGCTAAGTCCCCAGCCTCACTTTTCCTCCAGAGTCATCTGGGTTTGGTGGCCACATATTCATCAGGATGACTAGAGATGGCCCAGGATGCAATAGGAGACCCTGGCTCTTTTAGGCTAAAGCCTTTTCAAGTTCTCACATTGAATGAGGTAATGCCCACTCAGTGAGTAGGTCTCTTGAAGAAATAAGTCAAGAGATGGCCCCTTTAATTAGAAAAGATGAAAAGATATCAATCTGGGAAGGAAAGATCCTCAGAATTGTTGTTCTAAAGAGTAACAGTTACCATTGATATTCACTATAAACCAGGAGGGCCCAAAATGCAGCCATTAAGTGGAACTTGGGTCCACTAAATTATGGTCCAAAGAGGGAAGGAAGGAAGGAAGGAAGGAAGGAAGGAAGGAAGGAAGGAAGGAAGGAAGGAAGGAAGGAAGGAAGGAAAGAAGAAGAATTTGAAGAAATGTCCTATGAAACACACTGAACTTTCTTAATTCCAGAAAACAGAATTTATAACAATAAAAATAAAGGTTGCAAAGTGGCAAGTGATATGGAGAGGCAAGGGAAATCTTTCTAACAATAAGAAATAAGAAGTGATAAAAAGAGGAATGTATTGAATTCTCTAAAAATATGGAAAGACATTTGTATGTGTTGTGGAGGGACATTTTGTTCAGATATGGGTTGTTTTAGAAGGCTATTGAGGTCCTTTCACTGCTGCAATTTCATGATTCTTTCATTAGATTAATACGAAGACCTATGTTGGATGATTTGAAGGGAAAGAATTGGGTGCTGTCCTATAGTTCAGGCATAAGCAAACTAGCTATCTGGCATGTTGACTCATAAAGATGGTTTATTTGGAAATGTGATGAACGAGATAATATCATAAATCGTACAATGGTATGCCTTTGCTATGTTCCAGTAAAAAAAATAAAAAGCCTTGTCAATATCTTCTCTAGCTTTCATCATTATTGTTACAGTAGGAATTTCTCTTCCTTTTGTATTTAATATCTCACTAAACAGGTCTAGTCTGTCTAGAAATGCTATGTTTAAACTTAGCAGTTTATAAGTATAGCTGTCACTGACTACATAGCTATCCTTGTACATATGTTTTTCACAGAGTTTACCACAACAGCACCACATATGTATAATCACTGATACTATGAATTCTCTCAATGGTGGATGCTAGAAATGGTGGACTAAGTGCAGGATATATCTCTGCTGGGTAAACCAAGAAGCAGCTAAATAGTGCTACACAATGGATAGAGTGTTGGCCTGGAGTTAAGAAGCTCTGAGTTCAAATTTAATGTCAGACACTAGCTGTGTGACCCTGAGCAAGTCACTTAAACTCTTTCTGCCTCAATTTCCTCAAATATAAAATGGGAAAAATAATAACAAGGACTTCTCAGGGTAGTTTTGAGGATCAAATGAGATAATATTTGTAAAGTACTTAGCATAGTTCCTAGCTCAAAGTAGGCATTTCACAAATAATTACTTGTTCACACTCTCCTAAATAAGACTTGGGAGTTGATTGCATTCAATCGACCAAAACACAGAATCTTGGAACCCTGTTGGGTTATTGTACAGTAAGATCCTCTACCAAATCCTTTGCTCTCTCCCATACTCCACATCTGTCTGAGAAAGAGAATGGAAGTCTAGTGCTATAGACAAACTGGCTATAATTCTCTCCAAAAGGATGCAAACTCCTTGAGAACAGGGATGATTTCATATTTTGTTCTGTTTGGTGCCTGGCACAGAAAGTAATAAATACTTATTTTCTGATTGTAATTTAATCATTTCATCATTTTCTTTTACCTCTATACTTATAAAAAACATTCTGTCCTCTATGTTGGGAAAGTGACAAACCACACTGTCTTGTGTCTCACCTAACAAAATAGCTCTCACAGAATTAAATCATGATACAAATCTGTGCTAAAACTTCAAGAATGGACCACTATTTGAAGCTTTAATGGAGTCATAGTCTCACTAGTGGGGCTACTCCTTGAAATGCTGCAGATTGTGATCATCTGCACCTTGTCATCCAATTTTGATTTTTGTCCAAGTTTTATTCTAAGTCTTCCATAATGGATCCACCTGAAATAATGAAGGCCTTGCTCTGTTTTTTACAACATATTTTGGAGTTATCAGTGAAGCACCTCAAGGATATGTACGTTAGGGGAAATGAAGGTAATCCAGCAATGCAGCAAGAGTGAAGGATAACACATACAGCATCATAGGCCCTGCATCCACTCCCTCTAACTCCAATTCTGTTTCCTAATAGACTTTCATTATGACAGGGTAACCACAGAACAGCTGCAGAGAGAATGCTTTCTTTTGAAAAAAAAATATGGTGTCCTTTGCTACAACTCCTCTTTCACTTCTCACCTACTGGTCAGATGCTGTCGGAGTCCTTTGGTCCCTGTGCACACTAAAGATGATGAGTCTCTTCTTACTACCTTAGCAGAATAATTGGAGCAAATACATCTTGAGACACACTCTGAGTGGTTCATTTGCAAGTATAAGTAAGTCGCTCGATGGATTTGGAAGTGCATCTTTTGTGTGGCCAACTGTTCTTTTCTTAAAGTTAGTAAAGTTTCACAACTTTGAGGTTTGTGAAAAGGGAAAACTGTAATTTTAGCAGACAGTGTTGTTCTTAGGCGTGGACAAACTTGGGTCCCTGCCCAGCTTCCCAACTGTAAGACTCAGCGACTGTAATAGCTTGCCAGTGCCTCTGTTTTCTGCTAATAGACCACAAGCTTCCTTGCGAGTTTTCTATTGTGGAGAAGGATAAAAAGGGATTCTTATGGAATTGCTAGTGGAAAAAGCAGTCACGGAATACAGTGCCTGCACCAGAAACACTAAAAGGAATTTTCTTATTTTAGTATTCATGGTATTTCTCAATTTTTTGGCAGGAGACAGGCACAGGCTGGCTCGGCTGGCACCTCAGCTCAGAAAAAATCAAAAAAAGGGGAAAATCGAGGCACAGATGGTACCAAGCACTCTGAAACCCTCCATGATGAAAAGTTTTGAGACAGAATCCTCAGGGATTGGGCAGCCGTCCCTTTGATGAAAGGTTTTTCAAAAGAGCCCTTACTCTTCTCTAATGAGATCATATTGGGCTGGGGGCGGGGAAGAGTAGGGCAAAGAAATGTTGAGGAGTGAACTGTATGCAGTAAATTTACTCTTCAACAATCAAGTACTTCTCATGAACCCGTGGCAATTTATCTGGAATGTTTCCAAATGAGGCCTGCTCTGACACTCTGGTCTGGCTCCTATAAAACGGAAAGGGAAACGTGGAATCGACAATACTCTCATTTCTTCCAGACAATTCATCACACTAAATAAACACACTAAAGGGCTAATATGCACAAATGATCAATTAGTTTAGGCAATCAACAGGTATTATTATCCTTAAAGGCTGGTTATAGAATCATGAGGAATAAAACAATCCCTACTTCCAATGAACTTATAGTCTAATGGGCATCACAAGCAAATATAAAAATACATATGGTATAAAGAAAAAGTGAATAAATACAAATAGAAACAAAATAATTTAATACAAGGTAGCTTTCAGAACAAAGGTCTAGGAGTTTAGGGGGGATCAGGATTTCTTTATGCAGATGAGAGTGCATAAGGTGTATTTTAAAGGAAAAGAGAGCTTTTACGAGGCAGACGTAAAGGGGAAGTGCATCCAAGCACAGAAATATGACAAGTGAAAAAGCACAAAAATGGGAGTTAGAATGTGATGCACCCAATAATATAAGGCAAGTTATGCAGATACCATCTCTTCCTGAAATTCAATTGGAAGAATGAAGAAGTCAGATCCCAGAAGGCAAGAGCAGAACATCTTGTTGTTTTTTTTTTTTTTAATGTGAAATCTTTGCAAAGAAATTTCTGATCTTTGATGGCACATAGTTCATTATATGAAAAGGTCCTTTGTTCTATTTTGTTTATAGTAGCAGATATAAAAGTATTTTGTAGTGGAGTCAGATGGAATAGTGTACCAATCCCAGGTCTGTTACTTCCATGATATTAGGCAAGTCTCCTACTTTATATGGGTTTCATTTCATTCATCTGCAAAATGAAAAAATTGTACAAAGTGACCTCTAAGATTTGATATTACATGGGAAGGAAATGTGAGCATTGGACTTGGAATCAGGAAGAACCAAGTTCAAATCTTCTACCAAATATTGACTTGCCATATGACTGGGCAAATTATTTAACTTCTCTTTAGCTCAGTTTCATTATCTATAAAATAAGGGTACTGGAATTAATGGCCTCTAGGGTCCCTTCTAGCTCTAAATCAATGATCATTTGATCTCTCTGATTTTCTGATTTGGGGATGGTTTCAAGAAAAGGACAGGTTTAATCATGACCAAGAAAAGATAATAACTGCTTCCAGATTTCCAATAAGAGCAAGTGCCTGAGGAAATAAGTGAATTTTCAGCTGTGTCATTTCCGATTTGTTATGCAGTGATGGAATGAGGATTTAGCAAATGTGCCACCTATAAAAAAGTAATAAATAATAATAAGAAATATTTAATTGAGGAAAAGTAAACCTGTATTCCAAGTTTAAAATCCCCTTGAAATTCATGAATTCTGAGAATCAAAATGAATCTGTGTTTTTTTCACAAGTAAGTACTCCAAAGAGATAACTTCCTGTTTTAAAGGAAGCAGTTAAAAAGGCTGAGAAGAAAACATGAAACACTATCAGGATAATATCTGTTGAGTATACATGAGTCAGAAGCTCAGAGAAGACATTACATTTCTCAAATATAGCTTCCCCACCCCACGTCCCCCACCCCTGCATTTTATGGCCTTTTTATTCCCTGGCAGGCAAACAGTGCCTTCATCTTGACCTTGGCACATGAGCCCTATTTTTTTGTCCTGATTCCCACCCACTTCCACCTTTAGTGCATCCTGTTTTTCCAACAAAAATATCATGCAGATTTTGTATTGTCTTTTCCTACTCAGTTTTAATAATAGCAAGTTTTTATACAGTGCTTTAAGTTTGCAAAGAACTTTACCAATACTGTCTCCTTTGATCTTCACAATAATTGTGAGGGGTAGATGCTATTACAAGTTCCATTTTATAGAAGAGGAAATGGAGGTAGAGGTTAAATGACTTTCTCAGACAATTAGTGTCTGAGATCAGATTTGAACTCATTTCTTCCTGACTTCTAATTCAGGGCTCTATCCACTGACAAGCTGCCATTTCCTAGTCTTTTCTGTTTTTTACCATATGCTATTGCTCTCTATGATTTACTGTGGTCATTATGGCAATAATGACACTGAAAACAATAAGAGGCTTTTGTAATGCTTCAAAGTTTACACATTGCTTTATAGCTATCATATCATGTTTGTCATCATAAAATCCTGACATAAGTACTTTTATCTCTATCATACAGGTGAGGAAACAGGTTCAGAGTAGGGACTCACCCAATAAGTGTGTAAAGACACAGAAGTAAAGAAAAGAAGACTGGAATTAGTGTCCAAAGACCTGAATTTGAGTCCTGACCCTTCTGTTTTTCTTATTGGTATAAGTATGGGCTCGTGTCAATTTCTTTTTCTGTGGTTTGGCTATAATGCTATCAATAAGATTTTATGTTACTTCCCCCATCCTATTTTAATAATAGCCAGTATTTATACAGCGCTTTAAAGTGTGCAGAGTGCTTCACAGATTGTCTCATTTGATCCTCACAATAATCCTGGAAGGCAGGTACTACTATAAGCCCCATTTTATAGATGAGGAAACTGAGACAGAAGGAGGTTAAACTGATTTTACTCCAGAAGCATAACTAGCATGAAAAAACTGGGGGTTTGGTCCAGGGCAACAATACCCTGCCAGATACAATGTACCACATGGATATCTTTCTTCTTCTCATGTCATACCTTGTGGTCTTTTACTGAGGTTTGCCATGGTAACCTCTAGAACACCACCCAGTGACCCATGGGCAAAGCATATTTCTTCAAATGGTCACCAGACCCCAGTAAAAGATGATCAGAGATAAATAACCCTCTTTCTTGTTACACCTATGCTCCATGGTGGTACAATACCCATGAGTAGCACTATTCTCATTCTCCTGACTGAATTTTCCCTAAATGCAATGACTCCTGGGGTTAGGGATCTATCTAAGTCACATAGTTATTCTTAGGATTAAATGAGATAATGTGTATGAAAGCAGTCTGTAACTATAACTTCTACATATTGAAAAAATTGATTGCTTCATCTATTATTATTATTATTATTATTAACAATAATCAATAAGTATTATTGCATTTTATCAGGGGCCTAATGGAGACAGTGGTTAACTCTAAGGAGTGACCATAATCAATCAGTTAAATGACTATTATGGGCCAGGCACTGTGCTAAGTGTTAGGGATATTAAGAAAACAAAAGAAAGATATAGTTCCTGATCTCAATGACTTCATAGTCCAATGGCAGAGATAATCTACAAGGTATTTACAAATAAAATATACACATATATGATAAATTATAAATAATCACAGAGGGAAGGCACTAAAATCATGGGGGATGGACATTTCCTGTAAAAGGTCAGATTTAGAGAAATTCAAATTAAAACAACTCCAAGGTATGACCTATCACCTATAAGAAAGATTGATATAAAAGAAAAGGAAAATGACAAAATTTTGGAGGGGATGTGGTAAAATAGGGACTCTAATGCACTACTGGTGGAGCTGTGAGTTGATCCAACTATTCTGGAGAGCAATTTGAAACTGTGTCTCAAAGGCTGTAAAACTGTGCATATTCTTTAACTCAGCAGTATCCCTTCTAGGTCTGAAGCCTCAAAAGATCAGAGAAAAAGGAAAATGACCTATATGTACAAAAATATTTATAGTAGTTCTTTTTGGTAGTGGTAAAGAATTGGAAAATTAGGGGATGCCCATCAATTGGGGAATGGCTAAGCTAGTTCTGGTATATGATTTTGACAGAATACTATTGTGTTATAAGAAATGATGAACATGATGCTTTTAAAAAAGTGGGGGAGGGGAGGGTTGAAACCAAGATGGGAGAGTAGAAGGAAGGACCTGCTCTAGCTCTCTCCTCAGAATCCATATATCTGTAATAAAATGACTCAAAACAAATTCTAGTCATAGAAGTCAGAAAATGATAGAGTGAAAGAGATTTCCAGCCCAACACAGCCTGTAAGCATGACAGGAAGGGTCTATCACACCAGGTTCAGAGCGGAGCACAGCCCAGCCTTGGTTACACAGCACCAACAGGACTGGAGCCAGCTTCAGGGTGCAGAATCACAGGTAGCAGCTGCAATTCTCAGATTTCTCAACCCACAAATGCCGAAGACAGTTTCAAAGGTGAGTAAGAAAGCTCTTTCACTCAGGTGAGAGGTCCGCCCTGACCTCAGGGTGGCAGCAGCTGCAGCAGCAACTTCCACTTTTGGAGCCCTCAGCCTAAACACCCTGGGGGAATTGAATTGCTGCTCTGGGTCTCAGTTCTGAGTGACGGTCCTGGGGTGAGGAATAATGCTGGCATAGTGGAGCTGGTGGTGACTGTGGAAAAAGAACCATACTTGCAGATCTTGGGCAGAAAACAGTGGTTCTGGTTGCTCACAGACCAGAGTGTAGGGCAGGAGAGGAGTAACTCTCCCTTGACTGTGCCACCTTAGAGGAACTGACAACTTACAGGTCCCTAGAATAGATCCTCCACTTGACAAAGAACTCAAAAGTCAAGTAACTGGCTGGGAAAATGTCCAAAAAGGGGGAAAAATAAGACTATAGAAAGTGACTTGCTTGGTGAGCAGGTATTTTCTTTCATCCTTTTAGATGAAGAAGAAGAAAACATACCATCAGAGGAAGACACCAAAGTCAAGACTTCTACATCCCAAACCTCCAAAAATATGCAATGGTCTCAGGCCATAGAAGAGTTGTAAAAGGATTTTGAAAATCAAGTAAGAGAGGTGGAGGAAAAATTGGGAAGAGAAATGAGAGCAATGCAAGAAAATCATGAAAAGTGAGTCAACAGCTTGCTAAAGAAGACCCAAAAATTGCTGAAGAAAATAATACCTTTAAAAATAGACTAACCCAAATGGCAAAAGAGGTCTAAAAAGCCAATGAGGACAAGAATGCTTTAAAAAGCAGAATGGGCCAAATCAAAATGGATGTTCAAAAATTCACTGAAAAAAATAGTTCTTTAAAAATTAATGGAGCAGATGGAAGCTAAAGACTTTATGAGAAACCAAGAAATTATAAAACAAAACCAAAAGAATGAAAAAATAGAAGACAATGTGAAATATCTCATTGGAAAAACAACTGACCTGGAAAATAGAGCCAGGAGAGATAATTTAAAAATTATTGGTATACCTGAAAACCACGATCAAAAAAAGAACTTTGACATCATCTTACAAGTAATTATCAAGGAAAACTGCCCTGATATTCTATACTCAGTAGGTGAAATAGAAATGGAAAAAAAAAAATCACCAATCACCTCCTGAAAGAGATCCCAAAAGGAAAACTACTTGGAATATTGTAGCCAAATTCCAGAGTTCCTAGGTCAAAGAGAAAATATTACAAGCAGCCAAAAAGAAACAATTCAAGTACTGTGGAAATACAATCAGCATAACACAGGATTTAGCAGCTTCTACACTAAGGGATGGAAGGGCTTAGAATATGATATTCCAGGGGTCAAAGGGGATAGAAATAAAACCAAGAATCACTTAGCCAGCAAAACTGAGTATACTACTTCAGGGGAAAAATGCAATTTAAATAAAATAAAGGACTTCCTAGTGCTCTTGTTGAAAAGACCAGAGTTGAATAGAAAATTTGACTTTCAAATACAAGAATCTAGAGAAACATGAAAAGGTAAACAGGAAAGAGAAGCCTTAAGGAACTCATGAAAGTTGAACTATTTACATTCCTACATGGAAAGATCTTATTTGTAATTCATGAGACCTTTTTCAGTATTAGGGTAGTTAAAGGGAATATATATATATATATATATATATATATATATATATATATATATATACACATATATATATATACACACACATATATATATATATATACACATATATATAGGTATGTATGGGTACGGATGTATGTGTATATTATATATGTGTAGGTATGTATATGTACATTGGTGTGTAAGTGTGTGTATGTATATATACACACACATACATAGACAGAGGGTACAGAGTGAGTTGAATATGAAAGGTGAATACCTAAAAAAATAACATTTATGTCTGAATGGAATGTACTAGAAGTAAGAGGAAAGGAGGGGTAGAATGCAGAGAATCATCTCACATAAAAGAAGGAAGAAAGAGCTTTTACAATGGAGGGGATGAGGGGGGAGATGAAAAGAAATAATTGAGTCTTACTCTCATGGGATTTGGCTTAAGGAGGGAATAACACACACTCCATTGGATATGGAAATATATTTTACCCTGCAGAAAAGCAAGGGGGAAAGGGATAGGAGAGGGAAGATAATAGAAAGGAAAGCAAATTGGGGAAAGGGATAATCAGAAGCAAATGCTATTTGGGGAGGACAGATCAAGGGAGAGAATGTCATAAATGAAAGGAAGGGGGAAATGTGGTTAGTCTTTTACAACATAACTATTATGGAAGTGCTTTGCATTGTTACATATGTATGACCTATATTGAATTGTTCGTATTCTCAATTGGGGGGGGTGAGGGAGAAAATAAGGAACTCACAGCTTTAAGAATGAATGGTAAAAATTGCTTTAGCATGAAATTGGGAATTAAGCTATACAGGCAATGGACTATAGAAATCTATTTTGCCCTACAGGAAAATAGTTGGGAAGGGGGATGGAAGAAAGATATGTAATAGAAGGGAAGACAGACTGGAGGAAGAGGTGGGTGGGGTGAATGCTGCCCTGGGGTGGGGGGTGGGGAGAGATGGGGAAAAAAATTTTGAATTCAAGTTCTTGGGGAGGTGAATGTTAAGAACTGGAAAATGAATAAATTATGTATTAAAAATTTTTTAATTTGAAAAATTTTTAAAAAACCTGGGAAGATATATGAACTGATATAAATTGAAATAAACAGAACTAGGAGAATATTTTATACAGTAAATACAATATTATATGATGATCAACTGTAAATAACTTAGCTATTCTCAGAAATACAATGAACTAAGATAATTCCAAAGGACTTATGATGAAAAATGCTATCCACATCCAGAGAAAGAGCTAATGGAATCTGCAGATCAAATGATATTTTTTATTCTCTTTCTTCCTTCCTTCCTTCCTTTCTTTACTATTTCCCTTTTATCTTGCATTCTTCCATCTGTCCTTCCTTCTTTCCTTTCTTTTTTTCTGATCTGCATTTTCTTTTGCAACATGGCTAATATGAAAATGTTTTGCATGACTGTATATGTATAATCTATGTCAAATTTTTTGCTTCAAAGAGGTTGGAAAGAGGGAGAGAGGGAGGGAGAGAATTTGTAA
This sequence comes from Notamacropus eugenii, assembly GCF_028372415.1. Classification (NCBI taxonomy): domain Eukaryota; kingdom Metazoa; phylum Chordata; class Mammalia; order Diprotodontia; family Macropodidae; genus Notamacropus; species Notamacropus eugenii. Next base: position 447,813,161 of record NC_092875.1, read on the forward strand.
TTCAAAATTTTTAAAAATGAAAGTAAAAAGTTTTTGTTCATATATACTTTAGAAAGAATAAAAATTAAATTAAAAAAGATAAACAAATTGAGAAAATAAACAAAAGCAAAAAAAAACAGACAAAAGTTAGATTTGAAAATTGAAAGAAACAAAGGAAATGATTGGGCAGAGATGAGAAAGGAGAGCATGACAGAAATTGGGTCAGCCACTGAAAATGTCCATTATCAAGAGAAAATAGTAAATATTTCTTAAGCATCTACTATATACCAGACATGTGCTATGTATTTTACAATTATTATCTCATTTGATTCTCACAACAGTTTTCAAAATTGATTATTATAATTTATTCCTATTTTACAGATGAGAAAACTGAAGAAGAAAAAGATTCAATGAAATCCAGTAAACTTGGGCTTAAATTGGAGATCTGCTACTTATTCCTTCAGTAACTATGGATAAGCAATCATACCTGGAGATTTTGTTATCTGTGAAATGAGGGTTTTGGCCTGAATAATATGATTACAGATATAAAGCTGGAAGGGACTTCAAATGGAACCTAATCTAATCCTCACATTATACAGAGAAAAAAACTGGCGCCCAGGGAAGTGTAGCGACTTCCCCAAGGTCACACAAGAAGTGAAAGTGGAAGATGGAATTCGAACGCAGTTCCTCTGATTCAAATCAGTGTTCTTTCAAGGATCTCTCCAGCTTGAAATCTATATACCTACAAAAACTATGTGTCTTTGGGCAAGTCAGTAACTATTTATTAAATGTGAACTATTTGCCAAGTGCTGGGAAATACATGTTTAACATGGGACCTAAACCTAAAAATCTAAATTTAAGGACCAATTGTACCAGCTCGGCCAGCCAGACAGGTCAGCTTGTAGGGCTTCAGTTTTCACCCCCATAAAATGAAGATATTGGCCTAGATAGATCATGTGTAAGATCATTTTCATTTCTAACACCACATGATACTGCAAATTCAGGTATTTTGTATACATAGATACAGTCTGATGTACCACTGGGTACAGGATACCCTAAATGGAACATGCTTGTATATTTGAGAAATTTTTCATACTACTTTCATGTTAGCATTTGCTTTTCACATTCTCTATAGTCATCTAAAATAAGGTGCCAATCAGTGGGCCAGTTGAGGTGAAGTTGGAAGTGTTAAATACGCAGAAGCCATCAGTGAGCATGTTACCCAATATTAGATGGGGAAATGAATTATTTAATGTCATTCTCTATTAACCTAACAGTTAAAATTGGACCCAAATATACATAAAAATGAAATAAAACAATTAGGTAACACTTTAAGTGGTTCATTATTATTAATTCATTTAGTATTCATTGTAACTGAGCTGGTCATAATGAATTCATTTGATATTAATGTGGATGTTCAGCAGCAATTTCTTTGCAATGCAGTTTTAATTCATGTGCCATTAAAATAAAGCAGTGCCTAAATTTATATTTATTTACCTGAATGATGTACATGGTTGCTAATTTTTAGGAACATTTTAACACTGATTATTATCTCCTTTAAGTTTACGCAAATATCTTAGGCAAAGAACACCTTGGTCATGAGCTGTATCCTAACTCTTAGAAGTGGTAGGAAGTGTAGGATTAAAATGGCCTCTGTTACTGGGGAAATGCAGTGACTCACAGTTAATACAGTTTGTCATATTCTCAAATGCTCTGATGTCTAGTCATTTTGATATTTATAAAGCCTTTTTCATTGCTTAATAATAACACAGTGGCAGCAATGACTCTTTTGATCTCCAAAACAGTGTACTGCTTTGAGGAAATTTAAATGTATTTTAATTGTTTCACTGAGATAACTTAATCTTGGTAGGTTTAAAAAAAAAGACATTTAAACAATATGGTATTTTGGTATGCAAAAGACCACCTCCACATAGTGATGATTCATTGGATTATAACCTGAGTGGAGGATAACTATGCTTAACAAAGGTCTACAGGGCTTATAGATCTATAGGTTTATAGGGATAGTCTTGACTGTCAAACAGTCATGAACCCATTCATTCAAGTAGGCATACTTTTGGTTTCTCCAGGACAACCATCAGGCATTACCTAGAGGGGGATCTTTATCACCAACTAAAATTACATTTAGTCATTTCCTATTTAAGAGTGGTAGAAGTAGTAGTACTGCTAGTAGTAGAAGCAGCAGCAGTAGCAATAGTAGTAGTAGCAGCAGTAGTAGTAGTAGTAGAACAAGAACAAGTACAAGTAATGATAGCTAATATTCATGTAGAATATTAAATTTGTTAAGTGCTTGGCGAATATTTGTCCTCACAAAAACCTTGTGAAGTAGATACTATGATTATTCCCATTTAACACATGCATAAATTAAGACAAGATGGAGGTTAAATTTCTTACTCAATATACATAGCTAGAGAGAGTGTCACAGGTTGGATTTGAACTCAGGCTGTTTTGACTGTAGCTCAAGTATCCATCTATTTCACAACCTTCATCACAAAGAGTTCTCAAAAGCTATGCCAGTGGAGTTGGGGCTCTGGCAGATTCTACCGAGGTATAAAAGATTTACATTTGATCGTGGTAACAAGACTGTGTCGGCTACACAGTAGCCAACCACAGAAAAGTTCATCATCAGTGGGTTGGCCATAAGGTGATAGATTCTTTGGCCATGGCAACTTATTAAAGATGAATCACAAGCTAAATTACTGAAAGAAGTATTCACTTCAATGAGATGTTGGGTCTATTGAAGTACTTAAGGATGAACACCTGGAGAAATGGAAATGAAGTTGAAGTCAAATTTCCTGAGTATACATCCAGTGAAACGCCAGCTACACTTCACTGTTGAAGGGTGCGATTTTCTTTTTTTCTATAATATAAAAATTAACATGTTGGGAAGATAAACGAAAAACAAACTAATAGTAGGTTTTTTTCCAGGCTTTACCATCTTTTGTACACTCTTTTCTCCGACTAAGCAAGGTTATTTAGAAGTTACCTTTGGAAACTCAGCCCATTTCTGGGGAAAGAACATAAACATTCAAACTCCAAAATTATTTTAAATCAGATCTTTTGGCAACCTAACTAAGTTGCCATGTGTTCTACTGTGGAAGGTAGTTGCGATGATAAAATAAGCTGATTAATTTGAAAATACTCTAAAACATTTTAAAGCACCATAATTGTATGGACATTAATATTTTTATTTCCTACCTTCATTAAATGGCGTGTAGAACTCAATTATCATTGAGTGTCATTGTAAATGAAGCTATAGCTCAAAACAAAGGTAACGTCAGTTATATAGGAGGAGTGATACAAACACACACTCCTTTATCTGACATTTCAAAAAATCATCATTCATCTCTAAGTGTAAGCAAGTGTGAGGTTTTTTTAAATGCATTCCTTTTATTCTATGGCTCCCCCGAAGTACATTAGATTGCTCTTTTCCTTGCCCCAAAATTGAAGAAGCCAATCAGACACAGAGAAAAAATTCATTTTCTTTCTAATCTGCTGCAATTTGTTTTCCTTCCCCATTATTCTGTGGAAATTGTGCTTTTTTTTAAAGCCACTAATGACTTCCTGATTGTGTTTTCCCTCTGGAGCTCTTTACAGCTTTCAACACCGCTGATTATATCTTTCCCTAAACATCCTCCTTCGTTGTATTCCATGACTCTCTTAGTTCTTCTCCTCCTTTTCTGTGGCTTTCTTCTCTGTTTCCTTCTATAGCTGCTTTTTACCTCTTGCCCCATATGTGAATATATTTGAAAGCTGTGTTTTGCCCTCTGATCTTCTCTATATACAATCAATATTGAAACACACACTGAGAAAGTTCATACCACAACCACCAGAACCAACGCTATCTTACTTGTCCCTGGGATTTCCTCAGACTAGAATGCTTTTGGTCTAGTCCACTGAACCTCAAAACACTGGGAATAGCATTGCCCTCCAAGCCATGCATCTTGCTCTCAACCTTGTGAGTTTAACTCAATTAGATCAATTAGATTCTGAATAAATTTTATTTATATATTCTAGTTCAAATGTTTTCTTTCCCTATTAGACAATCATCTCCTTTAGGCCAGGGATTCTTCTTGTATTTCTTTGTAACCCCAATACAAATTAGAACAATGCCCCATTAGAACAATGTCTGGCATATGATAAATATTTAATAAATATCTACTGAATGACTGAAGAAAGTGCCTACCTTCCTAAAAAATATCATTCTGATGGCTAATCAATTTCCAGAAAAATGTAGGTAAGCCCCAAAGCCCTGAAAAAAACAGCACTGCCCCCAGACCACCTATCCAGTTATCAGCCCACCTCTCATACAAAGAACCTGGGAATCACCCCCTTTGGCAATTCAGCCTGGAAGCTGTTCCCGTGGGTGCTACTGTAACATTTGCTTCAGACCCAGAAAAGAAAATGCTTGCCAACAAAGTAACTGGCAATGTCAAATGGTTAGGATTTTATTAATGGAAATGACATTAAGGATGTCATGTTGCCATCTGTTTTATTACTGCACCTTAAGGGTCATACAAAACTTTGTATTTGACTTCAAGCTGAGAATATATATATATAATATGTATGTATATGTATATATATGTATATTTACACACAGATATGTATGTATATGTATACACATGTGTGTCTATGTATACACATGTGTGTATATGTATATATACATATATATGCCTGCGTCTATGTCTGTATCTGTGTGTTCTTCATTAGAGCATGGACTATTTGAAAGAAAGAACTGTATTATTACTCTATTTGTAGACAAGGTTTTTAGCACAGTACTCTTTACATAGTAAACATTTGATAATTTTACAAAATTCACTCATTTATTCATTCATTCTCTTACACAAGTTGCCTTTTGAACTACATTGTATCATCCTACCCATACAATATCTTAGTCATGCATGGTAAGTGATTAATAGATATATCATTATGTTAACGCTAGAAATTATTTTCATTATCTCTACCTTACAAATGAGGAAGCTGAGACAAAGAAAGGTTAAAAAAACTTCCCTAGGGTCAAAAAACTACTAATTCTTTGAGTCAGGATTTGAACTAGCTCTTCCTACGTTCCTTTCTGGCACTGTAGGCACTGGGCTGCTTAACTATATCACTTTTTTTTCCCAAATCTTCAATTTCTTCTTTGGTCATGTGTGATGGTTAGATTTAATGACCTCTGACGTCCCTTTACATACTAAAACAATAATCAAACTGTTAATTTACAAGTAGCATTGAGACAATTTCTAAACAGTCTTCCACGAAGTCAGAGAGTTCATCCATACTCAATCTTTCTTTGTTCTTTATGAATTGCTGTAGCCAGTTCCATCTGTAATAGTAAGATATTGGGCTTCACTAGACCAGTCCCCAGATGTAATCTCCTCCCAGATCAGTTCCCTGAAACCATTTCCATTTGATAGGTGCAGCTGGAGCTTTTGATCTATGTCATAGGCTTAAAGAACCGAAAGTCACCTCTTTGTCATGGAGTAGGAAGTAGTATGTCTTTAATGGAGCCTCCCGAATTTTTCATGATTTCAAAGTTCTTCAGTTACTATTTTTTTCTTGCCAAGATACAATCGTCCTCTCTTCATTTTTAAGCATTTTTGGCTTGAGAGTTTCAAGTATATTTTGCTAAGTTGAACTGTTTTTCCCTAATGAGTAAAAAGTATATCATCTCTTTATTATCATATCAAGTCAAGAAGTATTTATTAGGCTCGTACTATGTGGCAAGAAGTGTGATAAATGCTGCCTGATGATTCTGAATGTCTAGTATTCAACGTCTTTCTGGAAATTTTGCATTGTATCTTAAAAACAGTGGAAACGTGCTTTTTCAAGCATTAGATCAGCTAGATAGCAATGCTAAGATTCTAAGTGATCTGAGATGAACATAGCAATAGCTTAAATGTTAGCTGCCCTTCTAGAATCTCTCTCTGCTACTAAGAGTGAAACTTTTTGTACCATAAGCAATCATATAACCTTCATTTCAAAATTTGTAGGAATCATAACTTCTATTAGAGTCATGAGTCAGAGCACGTCTCCAGGAAAGCTTGTCATAGGTCTTAAAATTTTCAGTTGAACTTTAGGTTTCCCAGTGGTCTATTTACATTTGTTCTTTTTAAAAAATAAGACAGCATAGGTAAGTATTAAGGGTGCCATTCTTGTTAAATGCCACATGGTATTAAGGGATAGTGTGGGAACTGGAGAAAGGAAGGCCTAGGCTTGAATTCTGTCTCAGACACTTAACATGAGCCTGAGTAAGTCACTTTTACTCTCTGTACCTCAGTTTCCTCAACCATATAATGAGGGACTGATGAGCTCTCAACTCCCCTCGAGCTCTAAAGCTCTAATCCTCTGGTAAGTCTGAAATGATGTTACCATCTGTACTGCCTTAAATAGACCTGTCTGGAAAGTTGGCAGAATCATCTAACGGGCCTCTTTTTACTCTCTTATTACTGACAAAATCCTGGCCAGTCTCCTTTTCCATTAATAATGTCAGCTGCATATTCCCCACATCCCAATGTGACTTTAGGCTACAGATGATCCAGCAAGTATTATTCTTAAGCTGAACTGAATACAAAATGCAAGAAAATTTCAGGGAACAATTTCAAGATCCTGATGTACATTTCGTTGACCTCATAAAAGCATTCAATTCTATCATGTGACCTGCATTCTGGCAGCAGATTTGATTGCTTTGAGAAGTTCACCCACATCCTAAGGCTACTCTTCCATGGTAGATTGTGTCAGAGTGAATAGTATACTATTTGACCCATTCCCCATTGTAGCATCATGAAGCAATGCAAGCTACTACTCTCTATATTTTAGTCAGACAGGTCATGAGTACACAGAGGGCACTGGAAGTACACTCATGATAGAATTGATTTTCACTCATCTGAGAAACTCTTATAAATCAACTTGGAAGAAAAATCTGATGCTACTATGATTATGAATAAGGGAAGATCATGGAAGTGAAAAGTCACTAGAGGCAACTCAGAACTGCGAGGACCCTTAAGATGACCCTGTCCAACCCCTCATTTTACCAGCAAGGAACTTGATGCCCATAAAGGATAAGTGATTTACCTAAGGTCAGTAGTAGAGCTTGTTTTGAATTCAGCTTCCCTGACTCCAAATGAAGTGTTCTTTCCATTAGCCATACTACCTATCAAGATTAAGATTTTAGGTAACCAATAACCTATCTGCTTTTTAACCCCCTAAGTTCACCTTTCCCCAGGTGTCATTACTCAAAATCAGATATTCTATAACTCTTTTTTTGCCATGAACACTTTTTGCATCCTGACGACTCTTATAAACCTCTTCTCAGAACAATGTTTCTAAATGTATAAAATACCTAGAATTGCAAAGGAAAATATATATATATATATGTATACATATATATATAAATTATTCATATTGTTAATCACTGTAATAATTTCCATCCAAATATGACTATTCACACTAGGGGAGGAAGAATTCCTTTTTTTTCAGAACTTGTTTTTATTGGTGGAAAGAACTGTCTGCTGTTACTTTGTTGGCCAAGTATTTTTCTATTTCTATTGCAATACCTTCAGGCTAGAAAGACACATTCCTAAGGGAATAAATCGCTCATTAATACTCTAAACACAAAGAAATGAATAAAGACAGTAGAAAAGTTGAGACTCTCTGATTATTTATTGGTTCGTTTGCTGTTGTTTAGCTGCTACAGATGTGTCTGACTCTTTCTGACCCCATTTGGAATTTTCTTGGCAAAGATACTGGAATAATTTGACATTTCCTCCTCCAACTCAATTTACAGATGAGAAAACTTAGGTAAACAGGGTTGAGTGAGTTGCCCAGGGTCACTCAGCTGGTATCTGATGATGGATTTGGACTCAGGTCTTCCTGACTCCAAGATCAGAGCTCTATCCACTCTGCAATCTAGCTGCCCTTTATTGCTTCTAGTGTATTCTTCTTATTTCTAGAAAATCAAAAATTAGAAATTTGATGAAAGGGCTACTGAAGGACTTGAGTTTGAAGAGAAAAACAATAATAATATTGGAGGAGAAATCGTGCTTAGAATAACAAAGCGGACAAGGCTGTGGAGGAAATCATTTCACCTACAATTGCCACATGACCTGCAAAGAAAAGGGATCTCAGATTTCATTCTAAAGAAATAGAATACAGCCAACCTCACCAAGAAGGGCAAAATAAGCTATTATAATTGGTTAAATAAGTTTAGTTTTTTAGGGAAACTAACCAGGATGGAGAGGATTGGTCTCTAGTGACAGAAGACTTCTATGGACTGGTTCTATTGAAATGTCTAGAAAAGTTTAGTAAATCACCTTCAAAATCAGTGTAAGAAGCCAATCAGCAATGGTTTTAATCATAAAGGAGTTTTCTTATGCAGTATACCAAGGAATAAGGACAGGATTTTCTTAGTCCATAGCCATAGAGTCTAAAGTGAGGGAAGTACCCGTAAATTCTTTCTAGGCCAGATAATCAGTACAAGGACATCTATATTAGAGACAAGGGTTGCTATTGGGCCAGTATTACAGAGTAACTGATATTTATACTTACAGACTTGCATCTTCTAAATGCATTGACTAAAAACTGAGAGTAGAGGAAAAATTCAAAGCACCAAATTGCATTAGCTGGTCCTCAGCCATCACAGCGTGAAAGAAAGTGCAATGGCTAGAACTGAATTAGGAGTAAAGGTCTATAGTCTCAACTTTCTAACATGGACAAGTCATCTCTCAGAGACTGTTTCCCACTAATAAAACAGGATTTTACTAGAGGATTTCTAGTGTCACACACATACATTGATTCATTCATTCAATGAAATATTCATGAACCACTTACTTTGTGCACAATCTGGTGGTGTGTCTCTCTGCTACAAGTCCTACACATCTCGAAAAACGATCTTTTTTTATCCATGCCCCCCTAGTCAATAAACTGTAGTGGCTCCCAATCACCAAGCCTTTATTTGATGTCCCAAGAATTTTATAACTTTCCTTCCCCACCCCTTTCCATTCTTCTTATACCTTACAATTCCCCACATACTTTGGTGTCCAGTGACATTGACCTCCTTGCTGTTTCTCACAGAATGTAATATTCTTCCTGACTCTGAAAATATTCACTGACTATGGCTGGAATGCTCTCCCTCCTCATCTCCATCTTCTCACTTCCTTCAAGTCTAGTCTAAAATCCTTCCTTTTACAGGAAGACTTTTCTTGTTTTCCTTTCTTAATTTTAGTGCCTTTTCTTTTTGATTTCCAATTTGCCCTGCATAAAGCTTGTTTGTGCATATTTGTTTTCATGTTACTTCCCCATTAGAGTCTGAGATCCTTGGGAGCAGACACTGTCTTTTATCTATCTTTGTATCTTTAGCGCTTAGCCAAGTGCCTGGCATACAGTGGATGTTTAATAAATGAATATTGCCTTAGGGACAGAAAGTATGTGAATGTTCTATTGTTGATTCCTGTTTCAGTTGGAAAAAAAAATGAAGCTCCTAATTTTCCATTTTTTTTAGTTCCTCTATCTTTTATTTGAAAAGACGTGTGTGTATATATAGATATATACATATATGCATGTATGTATATGCATATGCATGTTTCTGTCCATGAGTGATTGAATGTTGCTGGAATGACGGAAATAACACAATCCAATTTCAGTTAAGACTAGAAAATCTAGATACCAGGAGAAGGATTGTGATGACCTTTTAGGGTCCCTTCCAATGATTCAAACCAGGAAAAACAAATTGAATTTGGTGCACTGATTGGGGCTTCGATGAGTATTTGACCATGTCCAAATCTAAGAGTTTCAGTACCAATATCAGCACTGGCTCTAGGGAGGGCAGGAACTGGAACATTGCCAGATAATAAAATTGGGATTGATTTATTGGCTTATAAAATAAAATATAATATTATGCACATTTCATCTGTAGCACTTTCATCAGTGAACCTAAAAGCACTTTTAATTATAGCTATTCTAACAATACGCTAACGAGGCAGGCAAGAATTATTAGGCTTCCTTTGAGAATTCCAGAAGTGATAGGAAAGACTTTTTTCTCCAATAAACAGAAGTTCGACATTTTTTTTCTCTACTCCAAAGGTTGCAAAAAAAAAAAAAATGGAACCATTAGTTATTTCCTTTTACTCTTCTAAAATGGATTTCCATAAATAGAATGCTATATGCAATAGACATAATCAGAATTTAAAAAATAAGGATAATAAAAATTTGAGCATTGTTACAAATTGTCCTTATAAGGATACTATTCTAGGAGTAAAAATATACTAAGGACTAATAAAGGTCATATTTGCAGGAATTATATAAAGTTTTTAATGCAAGTAATAATCTGTCAAATTTATGTGAATAAGAGAGCTTTCCCTCAAAAATCTACATATTACAGGTAAAGAACCCCTTTGGTAGACTATTGAAGCCTGTGGATCCCTTCTCAGAAAAATGGCTCTAAATCCATAAAATAAAATACACAACACTAAAAAGAAACCAATCATACTGAAAAATAGTTATCAAAATAATTTTAAGCGGGTTCAAAGACAATCTCTCCCCTAGAATTTTTAGCTTTAGGTAAATCATTTTTAAAACTACCTTTGTTGCCAAAATATTTTAAGGGTCCTCTTTGTATTTACATTTGTTTTTACTCTGAATTACTTAAATTTTTTAAAAACAATTTCGGCACACCAAACACAAAAGCTGATAAATCCAAAATTTCTTGATTAGATTAAAACAGGAATAATAGTTATTTGAATTGTGTTTACCACAGTGCAAACGGAATCTATTGAATAAAATCAATTGTGCTTTATTCATGATCAAAGACATTTTTTTCTAGTGTTGGAAGTGACTTCAGAGGCCATCTAATCATATCCTCTTATTTTTCAGCCCAAGAAATAGAGGCCAAGAATAGATAAGTGACTTACCCAAGATCATGCTGATACAGACATATAAGCATCAAAATGGATTTGAAACCAGATTCTCTGCCTCTGTAGCAAATGCCTTTCCATACCACACTGCTTCCTCCCAAAGCAGTATTTGAGGAACAGTTCTATGTCACATATGTATAAACAATTGCAGTAACTTTGGCGAAGTGTTTGTGAGAATATTGATTGATGTTTCATTGTATTACTGGCCGAGGCAGGATCTAAAACAAGCAATGAAGGAAAAAAATATACAGTGCAAATATGGTAACAGGTTTCTAAGAATATATTTAATTGGAAGAAGGTAACTTAGTAAAAGAAATTTAATTTAAAAAATTAGCCTGATGGCAGGTATTGATGTTCTGATATGTAAATTTATGTAATTCTTAGAATCACACAAAATTTTAGTTTGAATGAACCCACATGGTATATCAGTAAGCACCCTGACCTACTGAGGGGGGTCTTACCACAAGTTCTTAGATCTGCATTTACGAAACAAAAGGCTGCTTGTGAGGGGTCAACAATCACTTTAATTACATTCAACATACGGGGACCAAGAAACAGACTTGCAATTGTCTGACCATTACGTACATACATAGTTGCCAGAGAGGGAAGTACCAACATCTGGGTTTTAAAAGCAGGTGGGCTGCTTAGCAGCTTCCTAGGGGCTCATCTGGCACACAAACCTTCTTCCAAAATTAAGCCCCAAAGTAAAACCTCCCCTCAGAGAACATATACTCTTTTCAGAGCCAGGGAGCATGACCTCCCGCGATCCAGTGCCTCATTAGCAATCAGCAAAAGGTGTGAGCCTTCATAGGAAACAGGCTTCCCCAAATCAAGCTTCCCCAAATCAAGCTTCCCTCAATAGCCCCACCTGAGGCCTATCAATGAACAGGGAAGATTTTTAACTCCAATTACACAAGGCTGTGTAGTCAAACTCATACCTGAAAACGTTGTTGCTGTTTGTATTTCATTCTCACAGGGGACCGTGATGACATCAAGGAAGTGATGCCATAATAAGCAAGTGAATTGGATTTAAGTGAGGGAGGGCTGTACAAAGTCACCAGCCTCACTTTCTCCCCTGGAACCAACTGAGTTCAGTGGCGATAGATAGATAGATAGATAGATAGATAGATAGATAGATAGATAGATAGATAGATAGATAGATAGATATAGATAGATATCTATATAGATATCTATCTATATAAATCTATTTCTATATATACACATATACATGTATATATATATACATACATATATATATGTATATATATACACACACACACATATACATATATATCAGGATCACTGAAGATGGTCCTAGATGCAATGGGAGATCTTGGCTTTTTTTCAAGATAAGGTCTTTAACAGGTCTCAGTTTAGGCTAGGTAAGAAATCAGGCAGAGAATGGTCTCTTTTATTAGTCAAAAAAAAACAGTCTTGGAGAGAAAGAAATAGATGCCCCACTGTGGACTCAACTGGCCAGTTGAGTATCTGTTTTCCTCCCTCCCTCCCTTTCTGCCTGCCTGCCTGCCTGCCTTCCTCACCCCGCCTCCTTCTATCCCTTTCCTTTCTCTCTCTCTCTCTCTCTCTCTCTCTCTCTCTCTCTCTCTCTCTCTCTCTCTCTCTCTCTCTCTCTCTCTCTCTCTCTCTCTCTCTCTCTCTCTCCCTCTCTCGCTCTCCCTCTCTCCTGCTGCTCTGCACAAAGGAATGTAAATTTTGATTGACAAAAGCCTTTTTTTTCCTTAAGATCCTTAAACCCAAATCATTCTAGCTCCCAGGCCAAGCCCCACTTGATTATTGTTTGGTTGGGGCCTGATTGGCTCAGAGTGAACATAAATAACACTGTTTTGCCCAGAAACCTGAAACAGTATCTCCTCTGTAGCACCCTGTAATACACAGTCATACAAAAGTGATGGACTACAGGTGCAGAAAGAGATAACACAATTTCTGACATGACCAAAGTGTTTATTTGTTTTGACTATACAGTTGTTACACAGGAAAGCTTGCATTTGGTGGACAAAGAGAATTAGTAGGTAGTGATAGAAATTTTTAAAAAGGAGTACCACTGATACTATTTAATATATGGAGAATATAAATGCAGAAAAGGACACAAAGTTGACAAAATTTTAATAGCTTATTAAATATAATATAATGTAACAAAAAAATCTACATGACAGAAATCTGGTTGATTACATAATCCTCTTTCTTGTTCTTATTTGTATATTGAAATGTTTCTTGAAAATTGTTCAGTTTGGTCAAAGGATACAAACAGGCAGTTTTCAGAGGAAGAAATTAGAGCTACGTATACAGTCATATGTAAAAATGTTCTAAATCACTATTGATTAGAGAGACACAAATCAAAACAACTCTGAGGTACCACATCACACCTATCAGATTGACTAACATGACAAAACACGAAGATGATAAATGTTGGAGAAGATGTGGAAGAATTGGAACACAACTCATGTTAGTGGAGCTGTGAGCTGATCCAATCATTTTGGAGAGCAATTTGGAACTATGCCCAAAGGGCTATAAAATTGTGCATACCCTTTGACCCAGCAATACCACTTCTAGGGTTCTATCCCAAAGAGATCATAAAAATGGGAAAAGGACCCACATATACAAAAACATTTATAGCAGCTCTTTTTATGGTAGACAAGAACTGGAAATCGAGGGGATACACATCAGTTGAGGAGTGGAACAAGTTATGGCATATGAATGTAATGGAATACTATTGTGCTATTAAAAATGATGAACAGGCAGACTACAGAAAAACCTGGAAAGACTTCTATAAACTGATGCTGAGTGAAATCAGCAGAACCAGGAGAACATTACACCCAGTAACAGTCACAGTATTCACAGTTGTTCACAGCAATGCAGGGACCTAAAACATTTCCAAAGGACTCTTTATGCAAAATGGCATCCACATTCAGAGAAAGAAATAGAGTCAGAACTCAGAATGAAGAAGACCATTTTCTATTTTGTTCTGTTTTGTTTTTTCTCATGGTTTCTTGCATTCGTTTTAATTCTTCTATGCAACATGGCTAATGTGAAAATGTGTTTAATAAGAATGTAAGTGTAAAACTCATATAAGATTGCATGCTGTCATGGGAAGGGAGGGAGAAGAGAGAGGGAGAAAACTTATAACTTATGGAAGTGATTGTTGAAAACTGAAAACAAATTAATTATTTAAAAAAATTGTTCAATTCAGATTTTTAAAAAGAGAAGTTGAAAGAAAAAAAGCAAGGAGTCATCCTACCTTTGTTCTAAACCTTCTGGTGAGGAGAATTTCAAAGTTTCCCAAAGCACCTCATTCCAAGTTTGCAAAGCTCCAAATGGGAGAAAGATTTACCTTACATTACATCTAAATTTTTCTCTTGACAACTGGCATACATACTTTCAATTTAGTTTTTGAGGCTACACAGAACCAATCTAATTGCTTTTAAAATCTAACAACCCTTTAAAATATGAAGGTAGCTATAATATTCTCCTATGAGTATTTTCTACTCTAGGCTAAATATCCCCTTTTCCCCCAATGGATCTTCATATGACGTGAATGCATCATCCTGGTTAACATCCTCTGGACATTCTACAGCTTATTCAAATGCTTCCTAAACTTCATGTTCCCCTCACTTCTTGATAAAATTTCCCAAGAAACTGGACATTTGGACATTACTTGGCATTACATAATTTCTTTAAAAAGACACAGCTTCTCTGAGCCTGAGTTTCCTTAGTCAATCCATGAAGAATCATTTATTAAGCACTTACTTAAGCAAAGTGAGAATTGTGGAGAATAAAAAATATAAAAAAGCAAAAGGCAGTCCCTGCCCCCAGCCTTAAAAACCTGTGGGGAGGCAATATGAAAATAAATATATACAAAACCAGCTAGATATAGGATAAATGAGAAATAATTAGCAGAAAGAAGACACTATAATTAAGAGGGGCTGAGGAAGGCTTCCTGTAGAATGTGGGATTTAAAGGAAGTCAGGAAGATCACTAGTCACAGTAGAGAAGGGAGAGCATTCCAGGCATGGGGAAGTACTGGAGAAGATTCCTGGAGGCAAGAGATGGTGTGTCTGATCAAGGAACACTCAGGAGGTCAAAGCCACATAATCAAAGATCATATGGAGAAGTAAGGTGTAAGAAGTCTGGAAAGGTAGGGCTAGGTTGTGAAGGTCTTTGAACGCAAATTTGAATCCAAACAGCATTTTGTTTTTGATATGGGAGGTTATCTGAAGACATCTGAGTATACTGAGAAGGGGAGTGACGTGGTCAGATCTATGCTTGAGGAAATTCATTTTAGTAGCTGAATGGAGAATGGATAGGAGTGGAGAGAGACTTGAGGTAGGTATATCCACCAGGAAGTTCTAGCAATAATCCAGATGTAAGGTGACAAGATCCTCTACAATAAAAGGAAAGAGAGGAAATAGGGAGAGTTTGGGGTAGGTAGGTTTCACAGTGGATAGAGCACTGGCCTTGAACTCAGAAAGTAATCTTCTTGACTTCAAATCTGGCTTCAGGCAATTACTAGCTGTGTTACCCAGGGCAAGTCACTTAACTCTGTTTGCTTTATTTCCTCATCTTGTAAAATGAGTGGGAGAAAGAAATAGCAAATCAATCCAGTCCCTTTGCCAAGGAAACCCCAAATGCTGTCACAAAGAGCCAGACATGATTGAAAACAATGGAACAACAACAAGAGAGAGAGTTTAGGGGGAAAGATGAGTTTTCATTTGTAACACTTTGACTTTAAGATGTCTGAATGAAAATCCAATTCAAGATGTCTGAAAAGGCAGTTGGAGATAGGAGACTGGAGGTCAGCAGAGAGTTTTTTGAGCAGGATACACAGAACTGACAATAATCAACATAGAGGTGTTAAATAAATGCTCAGGAGCTTATGAGATCATGAAATGAATTTGTTTAGAAAGAGAAGAGTAGTCCAGGAGTGAACTCTGTGATAAATCCACAGTTAAAGGATGTGACCTGAAAAAGGATCCAGCAAATGAGACAGAGGAGTAGTCAGATAGATAAGATGAGAATCAGGAGAGAGTTAGATCCTGAAAAATCTTGAAAAGAGTATCAGGGAGGAAAGAGTGATCTACAGTGTCAAAATCTGCAAAGAAGTCAAAGAGAATAAGGACTGAGAAAAGGCCACCAAAATACAAGGTTTGGACTAATCTCAGCTTTGGTTTGAATAGTAAATATCTAAAGTTTTGAAGTCACAGGATGGTCTGAGGAAAGGGGAAATGCCTAGCTCTTCCTGTCATATAGTATGTGCTTAATAAATATCTGTTGACTAACCCAGTGCTGGTGGAGCCACATTGATTAGTGATAAGAACATGGTCCTAGAGAGATGGGCTGAACACTTCCATAGTGTTCTCAACAGACCATCATCAATCAATGCTGAGGCCATTGACCGTTTACCTCAAGTTGAAGTCAGTCCTCCTTAGCTGAACTTCCAACTGAAGAAGAGGTTTTGAGGGCCATTAGGCTCCTTTCATGTGGCAAAGTACCTGGTGCTGATTCTATTCCAGCTAAGATTTACAAGGTAGGGGGGGTCATTGCTCATACAAAAGCTGACTGAAATTTTCCAGGTTATATGGCAAGAGGAGGTTATCACCCAGGAGTTCAAGAATGCCTCCATTGTCCATTTCTATAAAGGTAAAGAGAATAGATCGTCCTGCAACAATCACTGGAGGATCTCTCTTGGTCATTGATGGAAAAATTCTTGC
This sequence comes from Notamacropus eugenii, assembly GCF_028372415.1. Classification (NCBI taxonomy): domain Eukaryota; kingdom Metazoa; phylum Chordata; class Mammalia; order Diprotodontia; family Macropodidae; genus Notamacropus; species Notamacropus eugenii. Next base: position 447,829,791 of record NC_092875.1, read on the forward strand.
TGTAGTGCTTCTTAATAGGCTGATCCTTCACCTAGAAGATGGTCATATACTTGAGAGCCAGTGTGCCTTCAGAAAGGGTCAAGGAAGAGTCAATATGGTATTTACTGCCTAACAACTCCAGGAGAAATGCCAGAAGCAGAACAGAGGTCTATACACAATGTTTGAAGATCTGACCAAGCATTTGACACTGTTAGTTGTGAGGGCTTATGGAAAATTATGTCAAAATTTGGTTGCCCAGAGAAGTTCATCAGTATTGTATGTCAATTTCATGATGGCATGTTTGCCCAGATGCTGGATAGTGGACAATGCTCTCGTGCCTTCCCAGTCACCAATGGAATGAAACAGGGCTGTGTGCTTGCTCCCATGCTTTTTAGCATGATATTTTCAGTCATGTTGACAAATGCTTTCAATGAGGATAAACACACCATCAAGGTCAACTACCATACTGATGGTAAGTTCTTCAATTTGAAAAGGCTACAAGTCAAGACTAAAGTGGAGAGAGTTCTGGTGTATGATTTTCTGTTTGCAGATGATTGTGCACTCAGTGCAGTCTCTGAAGCTGAGATGCAACAAAGTATGGATCAGTTCTCTGCTGCCTGTACTAATTTTGGTCTAATAATTAACACTAAGAAAACACAGGCACTCCATCAGCCACCACCACACCATCCATACATAGAAACATTGGTTACAACAAATGGAGAAGTTTTGAATGCTGTGGATAAGTTCACTTACCTTAGTAGTGTACTTTCCAGGGATGTACACATTGACAGTGAGGTTGACTGACTACCAACCTGAATGTCTACAGAGGTGTTGTGTTGACCTCATTGTTATAAGCTTGTGAAACATGGACAGTCTACCAGTGCCATGCCAGGAAACTGAATCGCTTTCATTTGATTTGTCTTGGGAAGACTCTTAGGATTGCTTGGCAGGATAAGGTACCAGACACTGAAGTCCTTGCTTGAGCTGAAGTGCCAAGTATTCAAACTGTGCTTCAAAGAACGTAACTCTGATGGGTTGGCCACGTTGTTTGAATGCAAAATGTATGCTTACCAAAAAGACTATTTTATGGAGAACTTGCATGGGGCAGGCAATCACATGGTGGCCAGAAGAAGCAATACAAGATACTCTCAAAGCCTCTCTCAAGAACTTTGGATTTGACTGTGCAACATGGGAGACACTGGCACAGGACCGCTCAGCATGGTGTGCCCGCATCAGAAAGGGTGCTGTACTCTTTGAGCAAAGCAGAATTGAGACAGCACCAAGTAAATGCAGGATGCACAAATTTTGGATATCCACCCCACATATTCACATGAACTATTTGCACCCCACCTGTGGTAGAGCATTCCGAGCTTGTGTTGGTCTGATCAGCCACAGTTGGATACGCTGAAATTTCACTTTATCATGGTGGTGTCATTTTGGTTTTCTTTGAAGACAAAGGACAACAACCGACCACTAGAGAAGCACAGTCAAAAGTGCCTGGCAGTTCTATCTTTTTACCATTATCTTCCCATTCACAGACCATAAACATGCCCACCTTTGCCAATGTTGCATCTTCTAAATTAAACAACCTACAGTTTATCTTGGCCTTTTGGATTGGGAGTCTTTCTTAATATTTGCTTATTTATCTTCAGTTTCAACATTTGTTAGCCATTTTATTCTCCTGTCCATTCCAAAGATAATTCTACTTGCCAAGAGTAAAGGAAAAAGGGATTAGTTTAGCCTTCATTCCATTTGTCATCTTTTTCCTTTTTTTCACATTCATAGCAAAAAAATATATATATTTTTTGCTCTCAGCATTCTTCACTAGTCCTTGCTCATAGCAGGATGTGGCATATGTGATAATTTTCTTACAGGACCATGCTAGTCTTTTACATTGATCTTTGTCTGTGTGCCCTTGCTTCTGTCTTATGTAGACAAAAAAAAAACCACACACACACAACAGGATTCATTTCTTAGGAAAATTCACTGATTGCTTTAGGTCTTCTCTGTGTCCATGCTCACTGGAACTGTTTCTTCTTTGGCTTCAGAACTTCCTTTTTGAGAGTTTGCAATAACTCACAGATCTATTTTCCTAGGCTATCGGATCTTACCTATCCTTTCTCTGAACCATTTGAAATCTTCTCAGACTATACGCTGGCTTCCAATCCTCAGTTACCGTTTTTCTTCCTTTGAATCCCATAATTTTAATCTCAATAATTATGAGATCCTTCTCAGACTGCTCAGGTTACTTTCTCCAGCTCTTGAGGGATGAAATGATTCATGACAATAACACCTTTGTTCTTTCCATTATTTTCACTCAAATGGCATCTACTATACCTTATTCCTGGATTCCTGGATTCCCTCACAAGCACCTATCTTCTTTTTTAATAGACAGATGTTTTGGGTGGGGATATGGAGTGAGCAAAAGAGATCCTTCGCAACAAATGTATCTTCCATCCCCACCGAGTATTTGCCTGCAAAAGTATTAAGCCAGACTACCTACTAGAATGATTGAGATTGATAGTGTACTGTCACTTTCCATTTTTACAGTTAACAGCAAGGGTGTGCACTTTAACTTGAATAATATAGTACCAGCATTGCCTTTTACCTTTGCCTTCAGTTTTTCCTGTTATTAGTGTTGGTTTTATTTACAATGTTATAGCTATTGTGTATATTGTTCATTTGGCTCTGTTTTTGTCCCTTTGTATCACTTCTTACAAGGCTATCCATTTTTCTCTGAATTCTTCATATTCATCATTCCTTAGGGTGAATTAATATTCCATTGCATTCATAAACTACAGTTTGTTCAACCATTCCCCAAACAAAGGACACATATTTTATTTCCAGCTTTGTGTATTGAAAAATAATTTTGCTCTGAATATTTTCATATGTATGGGTCTTTTTTTTGTCATTAACCTTTCTGGGGCATAATCATTTTAGAGGGATCTCTGCATTAAAGAACATTTATAAACAATTTAGCAACATTTCTCATATAATTTAAAATTTTCCCAAATAGTTGGACTAATTCATAGCTTCTACAGCACTAAATTACTGTGACTAGTTTCCCACAGTCCTTCTAATATTGAATTTTCTCATTTTTTATCATCTTTGCCAATTTTATGGGTGTGAGGAGATACACTTAATTTGAATTTCTCTTCTGATTGGACTTAGAACTTTTTCAGATAGTTGTTCATCATTTCTATTACTTCTTTTAAAAATGTTCTTTTCAATTCAATTTTCAAAATACTTATTATGTACTAAAAACTCTGTGCAAGGCACAGGTCTTAGCACTAAGATACAATGACAAAAATAGAAAAGTTCCTGATTTCATGGAGATTGCACATTAGCCAGGGGAAAGCAACATGTATGCAACTATCATTTATCTATGTATCTATCTATGTATCTATCTATCAAATGTTTCAACAACAGAAGCACTAAACACAGGTGAGATCAGAAAAAAGCTTTTCTTTTGGGGTCAACTCAAAAATGAAGGAGAAGGGAGATGAAATATTGTGTTTGATGAGTAGCAAGTATGTCAATTTGGATGCATTGCCAAGTATGTGGGAAGTAATGTGAAATCAGTCAGGAAAGGCAGGTTGGAGCATGATTTTAAAAGACACAGGAATTTGTATTTTATCAGAGAGGCAAAGGGAAACAATGGAAGTCTTTTGAGGGAGGAGTGACTTGATCAGACTCAAGCTTTAAGAAAGATTGCATCTGTGTGAAGGAAGAATGGAAAAGAGAGAGAATAAATGTGGGGAGGTCAGTTAGGAAACTGGAGCACTAGTCCAGGTGAGAGATGATGCAGGCCTGCACTAGATTAGTGCCTTTGTGAGTGGGAAAAGGGGACAGGCAACATAGAAGAAAAGCAATAATTCTTGTCAGATCTGTCAAGTAAGTGAATATAGGGTGGTGGACCAGGGTGGAAGATGAACAGTTTAGAAGAACTCAAAACTTGATAACCTAGATGATTGGAAGTATGGTTGGACCATTGACAGAAATATGAAAATTATGAGGGACATGGATAAAGAAAATCATAATGACAAGGTTTATAACCTTTGATTTTGAAATATCCGTGGGACATGTTCAATAGATATGTGATAACAAAGGACTAGAACTCAGGAAATAAATGAGGACTATGTAGAATTGGTAGTTACATAGATATAACTTCCTTAACTTTCCTTTTCCATTGGGGAATAACTCAATCTTATCGTATAAATTCTTTCAGTTTCTGATTCCCAAAATGGACCTATGGAAAGTCATGTTTAAACTGTCAATAAATATTTGTATTAAGTGCTGTATTAAGTGCTGGGGATAAAAAAATAAAAAAAGAAAAGTAAAAGAAAATCCCTTCATTCTAGCGGCTTATAACCTACAGGGGATATAACACAAAAATAGTTATGTAAAAATAAGTTATATACAGAATAAATTGGAAATAATAGAAGATGAGATTTTAGCTGGAACTTGAGGCCAAGGAAGCCAGGAGGAAGATATTCTAGGGATACGTGATAGCCAGTGAAAATGTCCAGGGTTAAAAGATTAAATGTCTTCTTCAAGAAACAGTAAGGAAGTTAGTGTCAAGGGATATGAGAGTAAGTAGAGGAAAGTAAAGTCTAAGAAGACTGGAAAGTGAGTGGCAGTTTATGAAAGTCTTTTAAAGCCAAGCAAGTGACTTCAGATTTTATCCTAGAGGTGATAGGGAAAGACTAGAGTTTACTGAATAGGAAAATGACACGGTGTGACTTGTACATTAGAAAGATCACTTCAACAGCCAAGTGCAGGATTGACTGGAGTGGGGAGAAACTTACGTCAGAGAGACTAACCAACATTCTATTACAATAGTCTAGGTGTGAAGGGATGAGGCCTTGCACCAGAGTGGTAGTAGTGTCAGAGAAGAAGAGGTATATGAGTGAGATTTACAAAAGTGAGTAAGACTTGGCAAAGATTAGATATGGAGGCAAAAGATCACCCTTAGTTTATGAGTTTGGGTAACTGGGAAGATGGGCATAACCTAGACAGCAACAGGGAAGGAAAGAAGAATTGAGTTCTGGACAGGTTTAGTTTAATATATCTATAACATATCGAATTTGATATGTTTAATAGGCAGTGGAAGAGTTAAGACTAGAGGTTAGCAGAAAAGTTAGTTAGATATGTAGATGTGAGAATTATCAACACAGAGATGATCACTGAATCCATGGGAGTTGATGAGATTACCAAGAAAAATGGAATAGAGAGAGAAGAGAATCCAGGACAGAATCATATGGGATACACATGGTTAGTGGACATGACCTGGATGAAGATTTGCAGCAGAGGAGACTGTGAATCAGTGATGAGATAGGCAAGAATGACCGAGTGATCAAGACCGAGTTCTGTCTCTCCAGAGACAAAAGACTATCAAGAATGGTGTTGGCAAATTATTACTGGAGATTCAAGTCTATAAACCCACTGCCTATTTTTTCTGTAAGGCTTATGACCTAGTAATTGTTTTAACATTTTTAATTACAATAAAAATTTATTTTAAAATGAAAAAAACATTTATATCTCAAGTAAGTTAGGGAGGAAAAAAAGAGGTCCATATTAGTTAGCAGAGTGCAGTTTTCCAAACTCCAAGGAAAGAGAAGCGTGTGATTGGTAGTGTAAGGCTATAGAGAAAGGGGGAAGAGGAAGATAACAAGCATGTATTAAGCACCTACTATGTGCCAGGCACTGTGCTAAGTGTTTCACAGATATTATTTCATTTGAAATAATAGAGATCAAAAAAGAGGAGGACTGAGAAGGAGCCATTACATTTAGCAATAAAGTGATCATTACTAACTTAGGAGAGAGCAGTTTAGGTTGAATGATGAGATCCAAAGTCATACTATAGAGCTATAGAGAGGAAAACAGAGAGAGAGGAAATTGTAAAGGAATGTCTGGGTTCCCATAAGCTTTTGTTTGTTTTTTCCTTAGCCCATTCTCCCTCTCCCACAACATACACTGAAATCCTCTCTGGCTTGACATGCAAATTAGTTTAAGGCAGAAGAAAACATAAACCAAGGAAGCGAAGTGAATTATTTAATATCATTAGTATTGATCCCACCTGGCCTTATTCCCTAACCTTCCTTCCTTACTATGTTTAAGTGATCAACAAGTCTTCTACTGGCTGAGTTGTACTAAATGTTTTTGTGTTTTTTTTTTTTTTTTAACTTAATTAATTGGCTGCCCTATCTCTCTGATTAACAAGTATGTCATGTATTTGCTGGCTGAGGAAGTTTCTAAAGTCTCTTGATATTTTTATTGTGACTAAAATCAGATCTTCTGTTTCGCTTCTAAAAACTGTTACAGCCTGGGCCCTTCCTGCTTTTCCTATTTTTCTGCAATTTATTCCTCCTGTCTGCTCCAAAATCCAATGATACTGGCTTCCTTGCCATCCTTTACACATGACACTTAATCCCCCGAGTATATGCATTTTTTTGTGCTTGTGCCTCATGCCTGGAATACTCTCCCTCTTCACCCCCACTTCCTAATTTCCCTTTATTCCATCAAGACTCAGCCCAAATATCATTTTCTATGTGAGGTTTTCCCCCTATTCTTACTATCTCCCCTCTGAGATTACATGCCCTCTACCCTATATATATTTTTGCATGCACACAGTTTGTGTACATTTGTATGTTGCAACCCCTCCCATTAGAATATGAGGTCAGAGATTATGTTTTTGTATTTTTTTCATGGAGCTTATTAAGCACTTAATATAGGCTTGTTGACTTAATTTGTTTACTTGATGAATTTATGTTGATAAACCTTCCTTAAGAAATAGTAATAGTTTTAATTAATCTGTGTTCTTTTATGCCATTTCTATTTTTCAGCATCAACAGCTTGACTAAGTAGGTCAGGTTAGAGTTACCTCAATGAGATGTCATATCTTCTCTTTTATTTCTTCTCTCCAACTTGGTTTTTATTTTGATCTTTGCATTAACAAGTCAGTGCTCTGGCTATACAGACAGTTGATTAAGAAATGACTCACATTGGCAATCAGATATTTTTTCGTTGTTTGAATATAATCAATTTCATTTTTGTGATGTTATTTGGTATTTGCTACTTTCAACGCCTCTTGACTGTCATCTTGAAAAATATTTTAATAATATATAGGCATAAGTTTTCTGCATAATCTACATGCCTTTGGTGTCTCTCATTTCTTACTCCTAAACCATGTTTTCCAACATAAATTGTCATTGTTTTCTTCTCTGCCCTTCTTAAAATTCAAGCGATGAGCATATGTTCATTTGGTTTGGAGGGTCTTATCAACTTCCTTGCAGAATTTCTTTCGTTTCTCATACTATACAACAGTATTAATGAATCAGTTGCAATCATATTAAAGGTAGTCTCTTTGCTAACCCATCTCATGAGAGCTGCAATTGAAAAGATAATAGATTCATCAGTGTGTAGAGGAATCTTAGGCATTCTAATAAAGAATAAGATAATATATGATGGATTGATTGATAGGAAATAGATATCAGGCACCTATTAAGCACTTACTAAAGACCAGTCACTATGTCATCTTGGATGCACCTGGTGGTCTGAGGGGTTCTTTTTCTTTAAATTCCACTTCCCTTATATTTTCATCTGCCCCCTGTTCATTTCTCTCAATGTCACTTTCTACCACCTCTTTCTATATATGATTTGCCTCTACTTTCCAGCCTCCTGACCTTCCTACAACTACCTCCTCTCATCATTGTATTGAAGCAAATGTTCATTCAGGTGGCAGAATGCAGTAAGTAGAACCTGTTCCAGGTCCTTTTCTGCCATGCCCAAACTCAACTTTTCAGCATAGATTGTTGTAATAGCCCCATTGTTACCAGGGATGTGAAATCTTCCTCTAGATCCTCTAGCTATTTACTGGGTTTGGTCTTGACTATGGGGGTCCAAACGCTCACGTAGTTTTGTAAAGGTCTTTTCCCAGAATCAGATAGCTGCTATCATTAAAAGATTATTTAATGTCACCATCTACTTTCTGAGTTAATAGACAATAATCATAACTAACATTTACACAGTGCTTTAAGGTTTGTAGAATGTTTTCTACATATTATCTCACTTGATCCTCACAATATGCCTGTTGGGGATATTAATATGATAGTATAAATTTTGAAAGACTTCAGAATAATAGACAATCATTTTTTGAAAGTTCCAATGGAGAAACATTCACAATTCCAACTTCCATTGGACATTTCAAACTGGATATCCTTCAGCTATCTTAAATGGAACATGTCTAAAACCGAATACAGCATCTTTATTCAAACCTCACCCCTTTTTCTAACTTTCCAGTTACAGTTGAAAACACCACTATTCTCCCAGTCCTCCAGGCTCACAACGTATGGGTTATTCCTGGGCCCTCATTGTCTCTCAGCCTCTATGTCCAATCTGTGTCAAAAAGTTATTTATTTTATTTTCATAACATCTCTTGCATATGCCCTTTCTTTCCTTGTTGCCAGAACCTGGCAGGCCCTGTTTATCTCACACCTGGACTCTTTCAAGAGCTTACTGGTTGATCTCCCTGCTTTAAGTCTCTCTTTAATCCACTTCATCGTCTATTCAGATATCAGACTGATCTTCCTAAAGAGCTAGTCTGACTAAGCCATCCTTCTGTTTAGTAAACTTCAGGGTCTCTCTACCACTTCCAGCATGGAATATAACTCTGTTTATTACTCTATTTAATAAAATAAACTCTATTTATTACTCAACACCCTTCCAATCTTCTCACACATTACTCCCCTATCCCCCATTTAATCTTTGATTCTGTGACACTTGACTTTCATGCTGTTCCTCATAAAAGATTCTCTCTCACCCAAGTCTAGTCATTTTTACTGGCTGTCTTCCATGCCTGGAAACCTCTCCCTCCTCATCTCTTCCTCTTGGCTTATGTGACCTCCATTAAGTCTTGGCTAAAATCAATCCTTCTACATCAAGCTTTTCCCATTCTCTTCTAATGTTAATCACTTCCCTCTGTGGATTATCTCCAATTTTTCCCATGTATATCTTCTTCTTACATATTTTTTTTCATTTTGTTTCCCCCATTAGTGTATAAGCTCCTTGAGGTTAGGGACTGTCTCTTGCTTTTTGTTATATCTTCAGCATTCAGCACAGCTCCTGGCACATAGTAGGCACTTAAAATGCTTTTTGACTGACTTTCTACAGAGGGATATTGCAACAAAGTAAAGATGTTGGATGAGGCATAGGTGGTCCAACTGGGCAATTTTTAATTTGTTTTAGTTAGCTTTTTTTTTAAGAGCCTGAATAATAATTAACTAGGCTGACCCTCAGAAAGAAACACAGTATATTCAAGCAACCATACACAAAGTCTCTTCACTACCATAGAAACTGGATCCACCCATATCTTTTGAGAATCCAGAGTTAATTCTACATCACAATGAGGCGTTGGAATAGGAGATTGTGGAGGGTTAATTACATTAGGGCTTAGTTTTGATTTATTCAGTTCTTTGAACTGTTTTTGTTTTTCCCTATCAGGTTTTCCTTGTGATGATATCCTACCATTTCCCTCTTTTTGTTTTAGCTCTATTACTGTGATGCCTTACCTGATGCTTTGAAGTGATGAAAGGAAACTAAGCTTAAGCCTGATCACTCACTCCATCAACCTTTCCAGAAGCACAGGTACATCTTGGAATGTTAGTGCTACCATGTTCCGCAATCATGATCTTTACAGGAATTTTCCTTTTGAATACGGAATATCCATCCAGAGCCATAATCTAGTCATGTGTTTCATCCTATCAAGTCCCTATGAGATAAAGTTTACTCTTCTGTGTTAACATTTCTGTTTTATTACCTACACTTTATGCATTTGTGTACAAACATCTAGCCATGTGGTTGTTTGCTGATTTGCTGAATTTCTTCAGAATCTTGCCAAAGAAAACAGTGGTCATTCTTGTTTTCTCCATCTTTTGAAGGATGAAATCATCATTAAGGCAAGTAATAAATTCATTGTCATCTCTTGTTGGTAAAAAGAGAGAGTTCCACTAGATATTCAGATAGCTGAAGTCTCATTATTAAAATATGATGCCTTTCATGGGTGGTGATGTGTTTCCTGAACTCCTGATTTAATTCTTCATTCTCTTCAGGTGGTCAAAGGCATACTGCCACTATAGTGTAGCATCTGTTTATTTTTTTTTTTTTATTGATCATTATCCAAATGTTCTACCATGTTTCAGCCTTCTAGCTGCTATATTGGAACTCCTCAGTAATCATTTAGCACAACCAATCATTTCTTCTTCCTATAATCATTTCTAGATAATCTCTGTCTCTCTGTCTTTATCTGTCTCTCTGTGTCTTTGTGTCTATATCTTTCTGTCTCTGTCTCCCTGTCTCTCTCCGTCTCTCTCTCTACCTTTCTGTCTCTGTCTCTCTCTCTTTCTCTTTCTCTGTCTCTACTTCTGTCTTGTTTTTGTGGCTTCACATTGAAGCACAAGGAACTACTTTTCCCTGAGATGATCCATCTCTACATAGCCTGCTCCTGTCTCATCCACCTGGACAAATCTAACATTTATTACTTAGCACGTGGTTCTTTCTTGCTTTGTGCAATCTCCTCCTAAGCTAGAAACATCTTAAGAAGCAAAAGCTAAGCATCTATTCTAAAGTTTTGTCTCTTTCTTAGCATTGGTCCAAAAACTACCTATGATTCTTTATATTTGAGAGTAAAGGTATTTAAGACCTTAATATTTAATAAAAAACAAAATCCTAGCTATTAGGATAGGGACTCACTACTTGACAAAAATGTTGGGAAAATTGGACATAATTATAGAAGAAATTAGAGTTAGACCAACACTTTATACATTATAACAAAATAAGCTGCAAATGGGTATATGATGTAGATATCATAAGCATGTCAAGAATCATGGAAAAGGTTGCTTATCACATTTACCATAATGTGTCCAATGAAGGAGCAGAGAGAATCATGGAAGATAAAAGTGAATAGTCTTGATTACAGGAAATTACAAAAGTTTTGCACAAACAATAAAGCTAAATTTAAAAAGAAGCAACTGGGGAAAATTGCACCAAGTTTCTCTGCTAGAGATCTCACTTCCAAGATATACTGGGGACTGATTCAAATTTTAGGAACAAGTGTCCTTCCCCAGTTGATAAATTATCTCAGGATAACAATAAGCAGTTCTCAAGATAATTAGAGAAATTCAACTTAATGTAATTCTGAAATTTCATCTCATTCCTATCAGACAAATAAGGATAAATAAAAGGAAAATGATAAATATTGCAGAAGGTGTGGAAAACAGTTGCATTAATGCACTGTTGGTGAACCTGTGAATGGATATAACTATTCTATAGAACAATTTATTATTATACACAAAAGTGTATGCCATTTTTCACAGATTTACCACTGCTAGACCTATCCTCCCAGAACATCAAAGAAATAGGCAAAGGTTCTATAGGGACAAAAATATTTATGGCAACTCTTTTTATGGTGGCAAAAACCAGAAACTAAAGGGATGCCCATCAATTGAGGAATGTCTGAAAAACTCAGTTTGGACACAACAGAAGATGTGAAACAGTTCCTATTTACTGTACTCTGGTATCTAAATGACCATTGTTTTAAGAAAATATATAACCATTAGAAGGATAGATTCAAACTTATGGTGCAATGGTAATGAGGTTCAAGGTAGGATACATGTGAAACAAAAGGTAACTCCTGATACTCAAAAGTCTTTCCCTCTTTGTAGTTTGCCTACTCTGCTAACTTTGGGTTTAGGTCTTCATGAGTAGGATGCTTGGTTTTGCCCCCAGAGGCTGCTTATTTCAATAATCCATGGCCAGTGACTCTCTCCAATATCAGGGTATACTCTCTCTGATATCATCTCCTAATAATTTCTAAATCAAAATTTGTACTTGGTTTGCTCCTCTGCTCTTGAATAGATAAATTATTTTCAGTAACTTCCATGGAATGACCAATAGAAAGCAATGGGGAAGAGAAAATAGTCTTCTCCTCCCCTTCTTTCCGTCATCTCTCCTCTACCCCCAAAAAGAGTGATTCTTTGTCAGAGGTATGGTTCTTCCTTCACTTCTGTCCTTTTCTCCTGAACTAAATTCCTCATTTTTGGACTGATCGACTCCTCATTTACCTTGCTGTTTTTATGTATGTACTGAAGTGAAACAACTGATTCACTCAGTCAATCACAAGATTGTTTTTTTGTATTATTTTCGTGTATCCAATGTACAATATCCTATAATCTCTTCATGTTGATTCAGGATTTACTCATACATTTTTGTAGGGTTGCAGGAAAATTCCTTAACACCTCCTTTATATTTTATGACTGCATTTTGAGCCTTGTTATTATATTAATATTATCCTCATGTTGTAGCACAGAATATGGAGTCACTAACTACCTGACATTACAGAAATCATCTTCACAGTGAAAAGCCAATCAAGAAAAGTGTCCTTTTTCTATTAATTTCAATAAAGTTGCCCCTTTTGGAAGAGACATATGGCAACAAAAATATGGTCCAAAGAAAATGTGATATTCTTGCTTCATTTTGTAGTATGTTCATTATAAGTTTAATACACCTCAATTTGATGAGATAAAATTAATATTAATATGGCTACCTATTTAAAGTAACATGCAAGTTTTCATTTCTATTTTTCATTTAGCTCTTTAGTATAGTAAAGTAATGTTGGACATCTTTTTAATTTGAGAGCACTTAGTATCCTTCTTGGCCAGCTCTTCATAACAAGAGGAAATTTTGAGTGCAACAGAAATTCTGACTCAATAGTGGTTATTTCAAACTAGCCCCCATCTTCAGTAATATTACTGATGATAATATGAGGATAAGAAGGTCTGGTTTTAAATAGTTCTTCTCCCTAGTAATAAGTCGACTTACTATGAGCACTTGGAATAAGAAGCAATGTAGTTTTCCCTCATTATTATGCTATAGCGTTGTGTCCATGTGTAGCAGCCTGGAGATAGAAATGCAGCCTTACAATCAGAAATCACTTCCTGCCTCTGACAGCTACTAGTTGTGTAACTCTAAGCAAGTCATTTAACCTCTCAGTGTTCCTAGGCAAGATTCTAAAACTTTAATTTCCAGAAAAGTTGCTGACCTCTATTGGTAGGAATTTCTATACAGCTGGAGTTTCCTATACAAATTAAATCAGAGAACACAGTCTCTTTTCTTCAATACCCAGTCCCTCAATAAAAATAGTTTTTAAAGGGTTTAGTTCCCTAGGTGTATGAAATTGGTCAAAGGGTACCTTGTTTTATTACTGAAGGGGCATGTACAATTTAGTAACTTTGAGGATACAGTTCCTTTGTTTTACAGATTGATTTTAGAAGCTCGTGGCTTCAGCAAGGTTGCATGAATGTGTCTATCCTCCCCAAGCCCCTAGAATACTGGTCTTTTAAAATTTTTACTTCTTTCCAATCTGATCATTTTAAGATGAAACTGAAGGTTTTAATTTGCATTTCTCTTCCTAATAGTGATTTGAAACTCTCTTTTATATGGTTATTGATAGCCTGGTAGCTTATATTTTTCTCTTGATAGATTCCTACCAAACTTACACTTTCTCCCTTTGAATATTACAAGTAAAACATCTATGTAACCATTCATAGTACAAAGCAGGAGCTGGTATAACAGAACTAAGCTACAGATATTGTGAAACATTCATTTCCTTTGCCCTCTGAAATCTCTATGACACTCTACAAACAAGATGATGTTACAATGTGTCATTTTTAGAAATATACAAAATTACAGAAATGAGGCAGATGGGGAAACTTTATAAAATATATATGTATTAATGCCCTGACTAGGCTGTTGATTACATTTGTGTAATTTAGTTCCTTGTACAACGGTATAGGAGGAAAGAATGCTTTCAGTGATTTCACAAATTTACCATGCCATTCTTAGATAAAGCAGAACAGCAATGGATATTACTATGTCATATATCTGGGCCACCAACCCCCAAATTATCAGGAGCATAGCAATCTTCTATTCGATGCTGAGTGTATGTGTATGCATGTGTGTGCAAGTGCACATGCATAAAAATTTTTCTGTATAACAACTTCAGAATTTTGGACATTGCTGCATGAACCATTCATTGTCAGATCTGGTCAAGTTCTGTGGGAAGTAATATAAATTTGTTTACCTATAGTACTTGCACTAACTAGTAGTTGTCAAGCTTTAATAGGATTAAATTTTTCTCAAACAGAAAAGGGCCAAGGTATAAAAATACTTCAATAATACTGGTCCAGTTAAAAACTACTCAGTTTATTTAACCCATTATGGCTGTGAGAGTTGGGCTATAAGAAAAGCTGAGTACAGCAGATTTGATACTTTCCCATTGTGGTGAAGGAGAAGATTTTTGAGAGTCCCTTGAACAGGGTGGAGATCCAATCAGTCAATACTTAAAGAAATTAATTCAAGGTATTCACTAGAAGCATAAATACTGAAGGTGAAGCTTAAAAACTTTAACCACATAACAAGAAGATAGGACTCATTAGAAAAGATCCTGATGTATTATAAATGAAAGAATTTTCTTAAAATATTTTTAAAATTCTGATATTAAGAAAGATTGCAGGGAAAGGGAAAAAGGGATGGCAGAATGTGGTGAATAAATAGCATCATAGAAACAATGAACACAAACCTGGACAGACTTTGAGAGAGAGTGGATGATGGAAGGCTCTAGAGTGCTATGGTCCATGGGATCACAAAGAGTTAGACATGAGTGAATGAATAAACTACCATGACAACAAAATACAATAATAGAAACTTAACAGGAAGAAAATTCTAACAGGACTAATACCAATAAGAATTGGAAGAGATCTCAGAAGCAATCTAGTCTACCTCTTCATTTCACACATCAGCAACCTGAAGATTAGACTGGTAAAGTATTTTGTGCTAGTCACATAGTTACATATAGATAGTAAGCAATGACAAGAAAAAGGACTAAACAGAAGCACTCTGACATTAGATCGCTTATACAGCAACATGGTTTCTAGTAATTAAATGTTAGATTCTGACTCTAAGAAGTGGGCTCTTTTGATTAGGACACCTTGCCTCTTGAAGGTAGTTAGATTTGGGGTGCTTTGGGAGGCACTGAACTTCAGTGGTTTCTCATCAGAGATCAGGGTTGCTATATCATTGTGTTGGTCAGTATAATTAATGCTGAATCATGACATCCCCCCAAAGTCATGCAAATGTACTACAGAAGGCAAACAAATTACAAGTGGGTTGATTGGGGGTGGGGGGAGCTGTCCCATATGGGATAGTTTCATTTCATATTTTGATGGAATTCTATTTCCAACAAGCCAAACTTAAAATTAAATTTTAAAGGTCGCTCTTACCACTCTGAAACTCATTTAAAAGAAAGTGTCTCTGAAGTATATCCAAAAATATTTCTTATTCAAATAAGCTGTGTTCTAAGTTGTGCTATGTACCTTGAAGAGTACACAAAATGCAGTACTCGCTGTTCGGGTGTTTTTTTTCAACAAGTGTTGAAAATCAAATGCTGAAATGTTTGATGTCTGTTCTGGAAGAAGAATAGTCAAGGCAGACATTAAAAAGACATAAGGGTTCATGGTAAGATTAAGACAAAATATTGTTAGCACTTTGAGGTATTGTCAGTATTTGAACAGGTAGGGAGAGTAGGAGGGGGATTATAGGCATAAATCACATGATCAAATACAAAAATATCAAAATCATAATGCAAACAACAACTAGAAGTTAGGGCTAACATGAAATAAAAATGTCAGTGTTGTGAAGTTCAGGCTAGTGAAGCTGAGTTACATTATGGAGGGCCTTGAATTCTAGTATAAGATTCTGAGTTAAATACTAAAGGCCATCTTTCTCCATTGCTTGTACTTCCTCCTCCACTTAACCACCATTGGTATCATTGTCATGATGGCCATCACCATCACTATCATCATCATCATGAATAATTTTATATATATATATATTTTTATATATATATATATAAAACATTTGCAAAGCACTTTTAGCATTTATTATCTAATTTGATCTCACATACTGGTCTTTCTTTTCTTAGTATGGCTAATATTTTTGCTTTCCTACACTGACATATATATGCATGTATACACAAACCCACATACATACATATTACATATTTGCAAAATGAATAATCATACGTAGCATATAGTAAACACTTCTCAGCAGGAACTCTTTTTTTTTTAGGTCTTTGAATAAATTTGCATTGACAATTTTGCTAGTGTTAACTGTCATTTGAAATAAGACATCTTCCAAAAATGGACTTTTCTTTCTTTTAATATGAAAATATGATAAGTGTCATATTTAATCCCAAATAGGCATTTTATTAGTGTGTTTCATATTAAATGTAGTCTAATTAATAATGAAAACAACCTTAATTCAAAAGGAACTTTATTATTAATCATTGTATTATCCCACTAATTTGTTATTTGGTAATTGGAGTGAAGGGAGGGGAAAGAAGGGGAGAAAAGTGATAATTATATTAAAAACAGACTAATTAAACAAAAAGAGAAGCAACTGATTCTATCTTCCAGTTGTTAGTGCCCTCTCAATAACTGCCTTTTATTTAAGTATTTAAATTTGTTTATATTTATTCTGTTTACAATAACATTACATACATATATGTATATATACATGCATATACATACACATATACATACACACATACATATACATATACATACACATACATATACATATATATAAAAATCTGTTTCCTGCAGAAGTGGAATGTAAGTTCTTAAAGAGCCAGAATTGCTTTGCTCTTTGTACTTGTATACCCAGTGTCCAATACAATTCCTGGAATACAAGACATATTTAATAAATAAGTAAGAGTTCATAATTGGACTCTTCACACTCTTATCCAATCAATTGGCCAATCTACCTCCACATTACCTGTCATAGGAATAATGGGAATTTTTAATGGGAGAGGGAGTAACCACACATTTTTAGAATTTGTGGTAGGAAGAAATGTAAGCATAGCTTACATACAACTTGGAGGTCTGCAAAAGCTCTAAGCAGACTTCAAAATTTTCTGAGATGGATAGGTAGGATACCACATCAAAATTCTAGAGACAATAGTGCAGGAGACATTTAATATTCTCAAGATATGAAGACCAATAATTCCAGTGAAGATAAAAATGTGTGTGATGGGGGAGAGAATTATCAGAAAAGATTAAGGTAAATGGGCAGGTACAGCTCCCTTGTTTTGTAAAAGGACTGATGGAAAGTGTGGATGGGCTTTCATGCCCTTGAGACTGAGACATGATCCTATATTTAAAAATAACCTTTACTAGCCAATAAATTGAACAGCTTAGTCCCAGTATCAGACTCACTATAATGTCAACTCTATCTATAGTCCAACAGGACCCTGAAGGAGAAATCCACTTTCAATAATACTGTAGACCAAACCAGTGCCCCTGGTCCTGGGGAGATACAAAACAGACATGCAAAGACTTACATATGTGTTTGTTAAACTAGGAAAAGACAAGAGGTTAATCCACTAGACACTAATGAGTTTCCTGAGCAAGTGGATCTGGAAAAATTTATTGATGCTAACCTTCCCAAAAAACAACAACAACAACAACAAACACTTTCACTCAGAGGTGGCTAACAGATAACAAGTAAGGAGCAATGTCTTTTCTAGGCATCTATCTCTGTCAACTGAGGATAAACTAGAGCCGTGACTCCATTGAAGTGAGCATATAATCAGCATGTTGGCAGTTTATTTGCGGACCCTCTGCACTGGACGGCAGTTTTGCTGCTTTGGAAAATTCAGAACCATGGACAGCGCCTTCTTTGGTCAATACAAAAGTATAAAACATGACGTGAACAAAATTGTGTAATATGAATAAAAATTGATTGCATTTATATTTTCTTTACAAATATGAAAGAACCTGATGAACTAGAGAGAGTGTTGGGTTTTAAAACATCAGGAAGATGAGTTGAAATCCTAGTTTTTATACTTACTGTGTGGCTCTGAGTAAGTAAATTAATCCTTTTAGATTCAGTTCCCTCATCTTGAAAATAGAAATACGATAGCACCTACATCAAACTACATATGTAAAGAACTTTGTACACCATGGAGAATACTATAAACGTTGGCTATTACATGACCCTTTGTCTATGTCTATGTGGTTTAATTTCAAATGCCATGGGTGAGGACATCAGTGAAACTGAGAAGGTTTGTGTTACCCCCCACATTCACACAACACAAACCAGAGCTTTTGTTGGACAAGATGTTGTGGAGTTTTCCTGAGTAGTTTGAGTGAACTCTGTTCCCTAGTACATTAATGGGGAACCCAGAATTGGAACTCTGAGGCAAGGAGGATATTCTGACATGGATCTCCTCAGGTCCCAAAAAGAATGTTTCCAACTGTTCTTCATCTGTTTTCTGCTAGCTTTCACTTGCTTTTTCTTTCCTCAATTGCTTTTCATCTCCTTGGAATGGCTTTTTACCTGATGCTTGTTGCATACATTTTCATTTAAGGAATTATTTATTTCAACCCCTGAGTTCTGAGTGATCCATTGTACCAAATGTGAAATGAAAACCAAGAAAAGAATGGATGGTAAAACGTCTCACAACTGCCCCAAACATAACTTGTTCAAATCAAATCATCTATGGTAAAGAGAAGTTATGCCTTTCCCAATAATGCCATTGTGAGGAAGGACTATAGCTAAACAGGCGAGCAGAAAGCTTTGTGCAAAACTAGAATCAAACAATTTGACCACTCTGTATTCTAAGTTAACCAAACTAAATTCTAAACTAATTAAAAACTAAACTAATTTCTAATATTTAGCTTTTCCTCTGCTTTCTTATTCAGACAGCTTTAAAGACTTCATATTTTTCTATTAAAGCTGATAAAATGCCATTTAAGAGTGTTGTATAAGCATTTGGAAAGTTAATACTCTTTGTGAAGCATTACTAGTGCACTATCATCTACTTCTTCTTTTTTTTTTTTGTAAAAAAAGAGCCTACACAAGCAGTACTTTAATGACACATCACATAACAGAGATGACTCTTGGATCTGGAAGGATATGCTAACATAACTCAAGATCTAGAAGACTTCACTGTGCAGGAAAAGTTTAAAGTGTGACTTTTCAAAACACAGAAAGTCTGTTTTCTGAAGAACAAGTCTAGTTAACAATGGGATCAGGGTAGCACATTACTAGTCTGTTGGCCACCTGGTGCTGAAATGTTTATGGCCATGGAAACCCATAAAATAGAGAATTTTTTTGTAATTTCCTGAACCTCATATGGTCTCCTTCTGCTTCTGCAGTGATGGTGGGAAAATGGTCAGAAAAGTGATAAAGGGTGTTAAGAAGATGGGTGTTTAGATTCTCAACAAACTTGTTTGTCAACAAATTTGACTGTTGTTACTCTAAAGGTGAGATTGTTGTCCAATGACCAATGAGTCAACATGTTGCCAGAAAAGTTGAATCATACCAATATTGACATTTTGGGTGGAAATGACCCTAGATTAAACAAGAAGTTACAATTAAATGGAAGGATGACTTATAGGAATGCCTTAGAGAGATAAAGAAAGATGTCAGAGTATTTTTATATACCCCAAAGCTACAAGAATGGTTCATTCATTAGACATTAGACATTCATTTGACAGATAATTCTAAGTATCTGCAAAAGGATCACCATGAAAATAATTGCATAATAATAGAATTTACCTAGCACCTACTATGTGCCAGACATTTTTGATAAACCTTATACATGTTATCTCATTTTATCCACAGAACAATCCTGGCAGGCAGGTTTTATTATTATTCCCATTTTACAGTTAAGGAAACTTAGGAAAACAGATTAAGTCACTTGTCCAAGATCTCACAGCTAAGAAATGTCTGAGGCTGGATTTGAACTCAGGTCTTCCTGACTCCAGGACCAGCACTCTAACCACTCTGCCACCTAGCTACCTTACATAGCAACAGTAATTTTTGAGTATAAAGTATTGGAGAAACTTAATAAAGAGTTTGATAAGACTTTGAAAATCATATTCATATGTATTCTCACACTTGGTAACCTGAATGCAAAAATCAGGGAGGAATTATATGGGAAAGTATGGTTTTAAGAGAAAGAAACGAGAAGTTAAATACTTATAGATCATAGAGAAGCCTCACCCATCTTTAACATGAACACTTTCTTTTAAAAATTGTTAGGTACCGCACAGACTGGACAACACCTTAAATAATGAAACTGAATACATTTTAATAACTACATAAGGTGGGATGGACAAGATGGCTATCTCTGAGTCAACTTGCTATCTGTGCATAGTCAGAACGTCAATTAATCTTAGAATTAAAATTAGAATTTGAGATAAAAATCGGAAAAAAGAATAGTAATGAGAAATATGGTGTGTATATACAAAGATTTTAACCTTAATTTACTTTGAATAGCTATTGAAATAAAAATGGTAAGTGTACAATACAAATTATATTAATATCAGCTATGACAATTTCTAAAATTTAGAAATGTAAATGTAAATCTAGAATTTAAGAAATGTAAATTAATTGCTAGAGCAAGGGGGTCAAAATCACCAAAAAGCATGCTATTAAGGAAAAAAATATTGAAATAAGAGTGAAGACTGCCAAACATCTCATAAAGTTATAAACTTATAAAGTACAAGTATGAATTTATTTATAAAAATATAATAAATAAGGACAATAGATGATTATGAGAAGTAGTATCTCACAAGTCAGAGAGAAACAGGAGATAGTGAAAAATTACTGAAGAAAGCCTTCAAGGGATATGATCAGACAAAATCAACCCAAGGGCATTTGCAGATCAAAATAGAGAACTACACAGAGCAGTAAAATAGAAAAGATCTGTAATATACATTGAACCCTTTTTTTATCTTATTTTTTTTTTAACAATAAGCATAGTAAAACTATAAGAGTTGAATTAGAATATCATAATCACTGTGATGCCTAGAAAAGGAGAAATGTCACTAAGGATTATAAAGACAAGAAAAATAGCCAAATAATAATCAAATATATAGAGAGGAAATCTATTCTGAGATTGATACAATCAGGAGAGCATCAAGACTCATTTACATGTTATTTAAGCAAAAATTTATGTACAAAATGTGGGAGGGGTACCTTTGTTTAATTAAAAATAAAGGTGACTGAGGAAACTCAAAAGCTATTTACCAATATGCTTACTGCCTTATCTATATAAGGTTTTTATGTGTATCATCAATAGAATGTTAAAATCATCCTTGATCATAGCATTAATAGGGAATGGTTGAGTATTTCAAAATGATATTCAACAGATAATATCTTTATCAATTCACAATAAATGAGAGCTGTAAGGGGTATGTGATTATTGGATTTTATTTTAAATTACAATGAAGCATTCAAGCTTACAATACCAAATGTCATAGTGAACTTTCTATAACTTCATTTTCCAGTAAAAGAACAGAAAATGCCCAATGTTTCTCATATGTCAAAGAATTTCATAATATATTAGTAACTAAATATGTTTTTTTTAAGTATCCCTCATCCGTATGTCAAAGTTATTTAAAATTCTCTGGATAATATAACAACAGAAATAAGACTATTCAATGACCATCCAATAACAAACATAAAGTGAGGCATAAAACTGGGAGGTGTATGTTTGCCAAATACATTCTCCACTATGAAGAGATTCAGCACAAAGTCCAAGGCAAGGAGGAATTCTTTGTGAGTTATGAAGTCCTCTGGATGCTCTGATTGATGTGTAACATCTTGATGATTGTATCAATCTCCAAGATATTGCAATCATCTGGAAGAAATTTCTTTCGCTCTAATGAATTTTGTTGTCTGTTCACAAGACAGAGATCAAATGGACAACCAAAGATTTTTGCCCAGACTTCAAAATGCATCTTAAAGCTAAGTTACTATATAAAGTTTGTCCAATAGAAGGTATGTCTGAGAAAAGCAATATAGATGGATAAGGAACTGGGCCCAGTAATGGAAAATAGAAAGAAAGCAAGCTAGGTTTTCCTTTTTTTTTTTTTTTTAGTAAATTGTAAAGAACATTTCCTGTAACTGTCAGGAGCCATTTTGCTGATGTTACTGTGTAGAAGCAACATGTGATACTCCTCTGTGTCCAAAAAACTAAAGATGAGTAAGTATTACATTGAGGGTAATGGAAACGAATGTTTTAAATACGAACAGCCTGCAAAACTGAACTAACAAGAAACTTACTTTTAAAAAGAAATCTATATTATATTATATAGACAATGGGGAAACAATGACTAAAGTTTTGGGTTTTTTTTAACTTTTAGTTCCAAATTCTCTCTCTCCTTCCAAAATGTCTCCTACTCTTTGAAAAAGGTAAGCAATTCAGTACTCATTGTACAAGTAAAACCATGCAAAATATCTGCATATTAGCCATGTTGAAAAAAAGGAAGAAAAAGTGAAAAAAATATGCTTCAATCTGTACTCAGAGTTCAGTAGTTTTCTCTCAGGAGGTGGATCACATGTGTCTTCATGAGTCATTTGGAATTGTTGGGAAATATTGTATTGATCAGAGTTATTAAGTCCTTCATATTTGAATATTGCTACAATAATGCTGTTACTGTTTGCAGCAGTTCATAGTGAACCTTCAGTTCACTTCCAATGTGGAGAGATTATGGACTTTTCCATGTTCAGATAGCTAGTATGTGTCAAAGGTGGAATTCAAAGTAATGTCTTCCAATTTAAATGGCAGAGGCCTTTTCTGTAGTCCCCACTGTTACTACCCATGTATACATGTATGCTTCTGACAACATAGAGACTGGACAAATGAATGAATGGAAAGATGCTTAGATGAATGGATAAAGTGATGGATAAATTAACTTATTAAGCAATTATTCTGTGTCAAGTACTTTACATTTTACACAGAGAGCTTAGGCCATCTTTAAGTATGTAACTATTACCATTTGCAGGGTAGGGAGCAGTTTCTGATCTTGACTTTATGGCTCATTAGTTAGTCAATGACTTTACTTCGAGTGGTTGTTTTATTTTTATCACTATATGCAAGGTGATTTTTCTCTGGTTTATCTGCACTCTACAGTGGTATGTAACATTTATTTTGTCTATACTTTCTGAGGTAACTTGTAAAGCAACTGCTTATACTCCATACTGTTATCTATTCTCTTACATAATAGAATTTTGAGTTAAAAGAAAACTTAGGTGACATCCAATCCATGCTTATACAACCTGATTGGATCAATATATAGGAAACCAACATGTAAGAGTTATTTGCTAAAAATTAATTAATGATTTTTAATGCATTTTACTTATGATTATTAAAATAAATATTACTTGATTGAAGCAGACTACATTCAAATCTATTTAATAAGCACTGAGTGACACAAAGTGAGTCATTCTCATATTTTCCAAGCTTCTTTTGCAAATGAAGAAACTGAGATTTGGGAAGGGAAAGTGACTTACTCAAAGTCATAGAGATAAGATAGAAAATGGACAAGTTTCAAATGCAAGTCTTCTTTGTCCAAATTCAAGGCTTTTCCCACCACACTATGCTGTTTCTTAGAGAGTATGCTCTCCGTATTGTATTGTAGCAAGCATTGCATTCGAGCAAAAGATTATTTTGGGAGGTGAAAGAGGGGTCATGGGCACTTTTGAAAGTCTGGGAAAGCTTATTCAATTCAATAAACATTTATTAAATATTTATCATATGCCAGACACTGTGTGCTAGGAATATAAATAAGAAAGGCAAAGAGTCTCTGCCCTCAAGGAGTTCACACCCTAACGAAAGAAGACAATGCACACTCAGAAAACAAGAATTCATGGAGTTGAAATCAAGTAAAGCTACAGAAAGATAGTAGAGTGAGCAGTGAACTTCATGTTCTATTCCCCATAAAGGAAAATTTTGGATTGAGTTTAGTATTCCACCCTCTGGTCTTCCTATGGACACCTCATAATGATTTTTTTTTAATGTAAAAAATACATATACTTGCTAAGGAAATCAATTACACTAAAATATAATTATAAAAACATACAGTTCATATGCCCCAAGTAAAGAACCTCTGCTTTAGATGTATATTATTCAAACTGATCTAGGACTTAGGTGGTGTTTGCTTTGTCAACTATATAATACTAAATTTATCTTATATGTCCCTTTTTTCTTTTTGCTATAAGGACAAGTTTACCAACAGCAGTAGATCCCAAATTTTGTTGAGTTCTTATTTCTTCAAGTTTTATCAATGTCTTATTTTTACATTACAGACACTTCAGATCACACCCACTTTGTAACAGGTCTCTTGTTAAAGGGTAAAATAATTGAGTAAAATTCATAATAAAGTGAGTACCCTGGAAATTCATTTTACATTTCACATCTGCAGCACCTTTCTTATCATTCCATTTTTAAATTTAAAAAAAATCTGGGTGGATGCAAGATGTTAGACATAGGCTTTGCTAGTGCTCTCCCCACAAACTCAGTCAAATACCTGTAAAAAATGA